>NC_058131.1:540542707-540543125 GCF_016433145.1 Gracilinanus agilis
TGGTTGCAGGCCCAGCTCTCTTGCCTTTCTGAATATTGTATTCCAAGCCTCACGGTCTTTTAGCGTGGAGGCTGCCAGATCCTGTGTGATCCTGATTGGTGCTCCTTGATATTTGAATTGTCTCTTTCTGGCTTTTTGTAAGATTTTTTTCTTTTGCTTGAAAGCTTTTGAATTTGGCAATAATATTTCTAACCGATTTCTTCTCTGGGTCGAATGTAGTGGGTGTTCTATGAATCCTTTCGATGTCTATATTGCCCTCTTGTTGTAGGACTTCAGGGCAATTTTGCTGAATAATTTCTTTTAGTACGGAGTCCAGGTTTCTATTAATTTCTGGTTTTTCTGGAAGACCAATTATTCTCAAGTTGTCTCTTCTAGACCGGTTTTTTTGGTCTGTCACTCTCTCATTGAGATATTTCAT
>NC_058131.1:540543219-540632917 GCF_016433145.1 Gracilinanus agilis
AAGAGTTTTATTTCCCAATGGATAGTATAGCTACTCTTCCCTCTCCGGGTTGATTACACTGAGAGTAAGGTTTGATTATTACCTCTTTATGCTCTCTTCCTCTCCTTCTTATAATAGTATTTGTCCCCTCTCCCTCCCATGCCCTCTTTGTGTGTAATAGAATATTCTATTTTCTTATTCACTCAAGTTTCTCTTGGTGTCCTCTGCTATTCACCCACTCTTTCCCATCCCCCATGCCATCTTAGATTATTTAGTGTTCCACCCTCACCCTGTTAATTATTCTTCTCATTACTATAATAGTGAATATTATAATAGTGAATAGAGTTCACTACAGAGAATTAAACATAACATTTCTCTACATAGGAATACAGATTGTTAGATCTCACTGAGGCCCTTAAAAAGGCAAATTTAAAAATTATAAGTTGTCTCTTCTAGACCTGTTTTTTTGGTCTGTCACTCTCTCATTGAGATATTTCATGTTTCCTTCTATTTTTTCAGTCTTTTGGCTTTGTTTTATTTGTTCTTGTTGTCTTGAGAGATCATTAGCTTCTAATTGCTCGATTCTAGCCTTTAGGGACTGGTTTTCGGCTATAATCTTTTGGTTTTCCTTTTTGATCTGGTCATTTCTGGTGTTCAATTTGCTTATCAGTTCATTTGATTTCTGAGCCTCACTTTCCAATTGCAAGATCTTTTTCTTGCCAGATCTCTTCCATTTTCCTCAAAATCTCAGTTTTGAACTCTTCCATAGCTTGTGAGGAGTTTTCCTTATTTGAGGAGGGTCCGGATGCTTGTTTGTTCTCCTCCTCTGTTTGCTCGGTTGTCTGGATTTTCTCTGTGTATAAGCTGTTGAGTGTTAAAGACTTCTTTTTCTTGTTATTATTCTTTCTCTTCTGAACTTCCTGAGACTGAGTAGCCATCATTAGCCCAGCAGCTTCTCAGATTTATCCTCTCGCTCAGTGTCTGTCCGCGATCTATTGGCTCCTGAGGTCTGAGTTCTGGTTTTTTCCAAAGTCAAGCCCCCTGGTGGGCCCCCTTGCTTGACCCTCTGCTGGAGGTTTCTTTACAAGTCTCAGGGCGCTGCTTCCACAGGCGTATACCCGTCCACACTGGTTCCCCACTTAGGCTTTAGTTCCTGGCTGTGTCTGCCTCCACCCACGCCTCCGTTGTGCCTGCGATCTCAGCCTGCACTCTGCGCCCGGCGTCCTGCTCCCGCGCTCAGATTTCGCCTGCGTTTTTTGGCTTAATGGGGTCCTAGGTCTTGCTGCTCTCAGGAACAGGCCCCGGAGCTGCCAATGACTCGATGGGTGCCCCAAACTTGCTCTATTTCTTTTTAGCTGGCTTCGGAGCTATAGCTGAGTGTGGAGGGGGTGGGGGTGGGGTGGTTGCTCAGCCTGCGATTTCGTGAGGGCTGTTTCACCCCTTTATAGCATGGAAATGCCTCGATTCCACGTACCTTCCACGCTGTGCCCTGTTGTGGGGGTTCCTCCGTTCGTCTGGACTTGTTTTTATGTCCCCTTGAGGAGTTTTGTGTGTTTCGGTCAGGAGAGGTTAAGAGCTGCTTCTTACTCTGCCGCCATCTTAACCCGGAAACCTCAATACAATCATTTTGAAGAGCTTATAAAACTGTGTATACCTTTTGACTCAATAATTACACTATTAGGTTTATTGCCTAAGGTGATCAAGAAAAAGGAAAAGAACCTATATTAAAAAAAAAATAGTTATAGCAACTCTCTTAGTGGTGGCAAAGAACTGGAAATTGAAGGGATAGCCATCATTTGGGGGTTGGCTAAACAAGTTGTGGCATATTATTGGAATGGAATATTATTGTGCCATAAGAAATGACAAATGGGCTTTCAAAAAATAAAATAAGGAAAGGCCCTACATGAAATTATGAACAATTAAATGAGCAGAACAAAGAAAATATTATATAAAATAATAGAAATATTTTTTTGAAGAATGACTTGTGTATGTCTATCTCCAGAAAAAGAACTGATAAATAGTAATGACATAGATTTATATAGTGACATATCTTTTTGTCAAATGATATCTCCTTCAGAGGCAATCCTCTTCATAGCATCCACTATTATTTAGTAGCCAAGAAATCTGAGGTATCCTGAGCCATGTTCTGTCATCATGGGAGTTGCTACTCATTTCAGTTTCCCCATTCATTATCTCCACCCTTGCCCAGTTAGGAAAATTTTTATTTATAAATCTGGTGAAAGAAAAACAAACATATATATATATATGTATATATATATATATATATTACCAAACCAAAGCAAAGGATCAATCATATTCAGGGTCAAGTTACCAAACTGGTACCAAAAACAGAGATCAGAATCTTGAAGCAAACACATAAAACAAACAGAATGTGAGAACATAAACAGAACATAGTCAAGTTGTTAAAGCATGGTTAGGATCTCCAAAGATGAAAGGCAGGGTAGAATTGGGTAATAAAATATTATTGTTGAAGCTCAAAGGTAGAAATGGAGGAAATTCTCAAATAGGTAGGCTAGTGCAGAAGGATTTTAAGTACTTGGCAACCACCAAACCATGGTTATGAGGTTAACCCCTGTATGTTCAGTCTGCCTGCTTCTCCATAGTCTTGGCAGTCTCCAATTGTGATGTATTTTGCAGTTCAATACTTAGAGGAAAACTCTATAGATTTCACATATAGCAAAGGACACAGATAATAGTAAAAAAAAATTCTCCTCTGAACATGAATTTGGAAACAAAGAATCTCAGAAACAGGTAGTTGATTCTCACTACCTTAGAATATTACCCAGCTGTAATAATTTCACATATTCCAATTCTGCCTGTATACTCTGCCAATGTGCCTAAACCTACATCTAATTTTGAAGTGAAAACAAAACTTTTTCCCCAGTCAATAATTTCTCCTTGGCTGGTCTCAGCAAATAGAAATTTAGAACATCGGAGTCATTCTCCTCACTTACCCAGCCACCACACTCTTTCAAGTCTTTGTAATTTCTTTCCTAGACTGTAGCAAAAGTCTTTTAGTTGGACTTCCAGTTTCCAGTCTCTCTCTTCTCCAATCCAGTCTTTACAAAGTTTCCAAAAGAATCTTCCTATAAAGCACAAATCTCACCATGTCATGCACCTGCTCAATTTCACTGGCTCTCTATTGCCTCAAGGATAAAATTTAAATTTCTCAGTTTGTTATTTAGAAAATGTCATAATTCTTGACCAAACTATCTTACAAATCTTCTTATACTACAGATTGTTCTTCTTCATGAACTCATTAGCCTAGCAAACTTGCCTTCTTACTGTTCTTCACACATTCTCCTGAGTCCATGCTTTTTCACTGGCTATCCATCATGGTAGATATGAATTCCTTCTTCACTTCTGTCTCTCAAAAATCCCTATCTTCCTTCATAATTCATGTTAAATACCATCTGCATGGTATCTTTCCTCATCTTCCCAAAAGATCAGTGCCTTCCCTTCAAATTATGTGATATTTAATTTGTGTGTGTGTGTGTGTGTGTGTGTGTGTGTGTGTGTGTGTGTGTGCGCGCTTTTTTCCTCCCAAAATGTAATGTAAACTTCTTGAGGGCAAAGGTTGATATATACATAGATAGAGATATAGGAATGTATATCAGTCTACCTAGTATTTCGCACAGTGACTAGCATAGTGCATTACTTAATAAATACATGTTAATTTGAAGGCAGGGACCACGTATTTGACTTTCTTTGTTTCTAGTTGGCATAGTGCCGGTCACATGTAGTAGGTATTTCATAAATGCTTCTAGACTGATCCACTGGTCAAAATCCCTACCTTCCTTTCAGCCTTTTGTCATCCCCCTACTTGTTAGGGCCTTCTTCCTTCTCTTCAAAATTTTATATGTATGTTTTTAAGTTTATGTTTTGTATCTCCCAGGTAGGTTATAAATTTCTTGAGGATATGCCCAGTCTTTTCATTTTGTCTTTGTATCTCCAGTGGCTAGCATAATCCTTGGAAACAGAAGGCATTTAATGAATGTTTTTACTAATTTAGATTAATAAGGGTCTCTGAAGAAGTGTGAAATGTATTTACTTAAAACCAGTTGACAGAAAGCAAATGAAAGATGAGTAGGTCTGCTCATGACTTAAGGAATTATATTCCAGATTTTTAATAGCTACCAATGTTGCCAGGAACATATCCAAATAATTTTATGCTTTTTTAAGATTGATATCTACAAGGGGGAAAAGTTGGACAACAATTATGTGAGTAAATACAGTTTTTAGAATAATTCTATTTAATTCTTCCAAGTAAACTTCTGTTACTATTAGTTTCTCTTGGGAAATCAGTCACACTACATTGTAATACTGCTCTCACCTGCATATGGAATGAAGAGTGTGGACTCAATAAAGATTTGTTCTCCCCTGATGGTAACAACATTTAGCTATGTAGCAGCATCTGTGGGTGGCATAAACAGTGTAACATCAAAACAATGCACAAATGGACCAAATTGTTATTTTGAAGGTATAAGGGCCCTCAGCCTTCTCTTCTTTAATAGGTTGCAAAATTTCTCTTAAAGGAGCAAAGATATATACATATATGCATATATCTTTGCTCCTTTGCATACTTTCAGCTTTCTAATGTGTTTTCCTGTCTACTCTATTCCTTTATCAGTTTCCTTGTTTGTTAAATTAGTGGGTTAGACTCCCCATTCTCTGAGGTCTCCTTCCTGTGCGACAATCAGATTCTGATTTTATTATTTGATCTGTACCATTGTTCAACAAGGCAAATAGGAGAAATATTCGCCCTACTTCACAAGTGAAGAGATTGAGTTTAAGTTATTTGCAAACTTCTAATTGATTATGACATAAAGACAATAAGCCCTGCAGTGAAATATAAAGGAAACAGACCTAGATTTAAAATTCAAAGCCCCAAACTAGCTCTCATTTGGCCATTAAGTAGTTGTATGACTCCCTATATATTTCCTCCAACATTGTGTAGGAGCTGAACCCAATTATTTCCTCAAATTCCAATAAGAGTCCTTGTACATGAGGCCTAAAATTAAACTATATCAAGATATTATTGTTCAGTCATTTTCAATAATGTGTGACTCTTTGTTAGACCCATTAGGGGTTTTCTTGGCAAAGTTATTGGAGTGGTTAGCCATTTCCTTCTCCAGATAGCTAGATATCCAGGTCTTAATATCAAATAGAGAAGTAATACAATAGAGTAGGTAGAACTCTGGCCTCGGAGAGAGTTGGATTCAAATCCTGCTTCTAATATTTAGTAGCTGTGTATACCTTATCAAGTCACCTAACTTATGGGTGCCCCAAACAACAAAGACCTGCTTGTTATATGAACCAGAGGGATGCCACTTAACTTGATTTCCTCCTTATATGTCAAATGCAGAAGAAAACATTTATAGATCTTACCTCACAAGATTGTTAAATCACTCAAATTAAGTATATTGTATGTAAAAGGCTTTAAAAATCTGAACTAGACATATAGAGGTCAGCCATTATTTTTATATTATTTATTAAAGTCATATTAGCATTAATAGAGGAAGTTCTCACACTGATAGTTCTTCATGCTGATGGAATCACAAATTCTCCTCATATCAAGACTATCAAATAATTATTATCAAAATCAGTAAACTCTATAATAAGACTTCTAGATATCCCAGGAACCTGGATCCTGGGCTCTGTTAGGCACCTTCTGTTAGTTGTACAAAAAATCTCAAAAATATTTTTCTTCCAATCAACATTATAATGACAGATTTCACTAGAGTCCCTCAATTCTATTTCATCATGGCACAGATTTAAACTTTATAGTTCTTGTTTCATAGAATATGTTGAGATAAATAGATTTTCTAAGGCAAACCTGAGTCATCACCCCATCTAGAAATGGAAAGATTTTCCAGGCTTAATAATGAGTAATGTAAGACAATTAGTGAAGTAGCCAATTTCTAGCAGCTCCCCAAATTCACACTGACCCTATTGGAAGAAAATATCGAATACTTCCATTTGCATTTTGTCTAGACATGCTTACAGAATTAAATTCTCTGACTTAGATCAGCTTAAAGTAGCAAATAAATCTCTGTCATCTGCACAATAGAACTTACTTTTTTAATTTGTAGCAGCACATATCAAGAAGAAGAGCATGAGAATCAAAAGCAGAATCTCAAGAAATTTATTTCCTCAATCACTAAAGAATGATCAAAAAGTTGGATGAGCATAACCATATTGTAGGTACTGAATGACAATAAGAAACATGGAAATTGGTATCTATAAGAATCAGTTCACCAAGAGCTAAATTCCAATAAGAGACTTGCCAATTTAAAACATGACAAAAAATGTCTTTACATTTTACTAAAACAACCAATTCAAAAGCTGAACCTTCGAATATTTAGCACCTTATTGGTCAAAGGGACTGAATTCAATTAGAGGTCTTATTTAATTTATTTTAACTAGTTTAGGTCTATAGACATGATCTAAACATTGAAAAGATTGGTTAGTCTTGTAACATAAATTGTAATATGTTTATCTTATAATATACATCATAATATATTGATCTGTACAATATTTTAATATATTGATCTGTATAAAACTATTCTACCTCTTATTTAGGTCAACTGATTTATTAACATATTGATGTAGGTACTATTTCCAATGATGCATTCTAGGTAATGTTTGTCTATATGTGCCCATAAATGTTCCATGACTCAATATCCTAGCAAACTGATAGAGATCATCCTGTGTGTGTATCTGTGTATGTGCATGTGTGTGTATGTGTTTTACACTGCATGGGTGGCAGTGAAACATGTGGACTATTTATTATTCTTTCATTCATTATTTTTTAATCCTTATTTTCTGTCTTAAAATCAATACTAGGTATTGGTTCCAAGGCAGACAAGTGGTAAGGGTGATGTGATGGAAGTTAAGTCACTTGCCCAGGGTCACATAGCTAGGAAATGTTTGAGTCCACATTTGAACTCAGGAGCCTATAGGTCTGGCTCCCAATCCACTGAACCATCTAGCCCCCATTCATTTTTTTAAAAGTATTTATTAAATACCTACTATGTGCAAGGTACTGTGTTGAGCACTGTGGATGCAGAGAAAAAACATGAAACAGTCCCTGTTCTTGAAGAGCTAAAGTCTCTCAGACAGAAGCATGGACACAAACAAATACACAGGAAATCACTGAGGGGAGGAAGGTATGGACAGATCAGGGAAGGTTTCATGTAAAAGGAGATACTTAAAAAAAGATAAACCTGAAAGAAGGTACAGATTATAAAAGACGGTGAAGAAGGAAGCATGCTGTGCAGGAAACTTCTCTGGTATAGATTTTATCTCTAAGATTTATAGGGAACTGATTCTAATTTATCAAACTATAATTGAAAAATAGTCAAAGGATATAAATAGGCATTTTTCAGAAGAATAAATCTCTTATCAATAGCCATATGAAAAAATAAGACACTAATAATTAGAAAAGTTCACACCAAAACAGCTCTAACCAATCCACTTGGCAAAGTTGACTGAAATAGAAATCACATCCCAGTATTTCCCTGACATAGCTTTTCTTCACCATGTAATAAGGGGGTAAATGTGGCTGATAGCAGGGGAGCTGGTGGTACAAGTGAGTCACCTGGGCCAGGGAGCTTGCAACTACTGTAGCTGGTGATTTGGGACTGCCAGGGATGTGTTGCCTGAGCTGTGATGCCCAATCAGTCTCCCTGCTGTCTGTAGGCTCCTTTAAGGTGGTGAATGAGGAGCCCCTCCCTGCTGGAGTGAAAGCAGTAACCAAGAGGAAGTGAAGCTCACACACTTCCTGAACAAAATGGATGCCTGGCCAGTACTTCCTTGGAGTCAAGTGGTTGCTATTCTCCCCTCTCCTCAGCCCCTTAGCCCAGGTTGATGTTATAATTAATTACAGAAGCTCGAAGTTTCAGGATAAGGGTTTATTTACACATAGGGGGAAAACTGAGGAAAGAGGGCTTAGGGTTGGGAGAAGCTGTTGCTAAGGGCAACTGGCCAGTGTTGGCAATGGACCTAGAAGGTAAGATCAGGCTGAGGGAACCAGCCCCTCAGCCAGGGATAATTTCCACTGCCCTGATGTTAAGTGGTCCACAAGCTAGACAGATGAGGTTGATGATTTGGTTTAGGGGTGTCCCTGTTGCTAGGCTGACCTAACCTAATTTCCGACCCACGATCCATCTCCCTCAACCCAGAGTCCTCAAGGGAAGTCCAGGGGTAGCTGGGTATCTGGGTGAGGTCAAGGAAATCAGACCCCCAGGTTGGTTCTGCAGGGGTATTTATAGTCCCAGCTCAAACTGTCAGGTCTTGGTACTGTCACCTGCTGGGCCAAAGTTCCATTCTCCTAACTGCCAGGATTCCTTAGATGTAGTGACTATATTTTGCCTTTCACTGTATCCTCAGAACTTAGCACAATGCCTGGCATATAGGAACTCAATAAATGTTTAATGACTGATTCATCACATGCAGTCAGGGCCCATATGATTTGTATTTTTGGAGACCATACAAGACATGACTTCCTTCACAAAATCCTGTATTCATGCTGGGCACGTTTCCATATGTTTGTATTCATGGTAGCCTATTTATAAATATTACAAATGTAATGATATAAATATTACATTTGAGGATGACATATTCTCTGTCTCAAACTCTAAAATTCTAAAGGGGTTCCTCAGTGAGATCAGTGACCACTTAACAATCCAACTGAAGCAGAAAAGTATCCTGAGAGAAAGCAGGTTAGGTCAGTCAGGCACCTATAAACCACTATGACACCAATCTCATCTCATAACCCAATGGGATCAACCTGTAATCCTGAACCCAAGAAGTAGCAATGCTTCCAGTCTAGTGCCTTGAACCACCATGCTGGGAAACAGTTCTGTGGAAATATAGCCTAGAAACTATTATTGCAAAGGGACTAGAGCTGCATTTACAGAAGACCCAGAAATTAAAGTCCTTACTACCAAAGCCTTAGCCATTATCAAATAAATGGTTTGATATCAGACATTGATATGATTTTATCAATGGAGATGACTTAAAAGAAGAGGTATTATGCTATGTTTTGCTACTATAAATGCTAAGGATCACGGGTCCATTACATCTGATTTGCAGCTGAAATCCTCCATATTTTTGTCACCATCATTAGTATGGGAGCTCCTTTAAAACAGGGACTGTCTTACTTTTCTACTTGTATCCCAGTCCCTAGGACACTGCTTGGTGCATTTCATTCATACATACACAGAAAAAAAACAAATGAATGAAAATGTCTATTTTTCAGATTTGTGTGACATGTAGTTGGCAAATAAACCTATTGAAGTAGTGTATATATGTACATATATATATAATATGTACATAAATATATGTATATATTTGTGTGTGTAAATATTTATATATATGCATATATATACCTTGAATTACATGTATATACCAGAGTTAAATCAGAAGGGAAAAGTAGAATAGATTGCATATGGGAAATGTATTATCAATTATTCTAATAATCATTCAAAACATTTTTAAACTAGTATTCTCCAACTGATTCCACATGGATGAAAGTCATGGAAAATTACAATTTTGAAGGAAGTTTTTGAAATGATAAATGATTCTAAAAGCAATGGAGAGATATGGAGTGGGTGTAAGAAAGTTCCAGGATATTTCTAGTGATGACATATATGCAATAAATAGTGGAAAGAATATGATCTGAGTCAATTCTATAAGACCAAAATATCCATGGTCTGGCTAGGTCAACTAAATATGATACAGACATCCATATGGATGATTCAATCCATTATGCAGCAACCATCCATTTAGCCTTTAGACAAATAGCTATCAACTATAGAAGAGTTCATTCATTATAGTGATAGGGTTAACATGAGAAACAAAGTATCTTAGTCAAAACCTTATTTTCATTCTCTTTTACCAACAAGGACACAATCAGAACAGGGTAAATGATGTGGCAATAGTGGGATGGTAGAAAAGTAAAGGAGAGACTAAAGTAAATAATTAATAAGGAAAATGGCTTATTAGTCAATCAAGATTAAAATTAAAGATTGATAACACTGCAACAACTATATCACTGATTCTGTTTTTTTAAGTGCTCACTAACCATTTTTCTCCTATTTTGTTCTTATGAAAATCAATTTTTTGAACCCTCACATAAAATGTGACATTTATTCCTATCAAGTTCCTATCAAGATTCAACCAAATGTTCTAGACAACCATATCGTTTTTGCTACTGCCTTCATTATTTAACAGTTTAGCTATCCCTCCCAGCTTTGTGTCATATTAAATGTGAATAAACATACAATGTCTTCATCTATGTTATTAATTAAAAATGTTAAACAAATCGAACAAAAGTAGATCTGTGGGGCAATCTACTTGCCATTTCCTCACAAAGTTGACATTGACCATTAATGATTAATATTACACATAATATCAGACTTAATAATATTAATGTTATATAATATTTTGTTGTTCAGTTATTTTTCAGTATATCAGACTCTTCATGACCCCCTTGGGAGTTCTCTCAGCAAAGATACTCAAGTGTTTTGTCATTTCATTCTCCAGCTCATTTTATAGATGCAGAACTGAGGCAAACAGAGTTAGGTAACTTGCTCACGCTCACACCGCCAGTAAGTGTCAAAATTCAGATTTTGAAGATTTTGAAACTCATGAAGTTGAGCTTTACTGATTCCAAGCCCAGTGTTCTATCTACTGAACCACCTAGCTGTTCCTTATATAATATTTAAGGCTTGCAAAATGTTTACATGTGTTTTCTCATTTGATACCAACAATCCTAGGAATTATGTTTTACTATTACCTCCATTTAACAAATGAGGAAATTAATTTGAGATGGATTAAATAATTTGCTCTGAGTCATAGAACCAGTAGGTATCTTAAACAAGAATTTAAGTTAGGTCTTCCTGATTCCAGTTTCAACTCTCTATCTACTATGCCAACCAGTTTCATCTACTCCTCTTTTGGTCCAACACAACACCCAACCAATTCAAAAATCTTCCTGTACCATCATTTAAACAAATCTTTCTGCCTTGTCAAAAAGAATAGCAGAGGGATTATGTCAAATGCTTTTCTAAAAGCTAGGCAATCAATGTCTATAGCATTCCCCTGATCTATCCAACCAATATAATAGTTCTGTCAAACAAGTAAACAAAAAGGAAATAAAGTTAGTCTGCCATGACCTGTTGCTGATGAAGTCATGAATCAAATGCTTGAGTCAACATCTTTTGTTTTGCTTTTTCCATCTGTCCACACCAATAAAAGAAAAAAAAATATTAGAAAACATGAAGCTTTATTGTTGGGCTCTTTTATATGCTAAATAAAAATGATTTTGATCCCCTAACTGAGAAAATATGTAGTCTTTTAATAAATAACCTTAAATAAATTCCTCATCAATGGGGCTCTTTAAGCAGAAACTAGATAACCTCTGATCTAAATTTTAGAGAGAGGATTCTCATCTCTCTACATATTCATTCACCACTATGACCTCTGGAGTCGAATCCTTACCAACTAATATTCTATGGTACTTGGTAGTTAATAATCACACTTATGAAGTTATTCCAGTAAAGTTTGCATTTGAAAGTTCCCTTTTATTCATCAACTTCAGCCTCTAGACAATTAAATTTTAAGTCTTAGAAGCCAGGCTGAAGGGAATAATAGAATTTGGCAGCAAGGGAAGAGGAGAAGATATTAACCTATTAGAAAAAACTTAATGAAATGAAAATGGTAAATTTCATGTATTGAGTCGTGACTGAAAACTAACACTCAAGGTACTATAACAAATATTGTTTTCTTCAGTTCCAAAATATTTTGATTTGTCATAAAGTTCATATTATCTCTGATTTCTTTGCATATTATACTCAATGCCATTTTTGCCTACCGTTTCCTGTTGTGACAAAATGTATCTGCCATTATCTAATTCTCCTGTTCTATTTCACATTCATATAATTTTGCCACCAATGAAACTAGACTTCTACACTTGTTTTTTCCTACAAATACTTCAGTTTCCTATCTTTGTACTTTTGCTCATACTGTTTGTACCTAATCCACCCCACTGCACCTTGAATATCCATCCTCTTAAATCCATGCCTCTCCTACTCAGTTTTCGAAATTCATGTCAGATTCTACTTTCATTCTGAAGACTTCCATGATTCCTTTTTTATCAAGGAAATTCTCCCTCCTTCTTCTGAACTTACATAATGCTTCTGAACTTACATAATGTCTCTCTCTTTGAATTTCCTAACTCAAAGAATCACTCAAGTCTACTACCTGTTTTCAAAATCAAATCAAATAAACAAATATATATCTTACTTGACTGATACCTTGTTCCCATTAACTTTAGTCACTCACCCTCCAATCTCTATCAGAAGAGGTCCTACCCTTCTACTCAACTGAGAAAAAAAAACCATATGGCATGAACTCTCTATCTCCTTATTCCACACCTCAAAATCCCTCAGCCCTTTCACTCATCTTCTCCTTTTTTTACTCTTGTCTCTTACAAAGTGGTGGCTGACCTCCCAGCCAAAGCAATTCCTCTACTCTCTACTTTTTGATCCCATGACGCCCCATCCATTATTCCAGCTTTTTCCATTTCAATCTTATCTATTGACTCTTAGCCTACTACCTACAAACTAACTGAATTCTGTCTACCTCATACTTAAAAATCCTCTATTTATCCTTGCCATCTTCTCCAATTATACAGTTCATTCTCTTTCCTCCCTTTAAAAGTCTTAGAAAAAGTAATCTGTACTCATTACCTCCACTTCCTCAGCATTTAATATCAGCCTTTTGAAATATGATAGCTGGTCTCACCACCCTACTTAAACTGCTCTACACAAGATATCAACTATTTAACTAGAAGATTAAGTAATAATTTTTCAAGATTCTTGACCTTGGGGGCAGCTGGATAGCTCAATGGATTGAGAGTCAGGCCTAGAGACGGAAGGTCCTAGGTTCAAATCCGGCCTCAGACACTTCCCAGCTGTGTGACCCTGGGCAAGTCACTTGACCCCATTGCCCACCCTTACCACTCTTCCACCAAGGAGCCAATACACAGAAGTTAAGGGTTATTAAAAAAATATTCTTGACCTTTCTTCCACTTTTAATATGTGGAGCATTTCCTACTCCCTTGACATTGGTTTTGCAACTACTGATCTGACCTAACTTTTTCATTCTCTTTTACAAAATAATCACTCATGTCCTACCACTTTACCATGGAGCAATAATCTAGGTCTTCTTCTCTCACTATAGTCTCACCCTTTATGACTTCAGCTCATGCACCTTCTACATGAAAGCCTTCCCTGACCCTCTTGGGCTGCTTATGAATCCAATATGAAATTATGTCTATTTTGTATATACACATAAATGTACATATTATGTCCATCCAGAATTGTAATACAAGATCTTTGAGGACAAGGACTATTTCACTTTTGCCATTTTTATCTTCAGAGTATAAATATATATGCAAAATGTAAATATTTAAATTAATATTGAAATGAAATAGGATTTTAATAAATGCTTATTTGGCTCTATGTAGATGACTCTCAAATTCATAGAAATATCTCCAATTTTTCTCCTAATTGTTCTACTTTATTGACTATCTACAAGACAAATCCTCAATATCCCAAAGGATCAAACCCAATATGTCCAAAATATAACTTATTTTCTAAGATGCTTCTAGGAAAAAAACTATCCCTAGTCCCAGAAGTAAAAACATAAAGAAATTTAATTCTGAAAAAGGCACCAAGATTTTTCCATTTGGCAACATTCAAAACTTCAGTCATTATTGATTATTCCCTTTCGCTAACCCCATATACAGACAGTTATCATACCTCGCTATTTCTAACCACATTGTATCTTTTGCATCCACCTCCTTCTCTCAACTCATAGATTCACTATCATAGGTCAAGCCTTCATCACATCTTATCATGAAAGCCTTTCACTGCATCTAGGGCTATTACTAGTGGTCCTAACTTTTGTCTTGTCATTGGAATTCAATGATTCCAGAAGAGAGAATGAGACTGATGACTTTGTGCAATTCTGCCTCACTTAAATCCAATTCATACAACACCTCATGATGTCATTGGTCTTCTATGAAATGAAGAACAAACAGCAACTGATTATACCATAAAATCCAAACTCCTGGTAAACTGTCCATACACTAGTCCTCCTTTACATTTTCATGTTTATTTCAAGTCTTCTTTCTTCACATACATTATGTTCCATTCATATTTGATTACTAACTGTTTCTATCATGCTATTCCATTCTCCATTTCTATTATCTCTATGTCAGTGGAAAATAATGTGCATTGTCTTGTCTAAGGCCACATATACATGGCATAGGGAAATTAGACACAATATTGAAACATTTCATCCATCGACTTACCAGAGACTGCCTTAATCATGGCACATGGCAGAAGTGGCATTTCCTTATCCCTGCCAAGTAGCACAGCTGTACAGATGAGCTGTGACCAATTAGATTAGTCTCAATCTTGCCAAATTTGGAAGTGATTCTAGAAGCCTGAGCAACCTGGAGCTTGGGGAAATAACTTTCTATTTCATCTGCACAAAGTATTAAGAATCACTTTATTGTACAATCATTCAACTCATATGGCATGTAGATCCTGCCCAACGTCTCTTTCCTGTGCATGACATGAAAAAATCGACAACCTATCTTCACAACTGGCATGGCATGGCAACATAGTGAGTTAAGCAGGGAAATACACTAAAACTGTTTTAAATGAATGAATCTTCCAAGTGCTTAGCATGGCCAAAAATATAGTGTGTATGGTGTGTCTAAATGCTCACACAATATGAAGTCCATTAGATGTTTTCTCACAAAGCATTGTTTGTAATCTACTGAAATATGAAACATGAAAATAGATAGGTACTGTAGTTCCATGCTTATAGATGATAATATAATTTTCTGTATAAGATAATATCTTTCACATAAATAGTTCACTGGATCCTCACAATGAGCTAATCTGATCTAACAAGCATTTATTAAGTGCCATCTGCATACAAGACTTGTGATAGCTATAAAAATTATATAGCAAACATATTGTTACCTCATGTTTCAGATAAGAAAACTAAGAATCACAGATTAAACAAAAAGAATGTAGAATTTAAACACAAAGGAGTCAGGTTCAAATTCCATTTACTTGCTACCGATCTGACCTAGAACAAGTTACTTCCTTTCTCTGGTCCTCAATTTCTTTATTTAACAAATAGAGAGGTTAGTGAAGATGGCCTCTAAAATCTCTTACAAATCTAAACCTGTGGTCCTAAAGAATATCATAAAGATCACAGATAAAGTGACTGACAAATCCAAGGCTTAAAGTCTTCTAATTTGATTGCAGAGTTGTTTCAATCCTCTATTCAATAGCAAAGTCATCAACCATCAAAGGTTTTGACTATTGTATACATAACTATTATTCCCCAAAATATTTCCTTAAAGATGAAAATCTTATATGTGCATTTAATTCCTCTTTTCACAAAATCGTGAAATCTCAGGCTGAAGTGATTTCAGGGAACAGTAAGTTCAACCCATTATAGAACAAGACAGTGAAGAGGAAGCTTCTACCTCCTGAAGCATCTCATAGGATAGGACTGTTGGAGGGAAAAAAAAAACAACTTTTCCCTAGTGTATCTTCTCATCTTCTACTTATTTGCTTTAAGTTCTGTCGTCTAGGGTCAAGCAGAACAAATCTAAACCCTTTCCTGAGGCAAACCCCTTCAATTTGTACTTGTATGGCATATCGTAGAGGCTAAGCAGCATCTGGACTGCTTTCTCTGGATGTTTTCCAGCTTTTCTTTCTCACTTAAAATGTGGATCCCAGAACAGAACATAATATCCTAGAAGTGGTCTAACCAAGTCAGAGTATCATCACAGTTTGCCTGCTTAGCCTGCACACTTTGCCTCTCTCAACATAGCCAAAATTTCATTAGTTTTTTCAGCCAGATCATACTATTGACCCATACAGAGCTTTAGGTCCACTAAAATGTCTATTTTTCAGTTCATTTATAATCTAGCTCTGCCTTCCCTATGTTATACTTGCAATTTTATTTTAACCCAGATATAAGACTTAATTTTGTTAGCATAAGTATAAATTTTCTTATTAGGTCTGACCGGATGTTTTGACCTGTCAAGACCTTTCAAAATATGGATGCAATGTGTTAGCTATCTATCTTTTAGTTAGCTTTATGCTATTTTCAAATTTGAGAAGCTTCTCATATATGTCTTTATCCAAGTCATTTATAAAAACATTAAATAATAAACCTGAATCCTGGGCCTCTCCACTGGAAACCTTCCAAGATAAAACCAAAACATTAATAACTAATCTTTGACTCAGGACAGTTCACCAATTCTGAATCCATTTAACTGTGCAATCTATTATCTAGCCAGTATTTCTCTGTATTTCCCACAAGAATACCATGAAAGATTTAATAATTTTGCCTCATCTCTTTTAAAATACAAATATTCCTGGGAAATACCTATCTTTGTTCCTATCTTTGTCTCTTGTGGTTAAATTCAAACATTGGTGATATGGCTACTATTTTTGATCTGTAAGAAAAAAGAATAGGCTTTATTCCCCCACTGTCCTCTGCTTCACATAAGTTAAAGGAGGTTTTCCATCCTTTTACAAAAGCCTACTTCAGCCCACTATTGCAGTTCAAAGTTGGCACTTCCCACAGGTCACTTCAAGAGTACCAATTCCCTCCTCTCTCTTAGGTGGTTCAGGAAGGCCAGACAGTTAGATTGTCAAAGTGAGCAGTAAAAATGTTAAAAAAAAACTCACTCTGCAGAAATTTTTAAAAATATGCTTAAATTTCTATGAGTTTTCTGCATTGTTTTGTTTTGGTTTTGTTTTTTGAGCAAATGTGAATTTGATGCTTTGAAGGAAACACAAATATTTTCTGCTACAAGGCATCTAAAATAGTAGCAAGAGAGGGTTCTTAGTTTGATTTATTATCCTCCCCAACAGTCTGTTAGATATTTTGAACTGGTTGTCCAATAGGCACCTCAAAAATCAACATATTCCAAACAAAGTATATTATCTTTCTTCTCAAACTGACATCTCTTCTAAACTTCCCTACTTCTGTAGAGGATACAACCATCCATCCAGTCTTTCAGGTTCCTGTGAGATATACTCAATTACTCATTCTGTTTTACTCCAAATACTCCATCAGTTGTCAAGCTCACCAGACTCCTTGTATCTGTCTCATCTTCTCTACATTCAATCATCACTAGTTTAAGCCCTCATTCTCACTCACCTAGTCTATTTTAATAACCTCTTAAAGTATTCTCCCTCTCCAGTCCATCTTCCCAATTGCTCCCAAAATGACCTTCCTAAAGCACATGTCTGCCTAAGTGAAACAATGGAAAGAACATTGGGTTTGGATTCTCGAATATTAATCTTCCTGAGTTTGAATCCAGTCTCAGACACTACCTGTGTGATCTTGGCACAGGACTTTTACCCTGCTTGTCTCAGTTTCCTCATCAGTAATATGTCCTGGGAAAGGAAATGGCAAAACCACTCCAGTATCTTTGCCAAGAAAACCCCCAAATGGGGTGACAAAGCCATACACAAATGAACAATAACAACAACAAACAATCTATAAGATGCCAATTAATAGTCGATAAATATTTATTAAGTATTATGATGTGCCAGGAATTCTGCTCATAGCTAAACCCAGAAAGGACTATGACACAACAGTTGAGAGTAAATTTTGTAGAATTACAAAGGTCAGCCAAGGTCCCAAAGAGGAAATATGTGAAGATGCAGAGGAGCAGAAGTATGGAGGGTGGTTGAAGCCTTTTTCAATTTGTTTTTCTTTTTCTTTCTTTTTCTTTTAATTAAAAAATATAGAATATAACTGTGGGGGCAAGAAGAGAGGAGACACTGGAGAAAACTTAAGCAATGTAAAAACAGAAATATATCAAAATATATTTAAAAGAAAAACATAAATAAGTATAATTTGGGAAGGAGATGAGTAGCAATTTAGGGTGGTGGAGAAGAATCAGAGAAAGCTTCATACTGAAGATGGTACCCTAACTGCAAATTAAAAGAAATCAATAATTCCATGAGGCAGAGTTTAGAATGGAATGATTTCTGAGAAGTTGTTATCAAGAGAGACAGGATTCAAACCCAGATCTTTGGACTCCAAAAAATCAGTACATTCAGTCTAGAGTTAAAAGTTGTCCGATATTATTTTTATTGAAATTAGCAAAAGGAATTTTTGTTTAGAGCTTCTTCTCTTGCCTCTGACTTTTCTCAAGAAGTATATTGATTTCCAACAAAGTCCCTCCTCCTAACTTGAAGTGCACAAGACAAAGTATTAAAGTTTACAGTCCCATAAAAGACTTTTCATTCAAGCATCTCTGACAAAAGTCACATTTCTCAAATATTTAGACAAGTATGCCAAATTTGTAAGAATACAAGTCATTCCCCAATTGGCAGATGGTTAAAGAATATGAACAGACAATTTTCAGATAAAGAAATTAAAACTATCTTTAATCATATGAAAAAAATGCTCCAAATCACTATTACTTAGAGAAATGCAAATTAAAACAGTTCTAAGGTACCACCTCATACCTACTAGATAATATGACTAAAAAGGAAAGAGATAAATGTTGGAGGATATATGGAAAAATTAGGACACTGATATACTGTTAGAACTGTGAACTGATACAATCATTTTGGAGAGTAATTTGGAACAATGCCTAAACGGATACAAAAATGTGCATAATTTTTGACTTAGAAATATTACTACCATATCCATATCCCAAAGTGATTAAAGATAGAAGGGAAAGACATACCTGAAAAAATATTTATAGCAGTTTTTTTTGGAGGGGGTGGCAAAGAATTGGAAACTGAAGGGATTTCTATTTACTGGGGAATGGCCAAACAAGTTATGATATATGATTGTAATGGAATACCATTGTACAAATGACAAATAAGACAATCACAAAGAAACTTGGAAAGACTTACATGAAGTGATGCAGTGAAGTGAGCAGAACCAGGAGAACATTATACGCAGTAACAGCATTAATGTATGATTATCAACTGTGAATGACAACTACCATCAGCAATACAAGGATTTGGGACTCATGATGAAAAAAAAAAAACAAAACTATCCATTGCCATAGAAGGAACTAAAAAAACCTGAATGTAGATTAAAGCATACCATTATTCACTTTATTATCATCCCAAATTCTTTTCTCTTTTGTAAGTGATATATATCTTCTTTCCCAGAATGATGAACATGAAAATATGTATTGCATTATGACATACGTACAGCTATATTTTATTACGCACTATCTTAGGAAGAGGAAAGGGTAAAGGAGAGAAAGAGAACATGGATCACAAAATATGAAAAAAGTTATTATTAAAAATTTGTTGACATGTAATCTGGAAAATAGAAATAAAGATTTTGCATCTAATAACTGGCAACATTGTCAGGACTGTGTCTCACACCAAAGAGAGGAATGAGAAGAGGGATGGAAGCATTCATCAGAGGACTTTTTATTATGAACTATAAACTTTACCAATAAAATAATAAGAAACTGATTTGGAATATAATATTTTATGTTGATAAAATCAAATAATTATTTTGTAGCTAGATTCTTCTATGTGAATTTGGGAATGATCATCCCAAATCCTTTCGCAAGTGTTGCACCAGGAGTAAAGACAATCTGTAAGATTTTGACACAGGACAGGTACCTAGAGAAACTAGAGGCATTAAAAGAAAAGGTGGGAGGCCAACAAGAGATTTAAGGGTTAGAGGTACAGCTCATAGGCTTACACAATGACAATAAGTGCTTAGAACATTACAATAATCTCATTCTTCTCTGGTTCAAGTTAAGAGGAAGAGAAAGATGGGAGGGGAAGGAAGAGGGGGAGAGAGGAGGTAAAGAAATGGAGAGAGAGACAGACAGACAGACAGACAGACAGACAGAGACAGAGACAGAGAGACAGAGACAGAGAAAAGGAGGGAGGGAGAGAGACAGAGAGAGATCCCAGACTTCTTTTATGACAGTTGAGAGATAAGGACACCATTATCCTCTTTCTTATTTTCCATTCTATCTAATCACATGCTTCATTCTTTATTAATTTTTTGTGTCTTTTTTTTTAGGAGCAGGAAAGGAAAGGAGACTTTCAAGAGCTGCCAAACTTCTTGAAAATTTTCCCTTTTGTTTGTTTAGTGTTATGCTATCACCTATTCCCATCTAAAATGGTTTATATTGAACTGGAAAACTTTTCCAACATTTACAACAGCCACCTTAAACCCTCCATGAGATAAGGCTGAGACAAGCCTTTGTTCACCAATGAATTCAAAAACCTCCTCCTCAAGCACCAATAATAAATCAATCCTTTATGACCTCTAGAAAACTGATCCATAGCTATGAAGGATTTTAATGTTAATTTAATTTAACTCCATCATTTTACTGATCAGGAATATGAAGTCCCAAAAGGTGAAGTAACATTCAAAATCACATAGTGAGTAAGTGAAAGAAACAGGATTTGAATCTAGGTCCTTTGACTCCCAAATCCTACTCTCCTGTTATGCTTACCTAAACTAAGAAATGTCACAGAAACAGACATTGTGGTGTAGTGGAAAGAACCCCAAATAGGATGGTATAAACAGAAAAATATGTGATGACTTCATTGTTTCTGTGCCTCAGTTTGCTTCTCTGTAGTCAAAGAAGGGTAAACTTGAAAATCTCTAAAGCTCCTTTTTGGGCTCATGGATTGCATTTTAAGTAAATCCCACTTGAAAAGTTTTAAAATAGAGTAAGCTATATTTGATATAATATGGTTAAAATGCTGTTATTCACACCAGAAATTGGAAGAAGAGTTGAGGCACATAGGTCAGCAATTATTTAATCAGTTATTTGTTGAGTGTTAGAGTCAGACTGGCATTTGGATAAAGAGAACCTCAGAATCAGGAACAGCTGACTTCAAGTCTCACCTCTGACATATACTGGTTATGAGACACTAGGCAAGATACTTAACTCCTCAGTCCTCTAGGTCAATTTTCTAAGACAATAAATTGCAGAGAATTTGCCAAACTATATTAGTATTGAGAGTCTTTTAATCTCGAAGTTCCCTATGCCAATGAAATCAAAGGGCCACCTCTGACCCCATCTTTAATTTAAATATATTCATTGTTCCTGGGACATTTCAAATGGGTAAAAGAAACCAGAAGAGCAAAATTGTTTGCAGAAGCAAATCACAAACTACATAAATGAAGTGAGTTGTCTATAAATGATAAAAGGAGGCAATTAGCATAGCAGAAAACACTGAGGGCCTGGATTCAAATCCTCTAATGCTTTACACTTGAGTTAAGATGAATCATTAATATCTGATAACTTTAATTTCCACAATTATAAAATATGGGAATTGGAAAAGTTGATTTCTGAAGTCTTTTTCAGCTATAGCTTTATGATTCTATTGCTTTCATTGCCTATCCCCTCCTGCCATTAAAACTTCTCATGATATATGAAATATATGGCATTGGAGATTTTAAACTCTGTTAGTGTGTGATTATGTTGTCTGTTCATCCTTCATTTTTGGAGGAACAATGACATCATGGGATGATGTCTTAATTTGCACATGAATTGGATTTAAGTGAGGCACAGTTGCACAAAATCATCATTCACCCTCTTCTAGAGCCATCCAAACCCAATGACAAGACGAAAGTTCCAAAAGAGTTCTAATAAAAATGTTCCATAGAGCCTGTTTCAGCTACCATTATGGCCACTGGAATAAATTGATTTCATCTGCCCATTCTGCCAGGCAAAATCTTCACATTTTGGGTGTAGACATCCCCCTAACTCACCAATGAGTTTGAGGCTTGTCAATTACCCTCAACCTTTTTTAACCTGTCTGCCAAGATCTCTTTTAGGCTGCAGTCCATGCTATATCTTCTTGGAACCATAGGTGAGAATTGGGGGACAGGCGGATAAGCATCCTTGAAAAGGGCATGGCAAGCCCTAATAACAGAGGTGCTCTTCCTCCCTTAACACTCCATTAGACTGTTTACTTACAAGAGAAACTGTGGCGTCACTAAGTTTTAGTGAGGAGCAATGAAAAGTATAAATTTAGATTCTGGAAGAAGACAAAATATCTGTATTCCCCCAATATTTCATACTAAATGATTCAAATTTGGGGGAACAATTTTTAGCTCTCAAAGTCAATACAAAATTAAATGATGGCTTTAAGGTAATTAATCTCTTTACTATTTGACTAAAATTTCACTTAAGGGAGCAACTCTTTATTTTTTTCTGGCACCCTATATATTGTGCCAAATCATGTGTTTCTGCTATTGGCTATGAGAGTCAGTGATTTAAAATACGAAATTAAACTAATATGTCTTGATGTTTTGCTATTGCACCAGTAAAGGTAGAGTAATGGCAAACGTTCTTCAAAATGGATCTGTCACATGCTAACTATTGTATAAATAAACATCTCCCTAATAAGCTATTTACATTTCAAAGTATGTAGCCAGTTCCCAATTAGAGAATTTAAAGAAAATGTTCTTTAGACAATTGGCTTTTAGGACTGTCCAAGTATCACTCATATTTATTCAGCTCTATTATCTCAGAGAATCTCTTATCAATCCAATTTGATTTATCTTGACATAGAGAGGGCTATCTTATGAATACCTTCTCCTTAACTTGGTTTTCTTTGTAAATCATTCACCCTAGAAGTGAAAAATGGCAAATAATCCAAAGGTACCAATGTATTCAAATGAAGATTCTGAATTACTATATTCATAACTCAAAAATATTGCTTAGTATAATACCTTCATTTGACAATGGACCTTGGGTTGAATTTATTTTCTTCCTCTAGGTTATGCTCCATATTGCCTCTCAGAACTCAAGGCATAAACTTCAGTCTTCCTAGCAGATAATCACATTAACTACATGAGCTAGCTATAAAGATAGATATACAAGCAAAGTTATGATCAAATAAAATTTATAACAAAATTAATTTTATGCAATTTTGCATAATTGTATTTAATAGTAAACATTCCATGCAATCAGTTATAATTGTTATTACTTTTTCACAGATAAAACCATTTTTAGGTTTCTTTTTATATATGGAATATAAAAGCAGCTATTTTGTCTATATAGTGTATACTTCAGTTCTCATTATAAATACTATAGTATGTTTACACACTGTATACAATCTGGAAACAACTTCATAGTAACTAGAGGTCCCTTTACTATCATCAACATCCATCCTTAAGTGCATACACATAAACATACATCTTTCCTTGTGCTTCCCCCAATGCATTTAATTGATGGGCAAAAGTCTAAATGTTCCAAAATCTCCATTCCTCTGTCTCCAGTTTCATCACCATATACAAATGAGAATTGATTGTTCAGGTTAGGCTGAATTATTGGTTCTCTATACTTATCTAGTAATTCCTTCATAATGCTGTCAAGATAATTTTCCTAATTAAAGAGTTTGATTATGTTACTCAAAAGCCCTCAGAGATGTCCTATGACCTATAATATAAAGTATAAATTCCTTAAACTTATATTTCAATCCCACAACAATCAACCTGAAACTTGCTTTTCAAGACCTTCCATACTACTCTCTTTCTCAAATTCTGCTCCAACAAAATCGACTACCAGGTCTTCCCCGATCTTGTCCAAACCCTGTCTGCCTCCTTGTATTTCTACTATTGATATCTCCCACCAACAACATATTCTTCTCTTCAGCTCTACTTGTTGAAACCCTTTTCTTGCTTCCAGGTTCAATTCATATGCCTAAATCGTCATGATTTTATGTCATAAAATGACAATATCTACAGTATTTTTAAGAAGAGACTGGACAGCAAAGGTCTAATCTTGGGAGCAAGTTGCATGATAGGCTTTCCCTGACTTTGACACATGTATGTATAGCAATGAGGATAGTGAGCCTCTGATTAGAAGGACCAGATGATGGGTAATGGAGTGATTGCACACCATCCAGATCATGTATGTGTATTCTTTTAGTGTTCCAATTTTCCTGTATATCCACTTTTTGGTAAAGAAAACTCTTATTTGATTTCTGAACTGTATTGGAATTAATGCAATGCAAAAGACCAAATCTCATTTTCTGTCCTTGGTGGAAATGAAAAGATGAGGTACTATAAGCCTCTAGGAGATGGAGAGAAGTTTTGCATCTTTCTCTTTCCAAGCTGCCACAAAGACTGTGAATGCACAGCACTTCTGTCCCTTTGCCTCTTTGTTCCTTCTGCTAAGTGGATGAGTACTGAAGGTAGAACAACTAAGTTATAACTTTGTAAGCTTCAAATGTTGGAAGAGCCACAAAAAGACCAGGAACTAGAGACCATCACAGTTTTCCTACAGCTGAGCAGGCCCTAAGAACAACCTATAATAACCCACCAGACAGCAGACTAATGGGATAGACAACTTATCTCCAGCATCAAGACAACAACTTATTTAATACTCATAGCATATCTTGAAATAAACTCAGTAGAGCTAAGGTGTATGAGCAGTCACTTGCCCGAAGGAGTGAGGTGGTAGAAAGCAAACCTGTGCTCCAATTTGGGGAGGTGTTTTAATTCTTGCTATATCTTTTCAGTAAATGCAATTGTAAATTCCAATCGATATTGGTTAGGTGATGTTGAGGTAATAATAGCAAATAGATGGGAGGTCCTAGGTTCAAATATTATCTCACACACTTCCTAGCTGTGTGACCCTGGCCAAGTCAATTGACCTCCATTGCCTAGCCCTTACCGCTCTTCTGCCTTGGAACCTATACTTAGTATTGATTCTAAGATGGAAGGTAAGTGTTTAAAAAATAAAATAATTAATGACAAATGATAATGCAGAAAATTCACTGGAATGAGGGCTCAAGCTAATAATGAGGGAAGTACTATTAGAAAAACTCCACTGCCACTCAGGATACCCCTAAATTTTAAGCAGAAAGTTAGCCAGCTAAGCTATGAGAAGCTTATCTGTGAATGGGCATATGAGTTGGGAGATTAATTCCTGAGTCATAGTCTATAGAGGTTTGTCTGGGATGAACATTGGACCATTTGCATTCACAAGAATCCACAAGTGAGATTCTTTACCCAGGAATCCTCTTTATTGGGTTTTCTAGTTTTCAAGATGCACTAAAGAAAATCTGGCAGTTTTCTGAACTTACTCTACCAATAAACATTCCCTTTACCCCCTTTTTTAAGAAGCTTATAGCAAATTAACTTCTTGTTCCTCAAGAAATTTGGCCTTTTCAAGTCCTTCTTAATTTGTATGCTATACATTAAACCCAATTTACAGGGTTTTTTTTTCCTACTTTACAGTGAAAGTCACAGAACACCTGCCTATGCTCTGATTTAGGGGTAGAGGACCTCTCTCTATTATACATCAAAATGCTCTTCCAGAAGCAGGTGCCCTAAACCTCATGTAGGTTGCCACTAGACAGAACATATTATATAGCCCCCTAGGACTAGGGCCTCATTGGTTATTCCCACATCACATACTGATTTTCTTTGTTACAAGAGACAGCTAGATGATATAGTGGTTGAAGTGTTGGGCCTAGAGAGTGAAAAAAAGTAATATTCTTCAAGATTTTCTAAACCCCACTCTAGGTTAGCAATAGGCAGAATATATTATATAGGCTCCTAGAATTAGGGAAAATAATTGGGGGTATAGGATATAGGTATATGGCACAATGTTGGACTTAGAGGAAGCAGGAAAATTTGCATTTCAATCCTGCCTCAAATATTTTCAAGCTATGTGGCCAAGTTACATAACCTCAACCTGCCTCAGTTTACTCACCTATAAGAAGGTGATAAATATTTCCATGAATTGTGAGGTATGTTGCAAACCTTAAAGCACTATTATTATTATTATCTAGAGGCAGGGATATTACCATAAATGAAGATCATTTCTTGTGTCAATATTTTTTAAGAACTTGATGAGAAAGGGAAGAGATGGAGATATAAAAGCATTTGGAAACAAAGAGAAAAGGAAAAGAACAGAGATTACAGGCTGGGGACAGGGATATGGTGAAGGGACAGAATGGAGGTAAAGTCATACTAGATTAGACTATGCCCAAGTAAATTGGAATGTCATTGGAAGAAGTGAGTCTTGGGCTCTGGAGTATTCACTCTTGCATTTAGAAGCTACAGTCAAAAAACCCAAGCTCATCTTTTACTCCCAAAGTAGGAGGAATATTTTTTTTAAATTTTTTATTGATTAAGAAAATTTTTCCATGGTTACATGATTCATGTTCTTTCCCTTCCCTCCTCCCACCCTCTCCCATAGACAATGAGCAATTCCACTGGGTTTTACATCTGTCATTGATCAAGACCTATTTCCATATTATTGATATTTAGCAGGAATATTTAGATGGGCCAAACTTTTACCACACTCCCTTCTTCCCAACTCCATGCATTCTCAAAAAAACAAAAATGCACACACCAACAACGCCGGATCCAACTTCTCAATCCACAAAATCGGGTTGCTACAGTGGAATGACCACTAGATTTACAGTCAAAAGACTTGGATTCAAACCCTAGGTCAGCTTCCTATACAGCCCTGGACAAGTCTTGAATTCAATTTCCTCATTCTTATAAGGAGGGGAAGAGATTGGGAGTAAATTATATTTTAAGGTCATTTTCAATCCTGAAAGCTATACTTCCTATGTTCTTGCCATCTCTACCTTACTTTGTCATTGTAAGTTTTACAGTAAATGTGATAATGTATGAGAAAACACCTTGTAAGCCAAATATACTCATGGAGATGCTCACATATTATCTTAGTTAAGGAAGTCAGCAAGATAGGAACTATGGTATTTGGTTCTGCTTAGTTTTTCTTAGAGTGATGGGCCTGAGAGTCATGAAGACTCTTCCTGAGTTCAAATCCACCTTCAAATACTTACTAGCTGTATGATGTTGGGCAAATCATTTAACCCTATTTACCTCAGTTTTCTCATTTGTAAAATGAGCTGAATAAATGGCAAACCATTTCAATATCTTTGCTATGAAAACCTCAGATGGAGTGACAAAAAAATCATACTTGACTGAAATGACTAAACAACAGTTTTTCTTAGAGGTAAAGGAAGGTCAATGAAATATAAAGTCCATGGAGCATTACATAATATTGGCCACCTTCATAGTCATTTCATTGTTTTGGGGGAGACTCTCTGTTACTCTGCAACCAACTGAAAATATATAGAATAGATGTTATCTATCTGATGTTGGGAAAGTCACTTAACCTCTATTGGCTTCAGTTGCCTCATCTGTAAAATGGGTAGTTTAGATCAGTCTTCTAGCTTGAGATCTAGAATTTCTCTTAAAATTAAAAAAAAAAGCTCCTAGTAAAGCAGTTTTCACTTTATTTATCTCTGCATTTTGCTACATTGTTTATGGAATACCTCCTACTAAAAACCTCTTGTTAAAAGATTATGATGATCTTGAGACCACCCTCAAGGGAAACTATAAGTTGTTAGAGCTCTTTATGGAAAACTACTGAAAATAACATTTTTGAATATTGATATAGCTGGATCCCTCAAATAATATTTTGTCTACTATCTGTTGTTTTTTCCTCATTGAAACAAATACCCAAAATATATTTTCCCTGATCCTTGATATCCAAATCCGCCATCTTCAGAGAAGCCATCCAAAATCAAAGTATAAGAAGCCCAACTCTCAGCAAGACTTTTTGGAGCACACCTTCCTTCCCTCCAAAAGGAGCACACATTCCTGATGGCATACCTGCTTCCTACTAAATGGGCCAATGTCTCTATGCTCCCCAATGTAATTCTGTCCTTCTTTAAGTTATACTCTATGTTAGTGCATATCCTCAAGTTATAGGTAGGATCCCCCTTTTTTCTTCCCAAATGTTTGCAATAAAGCTTTGCATTGAAATAATTACCATTATTTTACCTGTTATTCTCACTATCCAAAATCATTATAGGATTGTTTTCCTGAATTTTCTGCCTGACCCACAGGTACTTCCTTAGATATAAACTAGGTCCCAAGATAAGGAATTAACCTATTAACAGTTATACCTTCAATGGGGGTGGAAGTCATTATGAACCCAATCTTAGGAAGCAAAAGTCAAGAGAGGAACCCAATATTCTCCCAGGAAGGACTCTTATGCCAGAAGACTATCATAAAATACCTACCTTCTTCATTTCTCCCTAACTTTCCTCACTCATTCAATAATTTACGTTATCCTAGTACAGGAAGGTTATATAGTACATTGTTTTAATTAAGAGGGTAGCATCCATTGAGACATAATTTTGCATTTCAAAAAGCAAAGGATAGTATCTCCAGAACTCATTTCATCTAAAAACAAGGAATGCCTTATAGTCATATTTTTGCTTCTGGGTATGTTTAGTTCACATCTTAGAATATTGAGGTGAATAAGTACCCTTGAATTTTGAGGTATAACTGGGGCTAAATCAGGGCAATAAACTCAAGTTACCTGAAAAGTTCAAGAAGAACCATGCTTCTGTGAGTATAAGTGATAAATTGATAGATTTGGGGGTCTTTAAGGATTTCTAGCCACCAAGGAAGAGTTTTTAAATGTATAGCCCAATGGCCATTTTTTAGAGTGGCCAAGAATGTGAGAATGTTCTAAGATAGGGATTCTCAATCTTTTTTGTGTGTCATGGACTCCTTTGGCAGTGTAGTGAAGCCTATGGATCCTTTATCAGAATAATGTTTTTAAATGCATAAAATAAAATACATAGGATTTCAAAGAAAATAATTATATTAAAATACATCAAAATATTTTTCAAAAATAAGTTCACAGATCTTAGTGTCAGATATATTTGAATGTGATTTAATATAATTGGTACTATATTAAAGTGAAATTATTTTTATACCATCCCCAATAAATATACCAAGGATTTATATATCTAAATGATTATTTTTCTTTCAATGAAAATGAATACATTAATTCCAATAATGATATAGTAACTCAAGATTTTATGAGTTTTTTTGTGGAATCATATAGAAATTGGACCTATTATTTTAAATATCTACAAAGATGAGAAATCAGTCTTAAGGCTGGATAAGATTCTTTCATAATGGTCAAAATTCATCCAGAATTAAAGAAATCACATAAGATGGCTGATTAAGCGAAACATAAGTTGTCTCTGACACAGGATTTCCTTATGTACATTTAATATAACATAACCTATGTTATTAACTAAAGGAATTTTTAAACTTCATATTATGTATTCTTGTCATATAGATTCTATAGTCAAAAATCTAACAATCATTCTTCCTCCTCGTACTTAGACTTCTTTGGGTTTGTGATCTTTCTAAAGCAAAAACCTGATCATTATTACTCCCCCCATTCAAAAAACTCCAGTGAATCCCTTTTGCCTCTAGGTCATACCAAAAAAACCCAAAAAACACCTCTTTCACCTCATGATGTGACTCCAGTCTACCTTTGGAGAATTATTTCATATTACTCCTGTTCACAAATTTTATATTGTAGCTAAGCTGGCCTGTTCGTCCCTCCCCAAACTCAATCCTTAATCTTCTATCCCCAAATCTCATTAAAGATATGCTCTGTGTCTATAACACACTCATTCCTCATTTCTCCCTCTTAATCAAATCAATCACCAAGTATTAGTTCAATGTCTACCATGTACCAAACAGTGAAAGGCTCCCAAGTTTTTTTAGACATTGCTCATGTGCTATCTTCATTGTGAAGCCATTTCAATCCCCCAAGTTGTTAGTGCTTTCTCTTCAAATGTCCAATTGCAAAGACTTGTCTATTTATATTGTGTATCTGTACATTAATTCTTCAACCCCCTGCCCTGCCCCCAAAGAATGCAAACTCTTAGAGAACAGGGACTGATCCTTTTTCTGTCTTTATATCTACAGCATTTAGATAGAGTTTAAATGCTTGTTGGCTGGATATAAATTTCATTAGAAGGGGGAAAGATACTTGAATTATGGTTTGTATAATGTTTAATGCCAAAGGCATTCTACAAAATCATACTTTTATTCACCTCACCAGAAGATAGATAGATAGATAGATATATACTATACTATAATATACGATATTATAGTATAGTGTATACATAATATACATATAATAATATGTAATGGGGGCAGACTAGTCGCCTATAAACTTAATTTAACAAAGACTCGATAGGAATATTGCCATGCTTCCTCTCATACACCTACACTAGTACATTGCTAAATGAGGACCTTCTGGTGTTTACATGAAGAAAATGACTGTAACAACTTTTACAAAAGCGTTTTGTTGGTTTAAAATGGAAAAATATGGTTTCTCTTAAAAATGAATGAACTCATATTTGATATAAGAAGTACAGAAAAACTTACATGAACAGATGCAAGAAACAATATACACGATGACTATAATAATGGAAATAGAAAAATAGCCATAAAATTTTTTCAAAAAATTGACTTACAAAATCACAGAGAAGAAACATAAACCCCAAGAAAAGATATGAGAAGACATCTACTGCTACTGTTCACAAAGGCAGGAGGTCCACAAGTCTGGAACATGGTATATTTTTTCATTGTATAATATGTTGTTATGCTGAAAGTTGTTTTTTCTCTTTTTTCTTAAAAAGTCTATTTTTTGAGATAGCTCTCTGGGAGGGGAAAAGGATACAAGAGTAATTCAGATGATGAAGGACCTGATGGTTTCAATTAAAATATTTTAAATGAATTAATTATACTTTAAAATAATTCACAAAGCACTGGAACTCTTTCCAGCTTGCCTCAACCCTCATGTCATTTTTTTTTTAAATCTCCACCATAAAACTTTTTAAGACAAAAAAACCTGTCACTGTTTTCCATGAGGATATGAATAGATTCCTGGACAGCTCTAGAGCTTAAATGGAAAATACAGGACCCAAGTTACTTTTTAATGTTAACTATATTCCTTTGTAGGAGCTACAGTTCCTATGAAGAGAATACTTCAGGTTCAGTTAGCTAACACTTACTTTTGATGGTTCTCTAAGTCCCAGTTATAGTGATTCAAGAGCTGTATATTACACATTATAGTTCCATTCTCTAACATGTATTTTTCTTTACTTGTGTTTACACACAGACTAGAGCATAACATGCCAGATCATCCTAGGGTTACCCCAGATTCACAATGGCCTTTTTGTCAGGAGACAGGCAAGTTCTGTTTCAGTTAGAACAGAGAAGAATGGGAGTGGGATGGGAGAAGAAGTGTTTTACATGATAGTTTTCTTGAAGTATTTGCAGAGCTGATGTGAACAAGAAATTACATTTCTTCTATTTGGCTCCATTAAGCAAAAGTAGGATTAATGAAGAGAAGCTGATGAAAGAAAGATTTTTAGATTATTGTATGAAAAGTCTATTTGTAATTAGGTGTTGGAATGTGAGATGGGCTATTGAGGTAGGTTGTAAGTTGTCCTTTAGCAGAGATCTTGAATGCTAAGATAAGGAGATAAGGCTTTAGTCTGTAAGCAGTAAAGATTCTTGAACTCAAAAGTGATTGAACAGAGAAAAAATAGAAACAGTAAAATGCTTTAGGAATCTTCTTCCAAACTTTTTCCTTCTGCTCAGATTTCTCTTAAGAAGCCCATTTCTTTACAGAGACAATTCCTCAATATCTCTCATAATTAATCATTTATATGAATGAACTAAATCTCTGACCTTTTCATCAATCCCATAGGTAAACTAGATGATAATTCCTTCATAATCATAAGTATTTTCACTATTATATCAAGTATCTTACTCTCATATTTGTTTAAAATGTGTACACAAGGGGCAGCTGGGTAGCTCAGTGGATTGAGAGTCAGGCCTAGAGACGGGAGGTCCTAGGTTCAAATCCGACCTCAGACACTTCCCAGCTATGTGACCCTGGGCAAGTCCCTTGACCCCCATTGCCCACCCTTGCCACTCTTCCACCTATGAGCCAATACACAGAAGTTAAGGGTTTAAAAAATGTAAAAATAAAAAATAAAATGTGTACACAATTTGACAATAGTTTTCTGGTTTTAAATAATTTTCATTTATTTTCATACTGACAGGAAATAACGATCTAATATGGAACCCTTCTTCTAGTAATGACTGACTGGCTGGCCTTGAAGGCTCTGCTACCATAAATTGAAATATATTACAATCCATCATTTGTTTGATCACTACTACCACCACAACCACTGCTACCACCCTTGCTATCTTGTGTTAAAAATCCACACACTAAATTCATTCACATTGCTTTACAGTAGGCTTCAAACTCTTCAGAAGGAAAAAAAAGTTAACTAAGAACATTGCATTTAATTTGGACTTTCTAAAATTACTTTGCCTATTATTAACATTAAGAATCTGATATATATATGCATACATAAAACAGGTTATAAACTTTCAAATATTAAATTGCTCTAAATTGATATACATGAAAATGAAAGCTTAAAATTTAGATAATCATCACTCCTCTTTGTAGTTTGAAGAGATCTTCAAGGTAATTTAGTATAGATGAGTAAAATGAGGACAAAGTCACTTAATATTGGCTTGCCCAAACTTACAAAGAGAATTAGTAACAGAAGTGGGACTAGGACACATCATGACTTCCACTGTAGTTAGTATACTTCAACTATACAGTGGGGATCTTTTTGTTTTTAATTTGCAAAAGGATTTACTACAGATTTGCTATCATGAGCAACTAGGACTTTTAAAATAAATTTATTCATTAGAAAAAAGAATATACGCAGCCCATAATAGGAATACTTCCATTTTACATCTATATTTGGATTTATGACTTTTTGTCATAATCTTATAAAGCTTTTATATATTATAATCATTTTCCCCTAGAGAAAAGAACAATCTGTTCTTATTAGCTATTATCTTAAAAATAATAAGTAGATTCTTCTCAGACTGATATTTACTTTTAGACTCCAGAAAATATTACTCTAAAATAGTTGTCTTTTGTTAAGTATAATATTTATCATTTCTTTATAGGTTTAAGCATTGCAAATCTAAAGTTCCAGAAAGCCATTATTTCCTCCTAAACACTATCCCTGGAATTTAAGCAAAATATTACCTTTAATTAGGCCAAGGATATACAGGCTACTCTAAAGAGATCCATTTTTTACAGATATAGTTGTCTAAATGAAGGAAAATATAATATTTTTTTCTCCTAAGTTGTGACTTCTTTCCTGTCAAAATAGGACTCATTAAAGACTAAAAATTACATATGATCACTCATTAATATCCATTCTGAAGCAAAACATAAAAAGATACTACTTCCTTGGTTTATTAGTCTTTAATTGTTGTCAAACACCATTAATGTAATGCTGATTCTATCTAGAGGCATAAGGGAAATTTACCTTTTCTATTCATCCTAAACATTTCTAGACTTGTCCAATGTCTGTTATTCCTTGTAAGAACCCTACTAGTCAGGTTAAAAGAAGCTTCCATTCATGATAAATGATGAGAACCACTCTATATCCTCTGAAACTTTTGTTACTACTTATTTCTTAATATCCCAAGTCTCTATATGATTAGGCTATTATTTCAATTATAATTATATAGAGTTCGATCATTAATAGCCAATGGTTAATTTTTATCTCAGTAAATTCTCAGTTATTCTTTGGCTTAACTAAAATAATTCCTCATATGATTTCAGTTATCGTCTCTTCAGATGTCTAACTTCCTTTTCCACTTTGTTTGGCAGAACACCTAAAGAATAAAGATAAGTACATTGGGCACCTACATTTCAGCAGTATATACACCTTTGATTCTCTTGCTCCTATCAGAGGGGGGTTTCACAGCTGGTTGGCAACTTTCCAAATTTAGCCTTTTGAAAATTGAGTTTATACTCTCAGATTAATTTACCTTTATATGAAACAGTTGCCTTTCATTTTGTTGGAACCATGACCACTTTCCTGGAATATAACCTTTTACAATAGTTTAAATAGAATCTAACAAACAGAAATATGAAGGAGTTTTCAGAAGAGGCTATTATTTTATGATTAGCTTTAAGCTGTCTGGAGGAAAAGGAAGCTAGGTGATATAGTGGGTGGACCTTAAGACAGGAATGCCAGAGTTCAAATCTTCGTGATCCCGGGAAGCCACTTAATCATATTTGCCTCATTTTCCAAATCTTAAAATGAGCCATAGAAGGAATTGGCAAATCATTTTGGCAAATCTTTGCCAAGAAAAATCCCAAAGAGGATCGCAGAGAATGAGACAGGCTTGAAAGGACTGAATAACAACTACAAACCTGGTCTTTACCAAATGGATTTGATATACCTTGTTCTGTATACATTCATAAGCAATGAATGAATGAATAACAACAATTATTATTATCTTAATTTTATAGATGAGGAAACCAAGATTGAAACACGTTAAATATTCATAAGCAATAACATTTAAGATCATTTTTTTGAGAGTAGCTATCATCGATATCAAGAGTTGAAAATCTAATAAGTGTGTCACTTTTGGTCCCCATAGGACTTAGGCTGACACCTTTTCCTAGCCCATTGTTGCCCCACACCCAGTCTACTTTGGCCTTTTTATAGACATGAAAATTACCTTATTCTTGGGTCGTTTTTTATCCTAAGACTTCTAAAGAGCTACAATCCTCTTCCACACTCATGAAAAATTTACTGAATTTTATTTTGGATGGCAACTTGATACAGTCCCTCAATGCAAGAGTATGTTTTTACATTTTGTAGTTAATTATGTAAAACTTGAAATTTAAGAAATTTTATTTTTATTTCTTGGCTTCAAATTGTAATTTATTTTACTCACATATATATCTAGCACTGCCCCCATATATTTCAGGAATCTCTTCAACAGTACACCAGAAATAATGCTAACTGGCATTTAGTATTTAGCTTTGCAAAGTGTTTCATACATTGTATTTTTGATCCTCACAGCAATCATTTAAGATGGATACTATTATCATCCCAGGGCAACTAGATATACTCATTTTCCTGAGTTCAAATCTGTCCTCAAACATTTACAAGCTGTGTGATCTTGGGCAAGTTCACATTGCCCTGTTTGCCTCAGGTTCCTAATCTGTAAAATGAACTGGTGAAGATGTCAACCATTCCAACATCTTTGCAAAGAAAACCCAAATGGGGTCAGGAAAATTTGGACATGACTCAGAATGAATGAATAACAACAATTATTATTATCCTAATTTTATAGATGAGGAAACCAAGATTGAAACACGTTAAATAGCTCACCCAGGGTCAGACAGCTAATAGGTACTTAGTATTTCTGAACACAAATTCAATATTCTAACTTTATGCCATCTAGCTATTTAAAGAAGGTCATACAATCATGTTTGGTAACTTCCAATGAGTGACAGAGAACTCATTACATCAAAGGCCACCAATTCTGTTGTTAGGTCTCAGTTTTAAGAAAGTTCTTCTTCATATTTCATCAAAATCTACTTCCCTCAACTAGCTTTCATTCTAGTTGTCCTATCTGGCATAATACAGAATAACTATTTCCTATTCCTAAGAAAACCCTCCAAACATTTGAATATCATTCTTATGGCTCCACTTGGTCTTGTCTTTGAGAAGCAGCTATGGTATGATGAATTTTTAATCTGAGGATGTGGGTTTAAACTCTAGCTCTTCTAAGTATTTAGTGAATTTGACTAAGTGATAGAACCACTCTGGGTCTTGTTTTACATTTTGGAAAACTAGAGGTGTTTGGAAAACTTAGGAGTTTAATGGTCTTTAGAATCCATTCTAGCTTTAATTCTTATCATCTTAAAATGCATCAGTTCCTTCAAATATTCTTCATATTACATAGATCCTATTCCCATTTTGATTTGTCAGTCTCTAAAATACAATATTAAAAATTGAAAAAAAATAGTTTGTTCATCAAATTACATTCTTCTTCACCTTGTTCAGATATAATACTATACTTATAGCCAAAGATTATCTAAGTATCCTTAGGTGTCAAATCTATTTTTGATTTAGATTAAGCTTTGGATCAGCTGGAACCCCACCGAATCTTTTTATTAAAAGTATTTTTATTCACTTTGTTCTTATATTGCCTAGATTTCCTCCTGTATCCTTATTCTCTCTTCTCCCAAAGAGCCATCTCTTATAACAAAGAATTTTTTAAAAGGAAAAGAAAGCAGAAAAACAAAAATTCAGTAAAACCAATCAATATTTGGGCGGAAACCTTGAAATTTGATATTATGTCCCAAACAAATTGATTCCCTATCTTCCTAAAGGCATTAATGGGAAAGAAGCATCTTCTCATCATTTCTCTGGAGCTTGCTCTTTGCATGCTTATTCTGTGCAGTTTTGCAACATTCATTTTCCCTTTATTTTGGGATTAATCTTTCCATTTACAATGTTATAGCCATGGTGTATTTTTCCCAGGTATTTATTTTGTGTTAGTTCATGTAAGTCTTTTCACGTGTCTCTGTATACATCATATTCACTATTTTATAGAATAATAATCTACTACATTCATATGCCACAATTTATTTAGCCAATCCTCAATTGATTACCATTTATTTCTTTCCATAATTCCTTGCTACCACAAAAAAGTTTTGCTGTAAGTACTTTAGTACATGTTTAGTTTTTTAATTAACCCCTTGAGAATATACCTAATGGTGGTATCTCTGGGTCAAAGGGTATAGATATTTCAGACACTTCATTTAAATAATATTAATTTGCTTTCCAGAAGGGAATATTAATGTATAGTTCCATCAAAAATGTATTAATGCTGGCTAGCTCAGTGGATTGAGAGCCAGGCCTAGAGACAGGAGGTCCTAGGTTCAAATCTGGCCTCAGACATTTCCCAGCTGTGTGACCTTGGGCAAGTCACTTGACCCCCATTGCCTACCCTTACCACTCTTCCACCAAGGAACTAATACACAGAAGTTAAAGGTTTAAAAATATAAAAACAAAACAAAACAAAAAAAATGTATTAATGTCCTTCTCTTTCTATAACCCCTTCAGTGTTGATCTCCAACCTTTTTATATGAACTTCTTTTTATATGAAAAGACTCACATGTTTTGTCAAAGATATTTATCAGATTTCTAATTGATTAAAAAACTAGAATAACTAACATGCTGTTTGTAAGAATCAAGGTCTAAAACTTGCCTAATATATGATATTGTTGATCTAAAACCAAACAGATGAAAATTAACATGGATATATAAATATCCTGTCTTTAGATGAAAAAAAATTCAGTATTTTGATTATGTGATGGGAGTGGTCATCTAATTTGGTAGAAGCTTACTGAACATATTTCTCTTGAATAATTCTAAGAATATACAGCATCAAGTAGTAGAATCACCAGGAAATAATGCCAGAATCTCTAGTTTCCTCCAAAACTCAGCTGGTATATAACCCGTACACAAGCTTATTTCTATTTCTCACAAGTTGTCTATGCCTTCTCCTCTAATATTACCTTCTATAGGGTCAGCTAGGTAGCACCACAGATAAAGTGCCAAGTCAGGAGTCAGGAGAATCGGGGTTCAAATCAATCCTCAGACACTTTCTATAGCTGTGTGACACCTGGCACATCATTTAACCCCATTGCCTAGCCCTTACCACTCTTCTACCTTAGAATTGATCAATTCAAAGACAGATGATAAAGATTGGTTTTTTTAATTCTTCTATTTTTAATTCTTCTATACACTCTCTGTGTATCTTCTTGTACTTGCCTAAGAGAGAATACATTTGCCTCTCTTCCCCTATCAGAATGTGAGCTCCTCAAGGATAGGGACTGTTTTTCTCTTTCTTTATATTCCCAGTAATAAGGAGAGTATTTTGGCACATGGCCAGTATTTAATAAATTTTCTTGATTGATTAGTGCCCTCACCCAACAATGAAATTGCTTTGCAATAATAATAATAATAATAATAATAATAATAATAATTGTTAAATGTGTTCATATTGTTTTCTGAACAAGAGAAAGTAACTTACTAGATCTGGAGAACAAATCAACTAAAAGCAAGTAATGATACAATATAATGCATATTGGCCAGTCTAACATAAAATAGTTTAAATAAATGCCTAGCCTAGTTTAGATCAACATCTTACACTATATACTATAATAAAGTTCCAATTGATATGTGGCCAAAATAGAAAAGATCACATCATAATAAAATTAGAAGAGAACTTTGGGGGAAGAAGGGAGCTCTTAAATAACAGATTAGTATGACAGAGCATAAAATGTAGAATTTCATATAGAAAAATGTAGTTTTTTGCATGAACAAAATCAATGCATATAATTATATGTTTATATAATTAAAGGAGCTAACTTAAGGGAGAAAAGGAAAACCTGGAACTTCTGTTTGATATCTTTGATCCCTTTTTTCCTATCATGTTGCACTACACTAGATAGGAATGCTTCAAGCCTCCTTTTCATTTATTACTTAGCAAAATAACATACATCTGTATATTATCTATGAAACACAGAAAAATGATTTTTTGCTCAAGAATTTCAAGATACAATTGACAGAAAATTGACAAGAAAGAGAAAAGCAGAAATTTCTAAAGAAATTAAAGACAGGTTAGACATTTGAACCTGAGGTAATTCCAGGATAGGTGTGTAAAGGAAATAACCTATTAGCAATAGTAATTCTTACTCAAAGATATCACTATTTCAAAGGCTATGTGAATAAAGGCTGGAGGGGGAGGTCCAGGAAAGATGTGGGATATATTCTGCTAAGAAAAATTCATGTGAAAGAGACATTAAACTCAAACTTGAGTCATATTAAATCCAGACACCAAATTCATCATCCTTCAAACAATTGTAAGGCTGCTTCATCTATCAGCATATAAGAAGTCCTGATTTATGCTAGACCAGGATTTTAATTTTTTAAAAATCAAGAATAGAAACTTTTTACTTTAAAACTCTGATGTGTCTAGAAAACTTGAGATTTTTCTGTCATTTACAATTCCTTTTGACATTTATTTAGTGGAAATAAACAGTGCCAGACAGCATTCTGAATTTTTAATCATTTCCACATCAAAATGGGAATAAAATGACATTGGTGTAAAACTGATGAAGATTTGGTTGCCCAAAGCAATGAAGAAGCAAAACGGTAACTTACCTATGGTATGAATTTAATTTAAATCCTATTGGCATGATTTCAGAAAACTCCCTACAGTTTTAAAGAGTATGGTGTGTAAATAATCATGAAAAATAAATATTTCCAGATAACATAAGAGAGAAGAGCAGGTCTTCTAGGAACAGGACTGGTGGTCTGATCTGGATAATACTCCGCAATTAACTCTTCCACTGCCCTATACAACAATTCACTAAATCCCCACCATGGTCTCTCTTAAAGCATATGGTATTATGGTTGCTTGTTAAAATTCAACATTTTATTTGAGAGGAGTACTTTATAAAGTTGTTATCAGTTATAATAAATATCAAATATTTACTAAGTATCTACTATGTACACTTAGTTCTAAATCCTTTTACCTAAAAGTTCATTTGGGTTACTTGTGCTCGAGTGTGATGGAGCCTTTCAAGCTAATACGGTCTGATCAGTCATAGTGTGACACGTTGTACACTGACCTGACATCATGACATCATTTTAGTCCTCTTTTAGTGTTAAAGACAGCAACAAACTACAAAAATTATCTCACTTAATCCTCAAAATAACCCTGGGAGGTAGATACTTTCATTATCCCCACTTTACAGTTAAGGAAGCTGAGGCAGACAGAGGTTGAGTGATTTGACTGAGTTATACAGATAGTAAATGTGTGAGGTCAAATTTGAGCCCAGGCCTCTCCTCTCCAGCTCTAGTGCTATACCCACAGGGTCACCCAGGGCCTCACAGATAGTGGAACCCTAAGATAAATTAACATTGAAAAAGTTTTGATTGATACAGTGATCTCCCATGAGCAGAATGAAGTCCCTGGCATTTGAAGCTACAAGCATGGAGAGGAGGAAAACATTACAGGGAAAGATGAGGGGATGACAGGTGGAGGAATTCCCAAAATAAATTATTAATTCAGAATTGTGCCTAGAGTTAACTGGTTGGATAAATTCTTCATTGAAACGGTTCAATTAGGTAACCACTAATATACTTTTTTTTTAACCCTTGTACTTCGGTGTATTGTCTCATAGGTGGAAGATTGGTAAGGGTGGGCAATGGGGGTCAAGTGACTTGCCCAGGGTCACACAGCTGGGAAGTGGCTGAGGCTGGGTTTGAACCTAGGACCTCCTGTCTCTAGGCCTGACTCTCACTCCACTGAGCTACCCAGCTGCCCCTACTAATATACTTTTTTAACTGTACCATGAAGTAACTATTAGTTATTAGGACAAGGACAATCCAATTTATAACCTTGAAGGAAATTAGACTCCTACCATGGATGGAAGAATAGTAATAACTCTATCTGATATCCCCAAAGGAGTCAACCAGGTCCCCATGTAGGACTAGAAGCTAGAAAACAAAGAGAGGTACCAGGTCATTGTTGTTCAAGACGGCTAAATTATCTGGAATGATAACACTATACAGCACCCAAATAACTTATAACATGGACTTCAAGACTTTAAGAATCACTTTTGCCTTTGCTTACCAAAATAGTTTAAAAACAAAGAAATAATTCATTTTTATCATTCTATAATTCCATAGAGATCTGGCAGGGAACACTAAGTCTCAGGGTTTCATAGGAAGAATATCAGGGTCCATTTCCTACTGGGTTAGAGATGAATAAAAGACATCAAAATTGCCTAAAGGTGGCCAAAGCAAGAAAATCTCTTGACCTCAAGCCAATGCCTAGGGAGCAGATGTCCATGCCACAAAATCCATCATGGTACTTGGCAATTTGTCATGTGCTTTCTCAGTGGAGATGTAGAGCAGAGATCAAACCTAGAGACTGACTTCCTACCATTCTTTGGCTAGCTTTTCTTCCAAAGAGCCAAGGAATACTGGCAACACAGGATGGGGAAGGTTGCCCAGTGCTGGCTAAAAGGAAGCATGTTATTTTCAAAATTAGGCTATTTCAGCCTCTTGATCCCTCAATCTGGTATACTTTATCAACATGATAATAGCTTAGAAATATGTATACTAATTCCCTTTAGAATAATTAACCCAAGATATTTAAAACAGACCCCAGAGAAAACAAATCTACAGTATCAAGATTCCAGAATATTAAAGGTAATGCAATTCTCTATGTCCAAAATGGACAAGGCAATGACATCTGAAGAATTTGTTTTTCCATCTTAAAATTCTTAAAAGATTCAGGTTCTTGACAGCTATTTATATGTTTGTAATTTCCATGTAATTTTCCTGAGGGGTGCCAAAGAAGGGATCAGATGGGAACATGAAAGCAAAAAGAATATTTTGATATTATTCCATTAAAGAAAAATATATTTAAATAAAATTGATAGCAATTTGTTATTAATAAGTTCAGGTGTAATCATTTTAACTTTTGCCTATTTTAATGTTAGGTTTTATGACTGGTTTGCTAAGATGTTTTTCTTAATTCAAAATAATTTTTCTTGAGAGATAAATTCCCCTTCTTTAAACATATCTTTCAAGATGAATTGTATTTTGAAAGTCAGGAGTATGAAATTCATTACTCTATCCCTTCTGTCATCTTGCTTTCTACAATGCTTTCTAACTAACTTTCCATCACAGCACTAAGATATGATGCTTTCCTATTTGTCTTGGCATCAAGGGCTAAGAGCACAGGCAAAGCCCAAGTTATATATATATATATGTATATATGTATGCATGTATGTATATGGGGGATTGTCTATAAAGATATATATATATACACATATACATATATATTCAACTGCTATACAATGTAATATAACAATCAGTAACTGAAATCTAGTAACAAAAAGATAGACAAAACTCAAAATAAGTTAAGCATCTGAACCAACATAAAGTATGTTTCAATGAGTTTTGATTTCCTTAATTCTTTCAAGTCAGTCATACATTTGCATGAATGTCAACCCATAACAAAAATTTCTACATTGTTTTAGGGCTATATCTTTGCACGAGGATTTGGAGAATGTTGTTTACTTGAAGTAAAAGAAATGTCCCTGTTAGCCTGAACTCTGAAAAACCACTCATCTGTGGAGGAGATGAATTCTCAATTTAAGGTATGGAAGGACCTGGAGCATATCACTGCTCAGAGATAAGTATCTGACCTCAAGATGGCTTATTTAAGATCTGTGAGCAAGATAGAAGTCAAGAGATCTTCTAAAGCCTGAAGATTCAGAATAGAAAAAAAAAAGAAAGAAAGAAAGAAAGTTTACCTGGGAAGAAATGACATCCTGGGAGTACCATGGTATGCTAAATTCTGAGGAGATAACCACAAACCTAGCTTTATGGACTCTGGATGCTATGGAATCTAGGAAATAGTGGTCCCCAATAGTGATCCATAGCAACTGTAATGAACAAGGTCATGAAAGCAATTAGAAACTTGACTAGATAATTTTAGGATCACAGGACCATAAATCTAACAAGTTAGCATTAATGTAGGGATTTTAAATTTGGAAGCCTTCTATAAATATCATCTCATTTTAACTACAATATTCCTGGGAGGTGAGTACTATTGTTAGGTCACTTTTATAGAGGAAGAACCTGAGGGAGCCTGAATTTATGACTTGCCTAGGAAGAGAGAGTAAGTATCTAAAGCAAGATAGAAACTCAGGTTTTCCTGTTTCTAGGTCCAGCTTTCTATCCACCATGCCTTCTCACTGCCAATCTACAGGTAAAAGGGACTTGAAAGGCTAAATCCAATCCCTTCTCTTTATAGAGGGGAAAAATTAACACCCAGAGAGTGGAAGTGACTTGTTCACCCTACCCAATCAGAAAAAAGAAAGGAATGAGGTCATAAGGAGTGAAAACCTCTTACCAAGGTTAAAAATGAGCATTTTTTTAATGAGGAGAGGAAATAAGTGCCAGATTCTGAAAACCTGATTCTCAAGGCTTTAAATCTTTGGAGATTACATAAGGAAGGGTTTTGCTCATCTGAGGATCTAGAACAGGGGTCGGCAACCTTTTCAGCCTTGAGAGCCATAAATGCCACATTTTTTAAAATGTAATTTTGTGAGAGTTGTACAGTGTTCACAGTGCACACTCCTATAACAGCGTGCGCTCCAGTAACAGCTCCTGAAAAAAATTGACTTTGTGGCTCCTGCAGAAAGAGCCATATCTGGCCCTCAAAAGAGCCAGATATGGCTCGAGAGCCAAATATTGCTGACCCCTGATCTAGAAGGTAAGAACAGTATTTCCTTACGTAGTCAGTAAAGTAAGTTTCCTACAGGCAGGAATCCCAAAAGAAACAATGTCTTATGGGAAATGGATGTGAGGAAAGAGAGAGAACATAGCAAGAGTGTGACTCTAATAAGCCTGTGTACAAAGCTACAGGATGAGAAAGCAGATTCTAAAAGGACTGAGAAAGCCAACTAATTTTGCTAGATTGAATCCATGAATCTATAGACTAAGACTTTAGTAATTGGTTAAACATCCAGCCCTAGGTTGATTCCTCTAATTCCAAGGATGTGGACAGTAAGAGTAAAGGGAATCAAAGAGTAAGATATAGTTACCTGGAGACTGGATGTTGTCTTAATGCAGACTTAGGAAAGTTTGGAATGACAAATTCAAATACAAGGAAGGCTTGGGGCACATAAGACAATAAAGGAAGTCAGCTTTATTGAGAAAGCTACTCACAAAATAAGATGGGGTCCAGGGAAAACGGGCATACTGCAATCTACTAGAGTCTTCGGTTAAGTAAAGAATCTTGTTGTGACACCAGAGTGAATGGGAAATCTTCTGATAAACCAATAAAGTCTAAAGGGTTTGTTTGTTTTTGTTTTGTTTATAATAACATTCTAAACAGGGTTTAGCAGAACCAGGCATTAGCAGAAGTAAAGAGGCACCCAGACCTGAACACTGGTGCTAATTCATGCTAGTGGAGGGTGGGAGGGAAGAATCCTGGGAAATGGACTACTAATTTATATTAAACTCCTAATCGGTAGGAAAAGGAGTTTTGAGGTCTATTACTATTAATCTCAGTACGACAGAGTAACTCAACTTCCCTGACATGGGTTTTTGAGCTTCCCTGGTATTTGTTTTAGCTGTTCATGGAGACTATTAGGGTCATTACAAATAGTTAAACATTGCAATTTCTGCCTTCATTAGTTGTTAGAAATTTTTATTTTGAACCCCTAACTCCCATTATGTTTCTAGATTGCAAATATCTTATATGTAATAGACAGAAATAATGCTAGTCCTTAATCTCCCTGTGGAAGATTGGACAGTAAAGAGGCAATGGGTCAGTCACTGAAATCCTTCTATTCTATTGTTTTTGATATTTTGCATGTTTCCCAGTAGAATTCACCTGGGAATGTATATGTGTATCTGTGTGTATACACATATGCATTAGTTTCAAGAAGTAAAGTACAAATAATTGAAATCTCATCTCTTCTCTCACCTCTAAAATTAAGATATTGAGAGTTTTGAGTTCCGAGTAAAGATATTTTGTTTGAAAAGAGTTGGGGATAGTAGGAAAGTAATGAGGAAAATCCTTGATCTTACTAGTTGGACAAAAGAGTAGACTTAGGAGATGACAGATGTGTGATACCCGAGATGTTATCAGAGAATGCAGGTAGATAGAAGGATAAGAAATAGATCTGTGATTTCACTGTTCTATTGGGAATTCCCAGAGAAGGAAACACTTTCTGCATTACCTTTTTTGCAAGTCCTAAAGGGACATCTTGTACACTGAGAGAGAGGTTAGACTTGGCCAGAGTCTCATAGTCAATATGTCAGAGATATACCCTGAACATGGGTCTTCTTGACTTCACATCCAGTACTCTACCACTACATCATGCTGCCTTGCTAGGGATTATATTCTTTCATTTCTGTTGCTGTTTATCTAATCTAGTTAAGCTAGTTTGTATGCATCAGTCCAGAGTGCCCTGAAATATTTCAACCCTGTTAGTGACTGATTGGGATCAATCATGGAGCAAATTCACCCAATGATCTGCCTGAATTGACCAGAAAATGATACAGAATTGTAGTTCCAGTAAAAAAGAAAAGGCCCATTTACCAGCTGTAGTAATTTGATAATTGTAGTAATTATTTTCTAATTACATGTCAATAATATTTGATCTGATGAATCTATCCCCAAATATGTAGCTACATGAAGTAAATATCCTCATTTGGTTATTAGAGATGATCACAATGCCTAATAAGTGCTCATTAGTTAGTATGGGAAATAGTATGCTAATTCTTTTTTTAAAATATCATCATGGATAACCTCACAAAAATCCTGAGAGTCTTGTCAGTAAGATAAATCATCAAGATAAATAATGAGAGATTCGTCAGGAGAGTGAATCATTAACATTAAGATAATTTAAGGTCAATTTCATATGAAAGGTCACAATTCTGAAAAATACATCATGAAAAATATCTTTGTGTTAAGATGACTTGTCCCAATGAAAAAAAATGCAATTGCCTCCTTAAACAATATACTTAGAGACACTCTTGCAGAATTCAACATTTTAAAGTACTCTAAAAGTCTGAATTCTTCCTTATGCTTAGTACAATACCTGGACTGTAGCAGACACTATATAAATACTCTTACTTCTTTTGGTTCCCAGGTGTGCATTTTCCCTTCTCTAACAGGACACCTAATTATATGTGCTACTCATGCGATGTACTAAAAGCTTTCTGCAATTTTGAGGATATCTTTGCCCTCTATATTCCATGTCTATGTTGTCTTCAACTAGGTTGTTGATTAGACCCCAGTTCCCCTCCCTCTTTCTAGCTTGATGACTACAATATTGCAGGAAAGAAAAAGAAAAACCCACAGAACTTTAGAGCTCTATTATAGGCCTAGGGAATATCTGCAACTTCATTCATTTCTATATGCCTGGAGCAAATAGCATTCTCGGACAACACATAGCAGGGAGCTAAAGCTGATTTTAACTTTGCAGGCCATATTTAAAATGTTCTTTGGTTTTAAGTTTTTAGGCCTCAGTTTTCACACACATCCTTAAGGTGGAGCAGAATGAGCAAAATGTAATCCCTCCTGGATGAAGGAGACCTATCTGACAAAGGTAAATTATTTCTCCCCAAAGTAAATCTAGGAAATACCTATGACAAAAACGTAATTTTGCATGATAGGATCATTACATTTATAATGTAGCATTTAAATATGAGTACCTCCAGCTAGGATCTTCTCCTCCAGTTCCGCCATTTGCTTCTTGTATGCCCTTAAGGCGGCTTCTTTAAAAGAAGGCCGAATCCTCTTGGGTTTTGGAGGATCCTCTGGAGGCTTTTCAGGGACATTCTGGTTTTCATCTTCCCTTACTTCCATTTCAGTTATTGTTCCATTTAAAGGTTCCATTCCTCCTTCACTCATCAGGTCATCCACCTGTCCATCATACCCCTCATCCTGTGGTGTTTCATAAGGAGTTTCATATGAAGGGTGTTCATATTCCTGGATGTTATCATCCATTTCAGGAATGCTAGTTCTATTCTCTAGTTTAGCAAGAACTTGCTCCATCACTTCAACATAATCTGTTTCATGTTCAGCTCCAGGTTCACTGTAGTCTTCTTCATCCTCTGCTTTGTAATAATATGGTTCAGTGTAGACATCAGAATCAAGGGTGGTACTTGACTCATTTGCAGTAGATTGGGATAAAGTTCTAAATCGCCCCATTAAGGATGACCCACTGTCTTCATAACCACTTAAACTCTGAGTGCTTTTATTCCACACAACTTCCAAAGCTGATTTAGCTCTCTGAAGTGTAGACCCGAACTTTGGAAAACTAAATGTCTTATCAGACAGGTCTATGCTCAATCTGCTGTGCCATGACTTGGGTGCAGCATCCTCTGAGGCATCACTTGGTAGCTCACTCTGACTCCGATACAGCATTGGCAGTTGATTTTGATTTGGGTAGATTTCATTAGAATTAGCTTCCTGATAAGTATCATATGGGCCAACCCATTGGCCTTGTGTTTCATTATCCAACCCTGGGCATGGGGAAGAATTGTCATCTAAGGTAAAATCATAGCTCTCTGAGTCATCTGGAAGGTCACTGTGGCACTTTCCTAAGTCATCCAGATCTTTGTTGTCAACATCCAGCTGTGGGTCTGACAAGCTGTTGGTGTCATAGTCAAAACCTTCCTGTGTGGATGAGTCAAGACCCAAATCGGCACCTTGTTCTGATTGATTCCAGTCTTTCCATGGCGAGAGATCATCTCGTAAAGATATCTGGGAATCACTGTAATTACTTCTGTCTCCTGACACACACACCACTCCATTACTGACACCACTGTCCACTGTTTCAGTGTTCTCTATTTCACTGGGACCTTGGTCATTTTGAATATTCCTGTTAAAGTTCTGGTCCTGGGAGCTGCTATACCAATTAGAAGTGCCATCTTGTCTCCTCTGCCAAAGTTCTCTGTCTGAAGAAGACAAGAGAGAACTTCCATTTGTCCTGGTAAAAAATTGATTCTCTGAAAAATCTTCTGAATAAGATTGACATAGTTTGGAAAAATCTGAATCAGAATGGCTCAGTTTGGGTGTGAGAAAATCACTTTGTGAGTGCCAGAGGGGAGCCATGTCAGCATAATAAGCCTTGGATTCCTTCTCCAAGTTATCAGATTCGGAGAACTGTGGAGCTTGTTCATCATAGTCTGATTTATTTGAAAATTTGCTGCTGTCAGCAGTTCTATTCCTGCTTTTAGCATTATGAGACTTTGCATTTGACTTTGGAGCACTTGCTTTGGTTTGAAACTCTGACTTTGATATCATAGCATAACTGTTTTTATTAAGATCAGAATCCAGGTCTTTATCACTATCATCTGGTGACTGCCAACTGCTCCTTTTGATTTTGGGCTCAAGAGTGGAGAGCTTCATGTCCATGCTCTCATAGGTCTGGGAGGTTGGCATTCCTCTGTCTTTTCTTTCTCTGATGTCATGGGTTAGAATATCTGTGGACACCCCAATGCCTGTTCCTTTAAGTTTATAAGACTTTTTCAGTATGAAATCCCTCTGTTGAGGTGTTTCAAAGTATACAAGTATGGGGCGAGGCTTTGCATTAGGACAATCCCTTTGCTGCCCTATCCTTTGAGCAAATTCAATCTTTATTGCATGAGGTGCATCTGAAAAACCCATTTTGTCTATGAGAATCCGGTATACGACATTTTCAACATATTCAAATCTTTCTTCAGGCACATTTAAAAATCTCAAACTCGCTTTGCTTCCAGTATGACTTATTTGTTTAATGTAATCATGAATGTCTCTGGTTTCCCTTCGGGACTGGACAAAGCCTGTCCGGAGCTGTTCTATCTCACTTTGGACAACCTCCACGCTGCTAGAGATCTCATCAATGGAGTGTTTGAGAGCATTGACATGGCCTCTTAATTCTGAAAGTTCTGTTTCAATCTGGCTTATTCCCTGAAGTTCCTTGAAGATCATTTCCATAACATCATGGGTTTGGCTAATGCAACCCGATGAACTAAACCCAGGTTCGAGAGTGTTTGTTTTCTGGGGACGCGCAGTTCTGTCTAACGATTTGCTTCGGAGTCCCCATGTTTTTTTCATTGTGCTCAACTCTGAATCAGAGGAAACGAATTCTTGGCTCTTTTTCCACTTCCTCAATTTGCGTAAGGCGCCTAGTTTCAGGCTATGTAATGTGCGCTCCCCATCTGAGCTTCCTTCAGAGGGAGCCAGGCTGCTCAGGCTCTTTCTGTTGCGTCTTACTGGCATTGTGTGTGAGGAGTACTCCTTGATTTCACTGCTGCCCTTGATCTCACTTAATGATTCTGAGTACGAGCTCTCAATAGAAGATAGCTCTTGAAGCAGATCTTCATTACTGTTGTTTGTTACAAGAATGTTCTTTTGCAGTCCATTAGCAATCGCCACACGGTAACTGAATGTGGGAGAGAGGGAATATTCTCTATTGACCTCGTCTTCTTCGATGGACAAGTTTCGAGCAGACGAACACTTGGCGATCTTTTTAACAGTGCTTTTTAAGGTGCTAGAAAATTTAGGGGGTTTGGCCTGGCCAGAGAGAGGAGTGGCTTGCTCTTTTGGGCTAGAGCAATTTTCTTTCTTTTTTGTAGTATTTCCCAATTTCTTTGTAAACATTCCTTTATAAAGCTTATGGAGATAAGGTAAGATCAGGCTCTTAAAAAGGGTAGCAACCATGAAGGGTAATGTACATGTCTCTTCCTGCTTGGAAAAACTGAATGATACACCCAGATGGAAATCTGAAAATCCAACCCAAGCATTACTGTGCTTTATCAGTCACTTGAAGATAGCTGAGATGTTAAGCACTACAATTTTCTTATCCTTGGATGATGAAAGGCAAAGCTCCATTCATGGAAGATATTCGATTATGAAGGAAAGCCACATTACTCTTTCTCTTCTTTCCATGGCTTCCTGTAGTGTCTAAAAGGGAAGGAATTTTGTTAAAATGGATATTAAAAGTAAAAATTCATTCTGCTCCCCAAATTTAGGGTCCCTATAATCAGTCTTAAGCTTGTGTCAAATATAATGCAAGGCCCTTTTTAAAACTCTGCAGTATTAAAACTCTCCCTATCTCTCTAAAAATTTGCATATAATCTGTAATGATATATCTCTATTTGTATTATTCCCCCAATAGAATATAAGCTTCTTTAAGGAAGGGATCATTTCTGACTTTTCCATCTCTATCACCTTATTTGATGCCTGACATAAGTAGTCACTGAATAAATGATGTTGAACTGAGTACAGCCAAATACCATAGAAGTCTTCATGATACTTTATCTGGATCCAGTATGGAAAAAAAAAATTTTTTTTGTAGTAGTCATTGAATCCAAATAATCCCTCACTTAAAAAAAAAAGTTAAAGTAAGTTCAATAACTGTTTAGTGATCATTTAGTAACCAATTATTTTTACAAAGTAAATATTTTACAACTATTAATAACTATTTTTAAAAAGCTTTACCATCCATCTTAAAATCAATACCGTGCATTCATCCCAAAGCAGAAGAATGTTAAGGGCTAGGTAATGGGAGTTAAGTGACTTGCCAAGGATCACATAGTTAGGAAGTGTCTGAGGTCAAATTTGAACCCAGGACCTCCTGTGTCTAGGCCTGGCTCTCCATCCGCTGAGCCATCTAGATGTCTCACTAATAATAACTATTTATCCATCTCCCTAAAATGCATTCTACAGAGATGCTGAGAATAAGTATCAATTAAATAGTAACAAATAGAAATTATTTGGTTCAAGTGTGATATAAATGACTGCAGCTAATCCAATCTAATATTGTCATTTTATCTTTGATATTCTTTATCATAAAAATTTATTTATTAATTAATGTCATATCTTTAATTAAGTAATTAATTAATTTTGGGGTTTTGTTGGTTGATATTATTTTTATTGATTGATTATTTTATTCATAAATAATTACTAAATGATTAAATAATAAAAATTTGAATGATAAAAGTTAAAAATAAATAATTATAATTAATTAATATTACATTTTTTCCTCAGGTTTTCTTTCCCTGCTAATTTTTTTTGATATAATACACACATATTAAATACCCTACACCACATTTAGAGGCATTATACAAAGGAAAACACAAAGATAAATAAAGCATGATCCCTGATTAAAATGTAATACAACAAATATCAAGTACACACTGTAGGACTGGCCTAAGGGACCTTTCATTCTATTGGACCCAGCTGTTATAGAATTTTAATACTTTTCTTCCATTATTTTCATTCATTTTCTGTTCCATGCACTGGTGTTTATTATTTTTAATTATATGAAAAATAAAAAGGTTCGCATTAACTAAGTACATCATCAAAAGGAAACTGTGGAGAAATTACTGGAATTGGAGTTTGGAAGGCCTGGGTTCAAATTCTACCTCTGACATTTACTGGCTATGAAAATTCAGGCAAGTCAGTTAACCTCTCCAAGCTTGGTTCCTCAACTATAAAATGAGGAAATTGGATCATATGACTTCTAAGGTCCCTTTCCAGGTTTAGATAAACAATTCTATTTTTTTAATGTTCAAGTAGGCTTTAACTCTTTTCCCCCTTATCATAGAAGCAAGAGGGTTTGAAGTCCTCGAAACTCTGACAACCCGATTCAAGGCTGATTCTTATCAAAACAAATAACCCAACCCTAACAAATTTCTCTCACTTGGAAAAATTCAAAGTTTTCATGAATGTTTAGAGGAGAAACACACACAGAATTCAAGAGCAAGAGGATACAGGTTCAGAATAATTTGCTTAGCAATGATACATGTATAACCCAGTGGAACTGCTTGTCAGCTCTGGGAAGGGAGTTGGAAGAGGGGTGGAAAAAAATCACAAATCATGTAACCATGGAAAAATATTCTAAATAAATTAATTTTTAAAAAAGAATAATTTGCTTAGGAAAGGGGAAAAGTATTCAAATTAGTGTAGGATAAGGAATAAAGAGGAAGAAGAGGATTCATCCACCCAATGAGTCAGAGTTTGGAAGATAGGAACCCATCAGAATAAGGTGGGAAAAGCAACATGTGTTGCTTTGGTTGGAGGGTGGGGAAGGGAATGCCCAGAAATCATGACAACAAAAAACATACTTCTCTCCCATTCACACTTAATCCCACTTCATATATATGTTTTCCCCTGACCTATTAGCTGATACTCAGAAAGTTATAAAATAAAATTCTCCTGACTTGTCCTTCAGTCATTGGCCAAAGTAAGGAATTAAGTAGAGATGAGTACATCTGATAGGCGCCCCTGTGTGACTGACAGATACTTCTTATGAAGTGGAAAGAATTCTTAATAACATCTAAAGGAAAAGGTCATCAGAGAGACAGCTATACTTACAAATTACTATGATATTAAAAAAAGTGTTGGAATGTCATGTCAAAGAACAGAAAATGGTCCTGTTTGGCTGGAGCAGGGAGGGTATGAACTGGGGTAAAATGTAAATAGGCTGGAAAAATAAATTAGAATTTAATTGTGAAAAAAAAAAGCAAAATGTTTAAATTATCATGACACCTAGGTTTAAACCTGCCTCTGAAACTTAGTTGTATGACTATAAACACGTGATGTTATCTCCAAGCCTCAGTTTCCTCATATGTAAAGTATAATTTTAAGTAATAGGTAATTTATATAATTAGCATTAATAATGTTTGTACTACCACAATAACAAAGTTATTGTAAGGCTTAAATGAGGTAATAAATAGAAAGCAATCTGTAAATAGAATGTGAATAGTTGATAGTCCCATCCACAGAAAGTATGGGAACTATTTCAGAATTTCAAATGTCCAATGAGGATTCTACTGTAGTCTAAAATGAAAATTCAGACCTTCATTTTCACATTTTATCATAAAATGACTTTTGAAAATACATAGAGCTATAATGATATATTTGAAGTACCATGGTCTTCCTCCAGACTATGTGATCTCAATTTCTTGGGACAGAAAAATAAATTATAGGATCATGAAACGTAAATGTAGAAGTGACTCTAGAGATGAGGATGACACTTTGTTCTGTAGATGAGGAAATAAAGCTTTATCTACATTGTGATTTACCTGCAATCTCACAACTATCAAGTAGGTACACAGGCCTAGAACAGAAAAGGTTCCTAGATGAAAAGCTTGTCCAAACTTCTTATTTATTATGTCCTGTGGGCATTATTGAGAGGGTAAAAAGCTTTGTAGTTTGAAAATATTCATGGAACCTTTGTTTGTTATGACTAGAAATAACACAAACGGAATAAATGGGAGAAGCGGCCGAGGAGTTTGTGATATTTAAAAGTAATGGATTGTATTATGTTATTAGAAATATTAGAATTAGATTAATATTAGAAATATAAAGAAAATAAGGGGATATATGAAGAGATGAAAAGAGAATAAGAATAATACATTACATGATTAAATTTTTTAAAAATAGCCACAAAACCAAAAGAAAAAAGTATGCATGTAAAAAAAATCCAAAGGGAACTCAAAAGTAGATGTTTATATCAGCATATATTTATAACATATATTTCTGAACAGATTGTAAAGAATTTGGAGTTTATGGTTTTGCACATAATCTTTATGCATTTGTTTAATTAAATGTTTTGGTGGTGGTGGTGGTGGTGGTGGTGGTAATGACTAAGTAGATATAAAAATTAAAACCTCTCATTTTACAGATGAGGGAACTGAGGCCCAGAAAAATTATATAACTTGGTCAAATTCACATAAGTAAGGGGGAAGACCTAGATTACGTCCTAGGACTCCAAATTTAGTATCCTTTCTATTGTCCCATCCTACTTAAGCAAATCTAAGCCCATAAATATTATCCCTGAAATCTATCATGGAAAAAATTCCCCAAATCTGTGACTATTGAGGTTTGTGCTTGATTGGACAAATTAAATCCCCAATTTCTTAAATAACATTTTAGCATGCACTTTGATTGTAGAACATTAAGAATGCATAAGAAATACACATATGCATGTGTTTTGAAAACTGTAAAGCACCCTATAAATGTAAGTAATAGTTGCTACAGTGGGTGGGGTAGGGAGCCTGTCTATAGATTTCTTGTCTGCTGAATCTCTTTGGAAATGTGCCAGAATCTACTCTAATAGGTGCTGATACTTCTAAAAGCACATAACAAGAGCCAAATCCCTCAATTAATAACAATGATAGCTATCATACATATAGCTCTTTAAGATTTGCAAAGTACATTGAAAATATTAATCCCATTTGTTCCTCATAACCTCAGGAAGTAAGTGTTTTTATTTTCCCTATTTTATAAATGAGGAAACTGAGGCAAACAAAGGCTAAGTAAGGGACACATGGATGGTTCAGAGGAAGACCTGGATTCAGGAAGATCTGGGTTCAAATCTGACCTCAGACACTTATGTCACCTAGTTATGTGATCTTGGAACAAATCTTTTAATTTCATTTGCCTAGTCCTTGCCCTTTTGTCTTAGAGTTGTTACTAAGAGAAAGTAAGGATTTAAAAGAAAAACAGAAGCTAATACAAGTAGCTAGTTAAATATCTAAGGCTGATTTTGAATTCAGTTTTTCCTGACTCCAGGCCCAGAGCTCTAGCCACTGATACTCTCTAGCTTAAGCAGGGAGTTTGAGTCACTCAGTCCTGCTTTGAGTTAAACACATTGTCAGAAACACATCCCCTTCCCTTCAAGCAATTTGAGGACAAGGAAACTGAGGCAAATTGATTACATGAAACAAAAGACCTTAAGAGCCATGTGTTTTAGGAAGTAGATTATTAAAAGGTAAAGAAAAAAATAATAATGCATGGCAGAAAGAATGAAAAATGATAAAAGTTTTGCTTTATTTTCATTTTTCCTGCCAAGGACAGTGATTTTTGGATTCAGGATAGTACAAAAATGGCTGAAACCCCAAATAAGGGAAGAGATGGTTAGAGACTCCATCTATTTTGAATGAATATAAACTCCTGGAGGACAAAGACACTCCTTTGTCTTCATTTTGCTAGTACTAAACACAGCTTCTGGCACAAATTGGTTTTTAAAAAACTTGTTAAATTGCATGAGTTCAAATCACAAGACCCAGCTAAGCTTCATCCTAGGGAGCTGAAAGATGCAGAGTGGTGGTTACATTAATCAATTATTACTGAAAAATGTTTGAAAGAGGGAGTCGCATTATAAATCTGAAGAAGGATAAATGTTTACCCATTTTTTAATAGGAAAAAGGAGGCAGGTAGATGGCTCAGTGGATGGAGTGTCAGGCTTGGAGTTGGAAGCACGTAGGTTCAAATCTGTCCTCAGACACTTTCCTGGCTATATGACCTTTGGCAAGTTACTTAACCCCAAACACATGGCTTAGTACTTTTCTGCCTTTATTGATTCTTAGATGAAAGATAAGAGTTTAATGAAAAGTTAGAAGAAGGTATCGTATCACCCAATTGTATGTCCCTAGTATAAGGATAAATGAGGAGTTTAGGATAATTTAGGGTTTTGGTAGCAAAGGACTGTGTAAAGGCCTGAAGCCCAGCTTGGAATTCTGAGGGACTTGAAAAGTGGAGTCACCAACTGTCAAGGGACTCTGGGAGTTTACCTGAGCTCTGAGAGACTGATCCTTCCTGTTCTCTGGATCTTTTCTTGGGAAACTTGGAAAACCAGAGTTATAGAAAAAGAAGAAAGATCTTTTAGAAAAGAAACCCAAATTCTATTCTAAATAAACCTATTCCTAATAATTAACATTCTTATACATAAATCTTAAATTATTGCCTCCAAGTAAAATTCACTTCAGTTCTTCAACTGTCAGCCTAGCCAAATTCTTGGCCTCTTCAGGCTAAGTCAAGCTTCTGGGCCTTGACAAGCCACAGAAAGCTGCCTCCAACCTCCAGCCACATAGAGATACAAAAGAGATCTTTCTTCTTCTTCTGTTGGTCTTCTTCGTTCAGCAACTCTCCAACTCACACTTTCTCTCATATCCAAACTGTAACTCTGATTTTCCAAGTTTCCCAAGAAAAGATCCAGAGAACAGGAAGGACCAGTCTCTGGGAGCTCAGGTAAACTCAAGTAAACAAAATCTTTTACCTTATCTTTTGGGAAAGGAATAGAGAAATGTACAGTTCAATTAGGTGGATTCAGAATGGGTTAAAAGAGATTGAATTAAACAACAGTAAGGTGACATTCTTTTCAAGATCCATACCTTTCCTACAGGTTATCTTTTCTCTGCCCTAAGATTTCCCTCAGTTATATGAAATTGAGGAATAAAAATACAGTGAAACTTTATAGCCCTGAAACATGGAAACGCCATTGCTGCTAATTGCAAGTAGGATGACTACTCAAAGAGAGGCAATAGGCCCAGTGCTCCTACATTTAAATTTACTTTATTAATACTTTAGAAGGTTTGGCTCCATGGCAAAAATGCCATGATGGAGGGAAGCTGTCAAAAATAAACAACCATAGTCTTATTGGTGGTGCATTGGAAAGAATCCTAGATCTGGAGTCAAAGGAGGTGAGATTATGTTAGTTCCTGTCACTTGACCTTGGGAAAGTCACAAAGTCAGTTAATCAGTAAGTATTTATTTATGCCAGGTACTGTGCCAAGATAGATAGATAGATAGATAGATAGACAGACAGAAAGACAGATAGATATTTAGAAATACATAATATATATTTAGAAATACATATATAATATATATTTAGAAATATATAAATATATATCTATAGAAAGAAAGAAGATAGATATTTAGAATATATATCTATATCTACATAGATATGTATTATCTTAGTAGTCTGTATATGTACATATACATACATAAACACGTATATTTATTTATTACTTCTTTCTTGACCTTGATTTTTCCACACTAAGAATAAGAATAGTTGGACAGGATGATGAGCTAAAATCCTTTCCAACTCTAAAGGATACAGAGAAAAGAGTGTTAGGCCTGGTATCAGAAAGACTTTAATTCAAATCTGGCCTCATATACTTAATAGCTGTGTAACTTTGGGCAAATCATTTAACCTTGGTTTGCCTTAGTTTCCTCATCTATAAAATGGGTATAATAATAGCATCTACCTCTCAGGGTTGTTATGAGGATGATCTGAGAAACTATTTATAAAGCACATGGTATTTGGTGTATAATGGATGTTATATCAATACTAGGTGCTAAAATAATAGTAGATGGAGAATTGATCTTAGAACCAGAAGATCTATGTTCAATGATGTATGATGGTTTTATGATTCTAGGCAAGTCACTTAACTCCTCAGTGCTCTAGGCAGCCTTCTAAGATGACAACTTGCAGGGAAGGAATAACTTGTTCATCCTTATACAAATGAAATCGCAGCTCCAGTTTCTGTCCTATAAATATATCTCTCGGAAATCATATATTATGTAATACATAAAAATAATGATCTGTTATAGGTAAATGTTATATGTTATATAACATATTATAATATATATATAAATATCAAATTATTTGCCCTCAATTTTCTTGATTCTTGCATATATACGAGAATATATATGACATATATACATATAATGAGCACCTTGCAGTTTTATACTTACCCAAACAAAAAATAGCATCTGCTCTGCCTTAAAAGAATCAGTTTAAAAAAAAATAGTATACAATTACAGAAGAATATAAACCACTGGAGGGCAGACATTATTATGTTTTTCGTCTTTGCATGCCCAGCTTTGGCAGAGTGTTTGGCATGCAGCCACTTGTAAATACGTGTTAAATTCCATTATTTCTGGTTACCACATACGAATTTTAACATAGCCCTTTGTCCATTCTCTTCATTTTCCTAAAACTATACAGCAGATTAAAACCTGAGATTGTTGGGTCAGCAGGGGATGGGGCTTAAGCAGAACGCAGGACTGTTAAGCTGTAGAGGTAAATGCCATCTACCCACCTACACATCTGGAGCTGCCATCTTGCTGAACTTAGCACTGCTGGTGCATGACACATCAAGGATTTTTTAAAAGAAATATAAACTGATTTTGAATATAAAATAGTGTTCAATGTTATATGTTACTAATGTGGCTATGGGAGTATCCTATTGAAATAAAAGAGCTAACGAACTTTCAAATCACAATTTATTCCTGCTTCATTATTAGGATTTGGCCTAATGAATCTAATAAACAGTTAATATTTATGTTGCTTGTCAAATGTAAAATTTCTCTCAAGTCAGCTAAGGAGATAAAGGAATCGGCTTGAAAAGCAAGGTCAATTGATGGAAAAGATACCAACCAGAGTCAGCTGGTTTAGATTTTTTCTATTGGTGAGCTTCCCTTCCAGCCTTAATCTGTTTTGTTCTGTGCCCTGGAAGAGGAATTTTCTCTTATTAACTTGACTTTGTTCTTATGTGTTCCTGACTTTGACTGAGCGATATGATTCTCATCTCTCCCGTTCCCCACATTTCCTCCAGACTGTGGCATCTATCTGCCTTACCTCAAACCAGCCTGGTACTCTAACTCTAATCCTGACAGTTCCCCTGCTTAATCATGTGGTTGGTTGTTCTTTCCTTATATCTGCTTTGACTAATTCCACCATAGGAACTCAGAAAGGCTCCATCATTATATTGCATTGATATTAATAAAAATCAGATGATATATGAGAAAGTGCTTTGAAAAATGTTAAGAACTTAGAAATATATTACAATTATTTAAAGTATTTATTTGGAATGTATTCTCCTTAAAACATAAAAAGCACTCAGTTTTGAGGCAGAGAACCTGAGTTCAAAACCCAGCTTGGTCACTTATTTGTAATCTTAAACAACTCACATACCCTCTAAGCATCTGTTTTCTTATAAATAAAACAAAGCAGTTCAATTAGATAACCTTTAATGTACCTTCCAATTCTAATTGTATGATTTTCTAAAGTATTATCCTTCAAATTCCATCATAAAGTAAATAATTGGGTAACGGAATTCTCACATAATTCTTCAGGCAGAAGTTTCAGATGGAAGAAAAGTACCTTTGGTCATATACTGGAAAGAACATTGATTTAGAGTCTGAGGACCTGGGACCTCTGTCTCCTACTATCTGTGTGACCTTGGAAAAGTTGCCTAACTGCTGGATATCCCTCAACATCCTCCTCAGTAAAATACTAGAATTGACACTCTAAGATTCCTTTTATCCCTTAAGCACTGACAATAATAATGATAACGACTAAGAACAAGTAAAATTTCAACAAAAATCTGAGATTAATTGATCTAACCTTTACAAGACCTAAAAATTAAGACCAAATACTGACTACTCACAAATGGATTCAAGAGATTTTTTAAGGGAAAACATATTCTAGGAGCATAATATCATATTGCATGCAATGGTATCAAACTCAGAAATCCATATGTCTTAGAAAATCACAAAATAGCATTATCTATATTTTATTATCAATAATTTTGTAAAATACTTCCAATTACATTTTAATCTGGTTCAGGAGACACATGGGAATTTTGCAGCTTCTTGAGTATGACATCTCTGGTTTAACAGTATGGGAAAGAGAGGAATGCAGAAGCAACTAAGAGACCATTATGGAAAAAGGACAGGAGACAGATAGAAATATGGAGAGAGATGATCAGCAAGAGGGAAGCAGAGATAAAATAAAGGGGAGTAAAAAACAAGCAAAATTATAATAAAATTATAATTCTTTTAGCTGACTTTCACATAATATTTCAAGGAGAAGAGGAAGGGAGAAGAGAAGGGAACAGGTATTTATTAAGTGTGTGTGCCAGGCAATGTGCCAGGCGTATCACAGTCTTATATCACCCGACCTTCCCTTCCTTCCTGGAGCATGGTGGCTCTTATTCCCATTCTACAGTTGAAGAAACTGAAATAGAGATTAAGTCATTTGTCTAGGGTCATATCCCTAGCAAGTATCTGGGTTTCTTGCATCTGTCCCCTTTCTCCTCATCATCCTTATTCAGACCTGAATCACTTATCTCCTGGACTACTGTAGTAGCCTCCTAACCTGTCTCATGTTCCTCCTCTCCAAACCATCTACACATTGCCACCAAAGCAGTTTTCCTAAAGTGTAAGTCTGAGCATGCCATTCCTCTACTTATTTAACTTTACTTGGTTCCTTATTCAACCACTAGAATTAAATTTAATCTACTGTACTTAACCGTACTCATCCTCCCTTTCAAGATTTATTATATATTCTCCCCTTTATGAATTCTGTAGTCTAGCCAAACTGACTTTTCAAATAGGCCACGATTCATCACATATTGTACCCCATCTCCCTTCTCCTTGCCCTTTGTATTGGTTTTTCTCTAGACCTAAAGTGCAGGTCCCTCCTGACTTGTGTCTCCTAGAATCCCTAACTTCCTTAAATGCTCAGTTCAGAAAACATCTTCCCCATGAGTCCGTCTAGTTCCCCCATTTATTATTAGTGCCATTCCCCCAATGTTAGTGCCCATTATTAATCCTTCTATTTTTTTTAAAGTCTTGTATATTTTACTCACCAGCAATGTTAGGCTCAGTGTGCCAACATATTATACTTCTAGGTTCTAGAACTCTCATCATTTTGCTGAAAAAGAAGTAAATTAAAACTAGTGTGGACTGATTTTGGTCTATGCGTGCTGTTCTGAATGAACTCCCCATTCCTTGATAAATGGGGATGTTTTGTGAACATTTAATGATGATTTCTAGATTTTTACCAGGGACCTACAATTGAGTGATTCCATACTTTTTCCTATTTAAAAAATTGGGTAAACATTTGTCCTTCTCCAGTGCCTATTAGTGTTCCATTATTATTGCCCATCCCCTCATAAAAAGTCTCATAGTTCTTTTGTATGTTTAAGGGTTGCAAATTTATTTAAATTATAATAATCAATAAATTATTTCATTTTCATTGATAAATCATAAACTTATTTAGTCCCATCTCATTGATCCTTATGACATTCCTGTTGTACGATGGAGTCGTTCATACATATTGTCCCCATTTTTAGAAAAAGAAATGGAGAATAAGAGAAGGTAAATGATTTGTCTGTGGTTATGGAGGGGGAGGTAGCATGTGTCTCTCAATTCTCTGATATGTAAAATAAAGGAGTTGGGTAAAATTATCTCTATATTTCTGATCCTAAGTCACTAGAGCACTCTTTTAATCAAATTCCATCATTAAGGAAATCTTTGGTTTATAATTACTATAATAATGCAGAAAGAGTTAGAAAAAAAGCCCTTTCAATGCAGTAGAGAGAATATTTGATCTGGAGTCAAACAAGCAAGGTTCAAATCCCAACTTTGCTAATGATTGCTTTCATCACCTTGAATGGGGAGAGGCTCCAATTTTCTCACCAATAAAAGGACACTGTTTAACTAGATGGCATCCAAGGTTGCTACAAGCTCTAAATTACGATCCAATGAATCTATGACATAAATTCATATTCTAGCTCTACTACCTACCACTGGTGTGACCCTACACTAGTTGTCCTCTAGGTCTCAGTTTCTACATCTGTATAATGAGAGACTAGGTGATCTCTGGAGAACTGTCTATCTCTAAATCTATGATCTTATGTTATATCACAGGATTCAATAGAACTCAAACCCAAGAATTCTCTGACTGGGTTCAGTACTCCTTTGATTACACCATGCTGCTTATTAGGGAGGTCTAAGAAGTGAGAGAAGATAATCAAGGAAGAACTTATCCTAAATGAGAAGTCATTACCTTACTGTCTTCTACTCTTTCCCTATTCACACTATAGAAAAAAACAATAGTGTGAAATTTGCCACCCAGCTTTTCACTAGGTAAGGACTCCTGACTGATACTCTTGGTTTTCTTCAGTGTACAGGAAGAATTTAGCTACCTCCCTCAGTGACTTATCTTCCTCCTCCCAAATACACACTTTGTTTCTCCACTAAGATTCAGTTCTTGAGGAATGCTCTTTGCTCTTTTCATATATTCTTTTCTCCCTCTTCGATTCATGCAATTTTATGGTTTGCAGAAGTGTCAAATTCAAATCATTCTGGTCACAAGTCTAGAGTGCTGCTGAACCAGATTAAATTGTAACTGGGAATTGCTTACCAAAAATAAACAAAAATACAATTCAATAGAATGTTAACTTTTGATTTTCTAAGTCAATATGCAACTACAGAGATCCATTTCTATTTGTGCTTGACACCACTGCTTTATCCTTTCATCTTTTTGCTGATGATTATCCAAATCTATATCTTTAAACAAAACATTTTACTCCCCCCAAACTCATTTTTAAGAGACTTCAAAGATCTCCTTACTTGTAGCATGAATCCTCTCTGTAACATCCCAGAAAATTCATTATTTAGTTTCTACTTGAAGATAATCTAGGCAGCTAGGTGATTCAGAAGATAGAACTCTTAGGCATGGAGTCAAGAAGACCCGAGTTTAAATCCAACATCACTCATTAGCTGTGTTGACCCTGGGCAAGTCACTAACCCCCTGTTTGCCTTACTGTACTAAAGAAGGAAACGGCAAACCATTCCAGTATCTTTGCCAAGAAGACTACAGACAAGGTCATGAAGATTCAGACAAGACTTAACAACAAAGATCAGCAGTAACAAGGAACATATTACCCCCAGAGGTATTTTAATTGTTAAGAAATAATCTTCTTATGTCTCAGAATCCATCACCTGCTGTCTTGTAACATGCCCCCTTTCTCAAAAAGTTTGGTACCTCGCTCACAGTTCCCTTCTCTACCACATCCTCTACCCTTACATTAGGGAACTTCAACATGTGTTGATATTCTCTCAAACATCCTAACTTCCCACTTCCTTAGCCTACTCCTCTCCCATGACTTAATTCTCCACTCCATCTCAGCTATACACAGATATAGCCAGATCTCTGACTACTCATTATCATTCTACTATGATGATCAAGAACTCTGAAATTTCTTATATGACTATAAACCACTCTCTCATCTCTATCTTCTATCTAAATACATCTTCCTCACTATAACAGCACCCTACCTTTCCCTGTTTATCTCTGAATATTCCTAGGTCATCACCTCTTTTCTAAATTCATTTTCCTTTCTTCATCATCTCAATTCTTTGGTTAATCAATTCAAATCTTTACTTTCCTCAACTTTTGAAGCAACCGTTACTCATTCTATGGTTGCTCAAACTTTACCAAATACTAATGCTAAATTGTTACTATTCCAAAGTAGCAAGGAAGCTAGAAAACAGGATAATTTGGTCCACTGCAAATCTGTATTCCCTAATTGCAACTGAGCCCTCAGTGAAGCAAAGCAATCCAACCTTTCCCTGTACAGTGGTTATTACTAAGATTCTCTTCTTTCACAAACCTCCCCCTACCCTAACAACTGAGGACTTTATCTCATACTTTCCTGGGTAAGGAAGTCATTCATTATAAATATCCTAATCTCCCCTCTGTATCTTGACATCAGCTACAAGTCTTTCCTCCTTTAGTCTTTGTTGTAAAGATGACTATTTTCCTTTCCAAGGCCAACCTTTGATCCTAGGCCCCTCTTTCTTCAGTAAATTGCCTTCAGAATCATCTCATTTTTCTCATTTATATTTAATTTCTGTCTATTCATTACTTGTTTCTTTTGTATTTACTACTATATCAGAACTCTCCCATTAATAAGAATTCTCCCTAAATCCAACCATTCTTTCAAGCTGTGACCCTTTCTCCTTCCTTCCTCTATGAAAAGCATAGAAAATTCATTCAGAATACATTATTTAAGCACCTGTACTGAATATTGTGCAAGGTACCAAGGAAAATACAAAAGTTTAAAGGAGATTCTTGCCCTCATATAAAGCTTATAGCCTTGCAGAGGGGCAGCATAGTGTAAAATCTGGAGTCATGAGACATGCTTTTGAGGACTGGTTCAGCCACCAAAGAGCTATGTGACTAGGAGAAAGTTAATTAGCCCTTTTGGACAGCGATTACAATGGCAGCAGTGCTGGACTAGTAATCAAAAGCCCTGTCCTCACATTCAGCACTGTCCATTGCTAGTTGTGTAACCCTATGTAAATTCAACCTCTCTCTGTTTCAGGTTTTTATCTATAAACTAGAAATGATATTTCTCACATTGCCTACTTCATGGCATTATTGTGAAGAAAGTATTTTGTAAGTATCCCAGCACTATGTGAAAGTGAATTATTGTTATCCTTAAATATTTAATCTATGACTACCAGTATATTGAGATTTTTCTTTTCATTTTGTGTGATTAAAGAATCTGAAAAGCATGTAAACTATTCCTTTCCTTTACATAATATTGAACCAAACAGAACAGGACCTGTAGCACTGTCCACAGGGGCTGTGGCTGTCCACAATGACATTCCACATAGATTATTGTCATCTCAGTCATGACTTTGGGTCCAGTTATTCAAACACTTCTGAATTTTCTTACCTATGCTTTCATCTAGCCCCTACATCTCTATTTTTTGTTCACAAGGATTAGAAAAAAAACTGTTAAATGATTTATAGAAATCTAGGTAGGCTCTCGACATATGTACAATGCCTAGAGTCTCTCATGAATCTTCATATCTGTGTTGACCCAGCCTGAATCCCACCCCTATCTTCTTTCTTAAGTGCAGGGGGAACGCCACATAGGTAGGAGAGCTGTAGCCAGTGTGGGTAAAAAGGGGCGCTGTTTCATCACTCAGAATGGCTCTCTTACTTCCCCACTCCAATCCCCTGAGACATGAGGGAATGAGTTCCCTTTGACTGCTGCTGAGGTTGTGAGACTGACTTGGGACTGAGTTCTGTCATTCTGACCTGCTTTTCCTTGGGAGTGTCCCTGGAATACCACCAGCCTTCATCCACATTTTTTCCCTTTATACTCTTTCTCCCTCAGGAAAAGCTTTGGTATAAGAAGTACTTAACAAATGCTTGTTGACATTGCCCTGATGTAGCATTTTAGCAACTGCTTCCCCCTAAAATGCATTTATCTAAGTCTGTATTCTAGTAATCTTTTTTTTTAATTTTTTGAACCACTCTTTTTTTTTGCATATGTCTTCAAAGTCTACAAAATGAGTTTTTCGATACCACCTTGTGAGGCAGATAGTACAAGGATTATTCTCCCCATTTTGCAGCTGAAGGAATTGCTCAGAGATTTTATGACTTGCCCAAGGTCTCATAGCTATTCAGTGTCAAAATCTAGACAGAATTACTGCTTTTATGATGAAACCAGGAGTCCTTCACGGTCTCTAAGGGCAAGAAATCTCCATTTTCAGGGACACAATTGGGACTGCAGGAAAAAACAAACCGTTAACTTGTAAAAAAAAGCTCCTCCCCCCAAAAAAGGGTCTCCTTCTATGATCTTACAGCTCACTGCATCATAGGGTCAAATATTTAAAATTAGAAAGGAGTTTAGAGTTCATCTAACACAATCTTCTCATTTATAGATAAGGAAACTGAAGTCCACAAAAGTTAAAATCCCACAGGTATTAATTGCCAGAGTCAGGTTTTCTGACTTCAAATCTAATATTTTTTTTCACATACACACAAAGGATCCAGTGGCTATGGGAATGCCTCTTCCTTCCATGATGACAAAATTTGGAATTTTCTTCTTTACCTCATTCTTCCATCACCTTGCTGCTACTACCATCTGATATAGAATTTGATCATCTCCTCACTTCTCTCTAGATGACCTCTAGGGCCAGTTCTGTGATAGCCCTGGTAACAAAGAGAAAAGCAGGGCATGGAGAGAAAAGGGTAAAGCCTAAAGGTAGCTCTTTACTCTTTTCTATCATTGACCATGATTTTTCAAATTAACGGAAGAATTGTGATGCTACTTAACCTATCCCAAGACAATCCTACATGCCTTTTGGCTCACTATGCTTTCCTTTAACAAAACAATCCCAGAGAAAGGTCTGGCATCCTTTGTACCAGTGTCCTGTATAGCAAATTCTAGCTAGAGTTCTTTCTTTCTTGACTGACTTGAGATCAGAAATATAGAGTTGTAGCAAACATATCCTTGGCCTAAAGTATTCTAAAAATATTTTGAGGGAGATAGAGAAAGAGAGAGAGAGAAAAAGAGAGAGAGAGAGAGAAGAGAGAGAGAGAGAGAGAGAGAGAGAGAGAGAGAGAGAGAGAGAGAGAGAGAGAGAGAGAGAGAGATCGTTAAGGTTTGCAAAGCACTTCACAAACATGATTTTATTTGTTCCTCACAACAACCATGTTAAGTATGTGCTCTATTTCCCATATGAGGAAACTGAAGCTGAGAAAATGTTAAGCGATTTATTCTAGGCCACATAGCTAATAAATATATGGGGCATGATTTCAACTTAAGTCTTTAACAACATTCTATATAGAATGCAGAAATAGGCTTCATTGCATTTTGCAAAAATGATTCCATCAGTATCAAAGAAAAGTAGAGATGACAAGGACCTTATGCAAGATCTAGATCTTCCTTCTCACTTTATAGATGAGGAAACTTAGGCTTTGGAAAAGTTAGTGAATGGGGGGCAGCTAGGTAGCAATGTATAGAGCATCAGGTTAGGAGTCAAGAGGACCAGGGTTCAAATCTGCCCTCAGATATTTCCTGGGCAAGTCATTTAACATCATTTGCCTAGCCCTGGCCACTATTCTGTCTTAGAACTGATACTAAGATAGATTTTAAGAGTTTTTTAAGTTAATAACTACTTAATGGTCCTATTTCCAGGAGGCAACTTAGCCTGGTGAAAAGACTACTAAGACTTGTAATCAAGAAGACAAGTATTCAAATCTCAATCAGGATGCTTATTAGTCATGTGGCCTTAGGCAAGTCATTTCATCCCTTTCAGACAGCTTCCTCATTCTCATGATGATTAATGATAATAGTAATAATTATTTAATTGTATGATATGGGGGGGGGGATAAAACATTTAAGTAAGAATTAAGAAACCCTAGGCTGTGAATGACTTACACAGACTCCCACTTAACAAATGTGGTAGCCTGGGCAAGTCATATAACCTATCTGGTTCTCAATTTTATCCTTTATAAAATAGGAGACTTCTATTAAACAAATTCGAATTTTTCTTAAAGCTCTAAATCTATGATCCTACGTGAACTAATAAATTAAAAGCACATTGCAAACCTTGAAACAAAATATAAATAAAAGTAGCGTGTAGCTGTCATAACAGTAATAAGTTAGCATCAGGTCTTCTGGCTCCTAATCTGAGATAATTAGCAGAGGCCTAGAAATACAGTTTGATAAGTAGGTTAGCCATGGCCAAAAAAATAAGTGAACATACTGACCGTACAAAGTTGAAAGCATACAGAGCTTGGTACTCAAAAGGGATACACTGAGATGCTTATCATTCTTTGGGAGCAATTTCCTATGTAATTATGTTGGGGAATAAATGCATATAACATTAGGTAACAGATGAAGACAAATGCCCATCGACCATACTGCCTTCTTCATATAATTATCTAGAGCTTCAGAATAGTGTTGGTTTCCTTCAAAATTTCTTATTCATTATCTAAAATGAGTTTACACATGAGCCATTTATGGGCTATGGTCCAACATACCCATTTGCTAGTTATCATTCATCCCCTGCTATTTAATAAAATCAGAGTTAACACATTCAAAGCATGGGTTAACTGTAACCTAGAGAGGCAGGTGATTTACATGTTTAATGAAATACATGCCATGATCAAGAATCAAAAATATTAAATTTAATCCTTTATGTGTCTAAGAGCCTCACATGAATGTAGACAGAAACAGGTTTACTTTAGCCATTACAAAGTTTAAGCTATTGAAATTTTTATAGATTTTCTTTTAAAAAATCATCAGTGATGCTAATCAAAGACAAATTTAAATGGTTTCATAATCTTCATCTTAATTTCAATTAGAGCATTCATATACACACACGCATGCGTACACACACACCCTTTGAGATTGAGCACCTCGGACAGTGGCTGTTGTCCAAGATTTAGATTCAAATTATTTCCCCTTATGAGCAAAGCATTATACTAAATCCAATTTTTTCATTCTAAACTTGGGCAGAATAGAGAGATAATTAGCTGAGTGCATAAGTTCTGATCCTTTGCCATCCTTTTAAACATCCATTAAGGCTTAGAAGTCTCACCTATATTTACTAAAGAATTAGGACATAGCCAATTATTAGGATTGCCAATTATTAGGACATAGCCAAGAATTAGGACATTAACCAGAAACTAAGGCCCTTCCTTTTCTGTCAATACAACATTTCATATTCTTGAGAAATGCTTTATAGAATAAAAACTATCAAGGAATTATAAAGAAGATAATTTTGGTGGACCACCAGTATATGTTTTCTATAAAAGAATAGGGAGAAGGAAATGAAACAATATAAAGTGATTTTCAAGGTGACTGAAAGGTGATGTTAAAGTGCCTTTCTTTCCAAAATTTCAGGTTCAGAGGGTATACACCTTTGATCCACATAAAGAAGAGCTCAGGGAGCTAAACTGCTGAAACTTTCACCTTAGCTCCCATTTCTTTGCTTTGTAGGAAATTTCCATGTTAAAAAAATGTCCTTTCTCACATAAGATGGATCTAAGAAAGTAAGGGGGCATATGGCATCCAGGTGCTGCTGCTTTGGTTTATAGCTTTGCTTATCTATACTCAAGTGCTCTCTAATAACATATTTTCTTTCCCTATATTTCAGCGATGACATCTACTTTTGGGCAGACTGCCATCTATTTGTCTTTATAGTACCCCCTCCCTTCTCCCTATCTGGAATAGTACCCTCCAGACTGGATCATCACTTACCATGCCTTGCCTCTGCTCAATTTAAGAACTCTATTCTGTCTTAATTCATAAAGTGATTATAAATTCACCTAATTCATTTTATGTGGCATCATACCATGTTTAATATTTTATCCAGCTAGCTTGCCATATATCCTATCATGGGAATAATCTCACTCCACTCCATTTTCCACCTATTGCTCAAATCAGTACTACCATTCCTTCCAGAAAGAATATAACAATCAACTGCCTTATTATTACATTAATTCTTGTTACACATAAGGCCAAAACCCCCTTCTTTGCCATCTCTCCCCTTTGTGTATTGTCCCCTCCATTTGATTGCAAGTTCCCTGAGAGTAGGAACTATTTCACTCTTGCATTTGGGTGCCCACGCTCTAGCATAGAAAATGGCACAGAATAGCACTTATTAAATACCTTTTTATTAATGGACTTTATTTATTTATATTATTATATTTTAATATACAAGTATTTATATTAATATCCTCTATACCACGTCTTGCAAACAAATCATCTTTAGCTTTAGGTTGGCCACCTGAACCTTTGATTGTTCAGAGATCCTAGTGGCCTCTGATATGTGAACCGATAGCATCACCAGAAGACAGGACTTTGGTGATATGGGACATGTTGGAATTATTAAAGGCATTACATAAGAAACATACAAATCAAAACAATCCCAAGGCTTTGCCTCCTACACAACAAATGAACAAGATGACAAAAGGCAGGAATAGTGAATGTTGTAGGGGTTGTGGAAAACAGACATGTTAGTGCAATGCTGGTGGGCCTGAGAAGCAGACCATTTTGGAAAACAATTTGGAATTATGCAAATTGACTAAAATGAGCCATCCTATAACCCAGAGTTCCTCTACTAGGTCTATTCTCCCAGCTCCAAATGTTTATTGATAAGAACAAATTCCCCATATGCAGGAAAATGTTTATACTAACATTTTGCTGGGGAATGGAGAGCAAAGAATCTGGAACCAAGTGATACCTATGCATTGGGAAATGGTTCAACAGATTATGGTAGGACATGAATATAAAGGAATATTACTGGACTGTAAGAAACTGACCATGGTGAATATAAAGAAGCATGAAAAAATCTATATGATTTGATACAGAAAAAAGCAGTCAAGAAACAATATACATGATACCTATAACAATGTAAAGAACAAACACAAAATTATAAAAAATGAATTCATAAAATTGCAAAATAAAAACATAACTCCAACAAAAACATGTAATAAGTTATCCATATCTTATTTCTTTTCAGAGTTGAAGGGTCCACAGACATGTTGTTCATATGTGAACATATTTTTAGATGTGTTTGATATATTGATCAGTTTTGCTAACTTTTTTCTTTGTTTTCTGTTTTTATATTATTATTTAGGATAGTGATCTAAAGGGAGCAAGGGCAGGGCACTGGGGGAAATTCTGACAATATGATCAACAAAAGATATCAATAAAGACTTATGATAAATCATAGATAATCAACAGAGGGAAGATACTCAGTTAAGAGCAAATAAGGAAAGGTTTTCAGAAGAGGCTGAGGAATGAAAGGGGATAGCTAGTTTTCTAACCCAGGTGATTGGGGTGATGGTGTTACCCTCACCAGTAGGAGGGCTGTTCAGATTTGGAAAATCAACAATGATATTTGTTATAAAGAATATGGGACTCTTCTCTAGATGCTACTATGCTTCTAGGGGATATTGGTTAGGGAAGCTGTGTCTTTGTATTCCCCTAGGTAGCTGGTGACTGGGGAACACCAACTCAGTCACCTTTGCTTGATGATATAATGCCCTATTTTCAGTAACATTGCCCAGGCAGGACCCTTAATGGTCTGGTAGATGGGTAACCCTTTCAGGTCCCACCTAGGGTTGGATAAATTATTAATATTGGGCTCTAATTAGCCTTGGATCATGTTCATCTGACTGCATTGCTCCCTCCCCAAGGGTTCTGATATAATGACCACTCAGGAAGGTACTTAATGAAACTTTATCTATTGATCTTAAATAGGGAAAGGAATAATCAGGAATGGATTGGGGATAGGAGACCCTGTCACACTAATATCTATGATCAATAATCCCTCAGGACTGTAGGCTGATGTTTCAGTAAAGCTGGAGCTGGTGTTTCACCCTCCTCTGGTTCAGCTTGGCCACTGCCAAACCAGAGAGGGCAATCTGCTCAGTTGGTACAGATATGGTGATTTCTCTGGGCTTCCTTGTTATTAGTTCATGATATGTCAGCCTTGCACAGCCTTCAGGAAGTAACCACCCTTAAGGAAATCCACCCTCTTCTTCTTATACCTCCCTCCACCTGGTTCCCACCTGGGGCCCAGAGATCTAAATAACTATGATGATTCAGATGCCTAAAGATCTAGGGAGATTCAGGGAAAACCAATGACCCATGGTTAGGGATCCACAGATCACTGCTCCAAGCTCAAAAATCAAAGATCAATGGTCCAAGCTCAAAGACCAAAAACCCAAGACCAAAGACCCAAAGACCAAAGACCCCTCCTAGATGACTGTTAGGGGTATTTATATCCTCAGGCCAACTACCTTTGCTCCTGTCCTCAAGGCATCCAGGAACATTCCAATATCTCCAACTGTCTCCCTTGTCAATCAAGGTAAGACTAACAATCCTCAGAGTTTTAATATAACATATTTGAAACACCTAAAGAATCTCATCACCTAGTTGGGAGCTCTTCTTCTGAAGTCCCATTTAAATTTTATGCATTCCTCAGGACAAAGTTAAATATCTTTGGAAAGCACATCTCCCTGTTTATGTCATGTAGCAGAGGAGAGGAAAAAAAGAGATAGCAACCTGTCTGGTGCACTAGTTAACACAGAATGTTAAAAAGTATCTAAGAAAGTTCCAGAAATAATAGGTGTACCCACAATGAAAGATTTGTTGAAAAATATGGATGCATCAAATAGAAAGAGAAGGTAAGTTTGGATTATTATCTGTACAGTTGAAAGCAGTAAACACATTGATAAGTTCTCCATCAACCATCAAGGGGCTCAATTCTCATACAATGAGTTGAGTAAGAATAGTTAGCCTTTGAGTTCTTTTCTACTCTAAATCTATTATTTTATAAGCTTTAAATTATTATTTTAGATGACAGTGTGGTTCTATTTTTTCAGCCACTGAATATAAATATGTTTTTAAAAACTACATATTTCAACATGAAAATACCATATCTGTCAAGATCCACTTAGCAAATCATATATTATTATTTTCTGTTTAATAATTATGGTCAACTCAAAATCCAATTATTTAGTCGTTCTTCCTAAGTCAACTTGGAAATACTTCTTCCCCAACCATATGCAGAAGAGATTTCTCCTTTCCGACTTTTTCCATATTATTTCCCAGAACTTTAGATGACTTTTATTGCATTTTTCTTAATAGTATACACATGATGACTACTTGGAACATTTTTATAAAACACAAGAAGAACAAGCATAAATTTGCTTTTTAAATTTTCCAACAAAAGTCCATCAATGTGAAGCTAGTAATATGGTAAATAGTAAATATAGTAATATAGTAAGTATAGTAATATAGTAAAAATAGTAATATAGTAAAAAAAAGTAATATAGTAAACAGTATGCTGTTATTGTTCGGTCATTTCAGTTGTGTCCAACACTTCATGACACTATTTGAGGTTTTCTTAGCAAACATACTGGAATGGTTTACCATTTCCTTCTCCAGCTCATTTTATAGATGAGCAACTGAGCTATACAGGGTTAAGTGACTTGTCCATGGTCATATAGCTAGTAAGTGTCTGAGGCCAAATTTGAACTCAGAAAAATGAGTTTTCCTTACTCCAGACCCATATCTCTCACTGTGCCACCTAGCTGCCCAAAATAATAGTATAGTTAGGTAAATTTGGGGATTAAATGATAAGTTTTTTTATTTAAACGTGTTAAATAATTTGAAGTTGCAATAGGAAATTCAAGTGCAGGTATTCAGAACGCATTTGGAGAGAAGGTTTCAGTGTTCTGGTGATAGATTGTCTAAGGAAGTATAGATCTAGGAGTCATCTTCACAGGGGTAATAAAAGCCATAGAATTGTATCAGAAACACACACTCACATACATACAGAGTGAGATGAAGAGTGAGACACAGAGATAGAGAATGTTGAGGAACATTCACATTTGAGACACAGGAAGTTGAGAAGCCAGCAAAAAAAAAAAAAGAGTAAGAATAGACAAAGTGGTAGGCAAACCATCAAAATGCATTGTCATAGAAACTAAAGAATAATACATTCTCTAAAAGTATATCTCTACTCCTGAATACCACAGCAACATCAAGAAGAACCAGGGAAGAGAAGTCTGATCAGATTTAGCAATGAGGTAATTAGTGACCTTGAAAGTGTTTCAGTCAAATGCTGAACACAGAAGTCAGATTGCAAAAGTCTGGGATTGAACCAGGGGTAAATATGCAAGAAAGTAAGTATAAACAATTCTTTCTATGAATCTGGTTAGTAAAGAAAAGGAGAGGAAAACAGCATAGTTTGAAGGACTCAGAGGAGCAAGATAAGGTTGTTTTATGATGGGGAAAATGATGCCATGTGTCTATGCTGAAGAGCATGCAGAAAGGAGGAGCTGGTCTTTTAAAAGAGTAAAGGAAGGATTGAAAGAACAAAAACATAGAGGAGACCAGAGAGAATGGGGTTGAGAGTATATGTCACTTCAGCAAGGGAGAATCACCTCTTCTTCAGCAAAGGGAAAGAGTATGGGTCAAGAAAAGCTGACTAATGCAGTTGAAGGAGTTAACATTGGACAGCTTCCATTTTTTTAATAAAATAAGAGTCAAGGTCATTTCTGAGCAAAGAAAGAAGTACAATAAGAGACTAAGAAAGAAACAAGTTTGGGAATATTTGTGAAACACATGATAAAGAGCCCCCAAAAAAAGGTTAATAAAAGGATGGTCATGCAATATGGGGGGGCCAATAGAAGTTATAATCAATTGTTAGGATATAGAATAAAAATCATTTCATGACAACTTAATCTGTATTTGAAAGCTCAAGAGTAGACATTTAACCTATTAGAGGAAGTATTTTTAAATAACTACTGTGTGCTAGGCATATTATGAAATGAAAAAGTTTCTGTCCTCAAGGAACTTCTTATTCTACCAAAGGATTCATGGGCTACAACCCAGGCAACACCTCTCAAGTGTCCACTCAAAATCACCATCCCTTCAAGGGCTCAAGTGAAGAACTCAACAGCAGTGAAAAGGTCTAGATTTATAATTGGAAGAGTAGGGTCCAAACTGGTTCTGCTACTTATTCCCTGTGTGGTAATAACTGTGCAAACCATTTAACCTTGCCAAGCCTCAGTTTCTATAAGAGGTGAGGTTGGACTAGAATATCTCTAAGATTGTTTTGAACTCTCAGTGTCTGATCTCTGTAATTCTTCTGCTTGTTGTGTTTTGTTATTTGGTCATTTCAATCATGTCCTATTTATCATGACCTCATTGGAGGTTTTCTTGGCAAAGACACTGAAGTTGTTTGTCATTTTCTTCTTTGGCTCATTTTAAAAATGAGGAAACTGAGGCAAACAGTTACGTGATTTGTTAGGGTCTGGGGCTGGATTTGAACTCATATAGATGAGTCTTCCTGATTCTAAGCCCAATGTTCTATCTGCTATGCCACCACTAGCTAGCCTGTGGTCCATGTTGCAGAATTAGAATTCAGAATTGGAGCAGCCAGGCAACTCAGTGGATTAAGAGCCAGGCTTAGAGATGGGAGGTCCTGGGTTCAAATCTGGCCTCAGATGCTTCCTAGCTATATGACCCTGGAAGTCACTTAATCCCCATTGCCTACCCTTACCACTCTTCTGCCTTAGAACCAATGCACAGTATTAACTCTAAGATGGAAGGTAAGGTTAAAAAAAAAAGAATTCAGAATGTTTTTACTGAATGCCAAAAAAAATATTATGCTTACTGTAAGACTCTACCAAAACACTAAAAGAGAATAGCTAAATATCACAATAATAGCTAAAATATACCTTCCGTGTACCACAATACTGGAATCTGAGACCTGGAAGTCAATCAATCAGCATTTATTAAATGCTTACTAGGTATCCAGTACCATGTAGGCTTACCTCATTTTACAGATGAGGAAAGGAATGTTCTAAGAGGTTCGCTAACTTTGCTTAAGGTCAAACAGAAAAGAAATGACAGTCCCAAGAAGAACTTGCAGGTCTCAGTTCTCCTTATCTCCTAGGCTAGGTCTCCTTTCCCTATATTGCCTCATTCACAGAATAACTACATTTAAGGGTAATTATTTGCCTTCCAAATAATTTAATCCTGGAACATTGCTTGGTTTTGCTTTTGGTTTTCTTCAAGAATATCAGTAATGCATTAGAAACCTGATTTATTTTACATAGTTTGGTAGGGATCCACATTTTGAATGCTGGGCTAGATGTATTCTAATTTTTCCCTCCCTCTCAAACCACCAGGGAGCTCCTGTTCATAGATTAATGTTGACCAGGTCTCTGACCAGGTTGAAGAATCAGATGAATCATTTTCCATAAAACACTAAGTAAAGCAGAAACCTATTCATGTGTGATAAAGTAACAACCTACTGACTTAATAGTAAATTAGGGAGTACCCAACTGCAATTTTCTTTTAAGGTCACTGCCTTGGTGCCTTAAGGAATCATTTGGGTAGATTAATTTTTTTTCTATTTTTAGGCCTGAATTTTCTACAGGGCAATCACTTCATGCATAAACCAAGAAGGATTGCCTAGGTCTTTAACAATTAAATAGTAGTTATTAATCAGATTTTGTTGACAGCTTCCTAACATTGTAATTGGGGTCCTATAACCTTGTCTATATTAACAAATGCAAGCAAAATCACTGGAGTTCAGAGGAGGTTATGTCTGATTACAACTTTAGGGATTGCAACATTCAGAGTCTAAATCACCAAACTGAGATGTTGGTTATGGATTGGCAAACATTTATCAAAGATATCTTCAGTAGTGGGCAGCTGGGTGACTCAGTGGATTGGGATCCAGGCTTAGAGACGAGAGGTCCTGGGTTCAAATTTGGCCTCAGACACTTCCCAGCTGTGTGACCCTGGGCAAGTTACTTAACCCCCATTGCCCAGCTTTTTTTTTTAATTGTATTTTTTTAAACCCTTAACTTCTGTGCCTTGGCTCATAGGTGGAAGAGTGGTAAGGGTGGGCAATGGGGGTCAAGTGACTTGCCCAGGGTCACACAGCTGGGAAGTGGCTGAGGCCAGGTTTGAACCTAGGACCTCCCGTCTCTAGGCCTGACTCTCAATCCACTGAGCTACCCAGCTGCTCTTCACTACCTAGCTCTTACCACTCTTCTGCCTTAGAACCAATATACAGCAAGGTGGAAGGTAAAGGTTTAAAAAAAAAAGATATCTTCACTGCACTTTCCACCTATCAGCATAACCCTTGTAATCTGGCATAGCCCATATCTTAACCATCCTTTAATATGAATCTGTACCTTGTGGCAAAGAACAAGGCTTCATCTTTGATAACTGTTCTTTTGGTGTTTGAGTTAAGGTCCTATATTTTTCTTTCTTTATGTTATACTAACTGCTGCTCTCTGACCCTCATTTCTCCCAACTCTAAAATGGGAATGAGAAATCTTTAAAGTATCCTATAAATGTGAATTATTGCTCTTATTCATAAGTCTTGGGAGAAAGAAGGATCTGGTATTAATTCCCTTGAAGTGAGTGAGGTTCTGTGGCTTCTCTACCTATAAGAGAAATAAAAAGATTCAATGCTCTTTTACTGCCATGACCTGAAGAGACAATGCTAAATCATATTTAAATAGTGCTCTAAAGATTGCAAAGCACAGTTCTCACCAAAACCCTATGGGGGTAGATGGCACATGTATTATTACCCTCAGCTTATAGATAAGGAAAAGGAAGCCTATAAGTTAATGGTAATCCAGTCTTCATACAGTGCTTTAAGATTTACAAAGCACTTTCTTTTTATGTTATTCCATCTCCAGTTTCAAAGCTAGAAATCGGACTGAGAATATTAGGTGGATCACTTCCTTTGAAGAATTTTACCATAACGTAAATAAGAGTCGGGGCAGCTAGGTGGTACCCTAGATAGAATGCTGGGCCTGGATCAAGAAGACTCATCTTGCTGAGTTCAAATCCAACCTCAGACACTTACTTAGCTGTGTCACCCTGGGCAAGTCACTCAACCCTGTTTTCCTCAGTTTTTTTCTCACCTTTAAAATGAACTGGAGAAGGAAATGGCAAGCCACACCAGTATCTCTGCCAAGAAAACCTCAAATGGGGTTGTGAAGAGTCAGACATGACTGGAAATGACTGAACAACAGAAGGTGAGAGTCACAGAAAATTATGTATGGAGAAATCCAACAGGAGCTCAGATTTGGACCTGAAGGGAGGTCATCAAATTCAGCTCCCTCGTTTTATAGATGAGGGAACAGACACAGAGAAGTTATGACTTGCCCAGCACCACAGATTTAGTAAGCTTCAGATATAGGGTCCAAACCCAAGTCTTCCTGCCTCTAAGTCCAGTAACCTGTCCTCTTATCCATACTACCTTTATAGTGTCAGAAGCACCCACGCTAATGGGATCAATCATCGGTGCCAGTGAAGCTTCAACATATATGACCAATTTAAAGATGAGGAAATGGAGGCTCAAACGTCAAGAAGCTTAGCCAGGTACCCACCAAACTTAGTGTTGAACCTAAGCTCTCTTGTCCCTAAGTCCAGCGCTGTGCTACATGGCACTGCTCCCTCTCTATCGCTAGGTAAGGTAAGCCTTAAGACCTTGAACAAAGATGATTTAGTCTGATATACCCAATCAGGGTAATGTACTGATTTCAGCTGCATCAGTAAGTTTTTTAAACAGGTGTGCTGAAGTGCCATAAGGTATGCAGTCATGCCTGCTACATAGTACGCCTTCATAAATGCTTGTTGATTCATTGAAAGAAGGTGAGGACTCTGAGGTTGGCACCATTCTCCATGTAAATAGGAATCAATTCTTATGGAGGAAAGAGCCCTAGATTTATGGACAGAGGACAAAGATTTGAAGCTTCTGTTCAGTAACTTTGTGACCTCTTCCTTTTGAAATTATCTTCCAGTTATGTTGTATTTATCTTGTATGTACAATGTTCTAGATGTTGCTTCCTGCGTTAGCAGATGAATTTCTTATTTATCGTGTATATACAATGTTCTACAAAGTCCTTAAGGAATTTATCTGCTAATGCAGGAAGCAACATCTAGAACATTGTACATACAAGATAAATAGAACATAAATGGAAGATATAGATAGATAAATAGATAGATGATAGATAGATATACATATATATGTATGTATATATGTGTCTGTGTTAGTTACTGGCAGATATAATTAAGAAGATGCTGAATTTAGACAAGTCACTCTGTCTCACTGGGCTGCTTCTTTTCTCATTTGTAAAATTCTAAGGAGGGTAAGATTTAATCATCTCTAGGATCTTATCAAGTCCTACGTTTGCTTATGGTGAATTTATCCAGCTTAAGAAGGGAAGCCTGGGGTACTAAGATTCTAGCAATAACCATATGCTTGCTGCACTATTAATACAATCCACTTCTTTTTTCTCCTCTAGTAATGGGCATTGAGTAGCCCCAAGCCTTTATAATACCTTCATAAGACACTCAGAATATGCCACCATATCTCAGAAGCTACCTTTTTGTGTGGGTGTCCTATCGATTCAACTGGACAATGAAATCAGTGAAAGATAAGAGCCTGTGTCATGTGCTTTTTTATTCCCAATGCCTCATACTCCACTGGCTTATAATTAGTTGTTGGGCTCTCAATATTTGTGTTGATGATGAAGAAAAATTTCTATTTACTTATAAGAAGTATCTCAACCACATAAGATATGACTCTTATATTGAATTTAAAGATACTGATAACAAAACCAGGATGCACGTCCATGGCATAACCTCTAGTAAACAATTTTGACTATGGAAGAGCTAAGCCAAACTTCACACAGGCTTTCACTGTTTTCTTGCCCAATCTTAATTTTTACTACCTGCCTCATTTTTCAATACTCTACCACGTGAATCCTCTTGGAACTCAAATCTCTGCTCTAAACAAGATAATCTGCTTCTCCTCCGCACATAAGTTTTGCTTGTTCTTCCTTTTGTACCTCTATGAGATTAGCTTTTTTCTGCCTGAAAATGCCTTTTCTTCTCCATCCAGCCTACTCTTACCAATAGGAGGAACCCATCTCCAGGGAAGCCTTTGATGGCTAACCTCACCCAATTCTGGTGATTCCTATCCTCTGGATATCTTCAACACCTACATAATTTCCTCAGTTTCCCAAGATAAGGAAACATGAAGAGAAATGGAGATAGGGAGGAAGAAGAGATTCAAGAGAGACCGGGCTACGGGACATGGCAGCACATATGACAGAGGATTAGAACCAGCAGCAAGAGCTCAAATGGTGATTTGGGAACCCAATTTGAGATATTACTGTTTTTATTTTTCCTTCAAAAGTGGTTAGGAACTTGTTAATTAACTCAGGAATTATTCCCTAGACTGAAAGTGTTTTCTGGCCAGACTAACTAGAACAGGGGCATCAGTACAGATGGCAAGGAGATCTCCCTCTTAATCAGAAATGAACAGGCATAGTACCTAAGTTAACACAGCAAAAAAAGAAAATGGAAACATAGTCAGCTTGTTACAGAAAAGGGGACATTATCTGCATTATGAATTATCTAAGGCAAATTTTAAATCCCAGAATGACTTTCACCTGTCACTTAAAACACCCCTGAGTATATCTTCATGCTGCCAGCTTACATATACCCAGGACCTTCAAAACTTAACTCTTCGAAAGGAAATGTGTAAACATGATGTCCTTTATATGTGAAAATGGTTCCTGGTCTGTCAAAGTATATGCTTTGAATTACAATACCTGTTCCCCGACGTAGAAAATCTCTCACCACCAGGCCTTTGCAAAATCTGTAATTTGTGTCTGAAATGCACTCCCTCCTTTCTTCTGGTTCTGAAAACCATTTGTTTCCTTCAAAAGTCAGGTCAGATATCACATATCACATAAAGCCTTCCTGGATATTCCAGGCTGAAAGTATCACCACCACCCTCCCTCCTAAAAAACTTTACTTTGTAATGATACTTACTTTATTCACATTCATTGTATCTGTCTCTAAAAGGAAAGATGTTTGAGAAAAAGAATATTTTTTCATTTTTTTCTTTGTACCTCTAGCGCATAGGAATTGTGCTGACACTTAACACTTAATCAATAATTTAATTAATTTTTAAAGTTAATTTAAATCTAAAAATTAATTAATGTTAATTAATTAAAATTTAATTTCATTAATTTTATATATGTATATAATATATAATATATTCCAAATTGAAGGCACATATATAATAATATATAATATAATAGATAAGTTAAATTTAAATGTAATTTAAACTTTAAATTAATAATTTCTTCTTCGTGAAGGCATTCCTGACCTACTAATTGTGCATTTTTCTCCTGACATTGCCTTGAATTTTCTAATGTGTTCATATGTACTCTAATACAATGTGAACTCCTTCAGTTCAGGTACTACTTTTATCGTTCTGTTTTTCCCTAGCACCTAGCACACTGCTTAGCTCATAATATTATTGTTGTTCAGTTGCTTAGTCATGTCTGACTCTTCATCACCCCATATGGAGTTTTCTTGGCAAAGAAACTGAAGTGGTTTTCCATTTCCTTCTCCAACAGATTAAGGGGAACAGAGGTTAAGTGACTTGCCTAAGTTCATTCTTCTAGTGAGTATCTGAGGGTAGATTTGAATTCAGATCTTCCTGACTCCAGGTCAGGTGCCCTACCTACTCTATCTAGCACCAAGCTTCCTTCCTTGCTCATAATAGGTATTTATTAGTTGTTGAATTGAGGAACTTTACTGCTACACCCATTTCTCCCTCATGATCAATGTGTGTCCCTTCACCATCCATCAGTACTTATTAAATGCCAAGAAAACCTCAAATGGGGTCATGAAGAGTTAGACATGGCTGAAAAAATGACTCTATACCATGTGGCACACACTGTTCAAGGTATAGCAAATAAGAAGTATGAATGGAGTTCACAATCAAATGGGGGAGACAAGTATACACATACGTATATATAGAATAAATATAAAGAGAATAAGTTCAAAGTAGCTGGTGAAGAGGCTAATGACATTGAGGGTTAAATTTGTATAAGATAATGCCAGAGTTGCATCTTGTAGGAAGGCATTCGGTGAAATATGGAGGTAAGAAAGGAATGCATTATACAGGATGTGTCCGATGTGAAGGCACAGAAATGGGAGATAGAATGTTTTACACATGAGCAACAGAGATAAGGCCACTTTAAAAGGATTGAAGGGTAGAGGACATTTACACAGATAGGATAGGGCAAAGTTGGGAATGGCTTTAAAAGCTCGACAGAGAAAGCTAGTTTTTATCCTAGAGGCAAAAAGGAGCTGCTAGTATTGATTGAAAAGGAATAATCTGGTCAGGAAAATCACTTTGGGAGCAGTGAGTTAGACAGATTGGAGAAGGGAAAGACTTGAGGCAGAGAAACAAGTTAGGAGGCTGTTTAAATAATTAAGCAAGAGGTCATGAAGACCTGGACAATGGGAATAGCTATAAGAATAGAGAGCACAAAGAGGGTTTAGACGTGAGACATAGTGTGGAGATAAAGCATCATGCAAGAAAGATGGTTGAAATCAGGGTGTATTGTAGGCTTGGGACAGTATTACTCCTTGGGTGAAGGAAGGTAACTGCCCATATGGGATATGAACATTTAGTTGTTCATAATGTTCTTTCCTTTCCAGAATCAAATACATCTGATTTGGGGATCATCTGTACTATCATCATACTCCATTACCCTGCATAATGGACAAATTACTACAGTTACATTATTTACACATTTAACTTATTTTCTTAAGCCCTTATCTTTTGTCTTGGAATCAATACTAGGTATTGGTTCCAAGGCAGAAGAGTGGTAAGGGCTAGACAATTGCAGAGGGTCAAACAGCTAGGAAGTGACATTTAACTTATTTTGAGATGCAGCATGGTATAGCATAGAGAGATAACTGACCTTGGAGCCAGCAAGATCAGAATTTACATATTGATTGATATATGGCCTCAGGAAGGTCACTTAACCCTTTAGAATTCTGGGCAGTCCTCTAACATAAGTTGGAGAAAATGTGCCAGACTACATGGAAAGAGGGAATTTCCTCCTCTAGAAGTTCTATATGCCAATGAAAAAATAGGTTAAGTGCCCAGCTCTAAACTTAATTTGCATAATAGGCTTCTGCTAAATGAAGGATTGTAAGGGCTTGGAGTTCTCTGGTTAATAGTATCCAGGCTCTAAAGGATCAGTTGTAGAGTACAAGAATCATTTGAGATGATGCTTGGCATGCCAGAAAGAGAAATGCTTGCCTGACCATGTTATAATCAAAAGGGATGGGGGGAAGCTATGCCCTAGACAGAACATAGGGCAGAGTGCTTCCTAGCACAAAGACATTCATAGAATGAAGAATCCAAAGTATACTACATTTACTGAAGTACTGGGAAAGGACCAATGCTGAGGAAAGGGAACATGGTAGAAGGGGTTAGGGAGAGAGAGCAGTGGTTGGGTAGCCCAAGAGGTAGAGAGGAAGGTGCTCCTGTCCTAAGCTCAGTAGAAAGGAAGTCCAAGCTCCTGCCATAAACTCAGCTGTAAGAGTCAGGAAGAGTCATGTGGAGTCCCCATCTGTGTGTGTGTTGCAAAGGAACAGGGTTCCTCAGTTTGTCCTTTCAGTAGAACTAAGCCAGAAATAAGGTGAGACCTTCTCAGTTCACACAGGGATTGGCCATTAATGTTATTGACTCAGAACATGACAGAGCTTCCCCTTTTAGGATAATAGGTAGTCGCGAAAAACAGTGATGATATTTGAGAAATAAATTAGAGTGAATTTAGTGTTCCCCTATAAAACCTATATGGTTTACCAGTTTTCAAAGAATTAGAGTAATCAAGCAATTATTTAATACATATCTGCTATGTACCAACCACCTCAAAAGACAACATTAAGAACAGCCCCTGCCATCAAGCAGCTTACATTCAAATGGGGAAACAATATGAGCACATGAAATTAAATGCAAAATATCCACAAGGTAATTTTGCAGGAGAGGGGAGGAAGCAGCTGAACGAGGTGGAGGGTGGGAATCAAGACCACTTCATATAAAAGAGTGATGCATAAAATGAGACACAATAAATGAAGGCTTCTTAGAAGCAGAGAGCATATTCTGGGCATAAGGGATAGGTAAAGCAAAGATGAGATGAGAGATGGAATGTCTTGGGAATCAATTTAGCATTAAAGTCATAATGAACACATGTTTATAAATCTTAACCTGGAANATATAATATATTCCAAATTGAAGGCACATATATAATAATATATAATATAATAGATAAGTTAAATTTAAATGTAATTTAAACTTTAAATTAATAATTTCTTCTTCGTGAAGGCATTCCTGACCTACTAATTGTGCATTTTTCTCCTGACATTGCCTTGAATTTTCTAATGTGTTCATATGTACTCTAATACAATGTGAACTCCTTCAGTTCAGGTACTACTTTTATCGTTCTGTTTTTCCCTAGCACCTAGCACACTGCTTAGCTCATAATATTATTGTTGTTCAGTTGCTTAGTCATGTCTGACTCTTCATCACCCCATATGGAGTTTTCTTGGCAAAGAAACTGAAGTGGTTTTCCATTTCCTTCTCCAACAGATTAAGGGGAACAGAGGTTAAGTGACTTGCCTAAGTTCATTCTTCTAGTGAGTATCTGAGGGTAGATTTGAATTCAGATCTTCCTGACTCCAGGTCAGGTGCCCTACCTACTCTATCTAGCACCAAGCTTCCTTCCTTGCTCATAATAGGTATTTATTAGTTGTTGAATTGAGGAACTTTACTGCTACACCCATTTCTCCCTCATGATCAATGTGTGTCCCTTCACCATCCATCAGTACTTATTAAATGCCAAGAAAACCTCAAATGGGGTCATGAAGAGTTAGACATGGCTGAAAAAATGACTCTATACCATGTGGCACACACTGTTCAAGGTATAGCAAATAAGAAGTATGAATGGAGTTCACAATCAAATGGGGGAGACAAGTATACACATACGTATATATAGAATAAATATAAAGAGAATAAGTTCAAAGTAGCTGGTGAAGAGGCTAATGACATTGAGGGTTAAATTTGTATAAGATAATGCCAGAGTTGCATCTTGTAGGAAGGCATTCGGTGAAATATGGAGGTAAGAAAGGAATGCATTATACAGGATGTGTCCGATGTGAAGGCACAGAAATGGGAGATAGAATGTTTTACACATGAGCAACAGAGATAAGGCCACTTTAAAAGGATTGAAGGGTAGAGGACATTTACACAGATAGGATAGGGCAAAGTTGGGAATGGCTTTAAAAGCTCGACAGAGAAAGCTAGTTTTTATCCTAGAGGCAAAAAGGAGCTGCTAGTATTGATTGAAAAGGAATAATCTGGTCAGGAAAATCACTTTGGGAGCAGTGAGTTAGACAGATTGGAGAAGGGAAAGACTTGAGGCAGAGAAACAAGTTAGGAGGCTGTTTAAATAATTAAGCAAGAGGTCATGAAGACCTGGACAATGGGAATAGCTATAAGAATAGAGAGCACAAAGAGGGTTTAGACGTGAGACACAGTGTGGAGATAAAGCATCATGCAAGAAAGATGGTTGAAATCAGGGTGTATTGTAGGCTTGGAACAGTATTACTCCTTGGGTGAAGGAAGGTAACTGCCCATATGGGATATGAACATTTAGTTGTTCATAATGTTCTTTCCTTTCCAGAATCAAATACATCTGATTTGGGGATCATCTGTACTATCATCATACTCCATTACCCTGCATAATGGACAAATTACTACAGTTACATTATTTACACATTTAACTTATTTTCTTAAGCCCTTATCTTTTGTCTTGGAATCAATACTAGGTATTGGTTCCAAGGCAGAAGAGTGGTAAGGGCTAGACAATTGCAGAGGGTCAAACAGCTAGGAAGTGACATTTAACTTATTTTGAGATGCAGCATGGTATAGCATAGAGAGATAACTGACCTTGGAGCCAGCAAGATCAGAATTCAAGTCCTGCCTATGGCACATATTGATTGATATATGGCCTCAGGAAGGTCACTTAACCCTTTAGAATTCTGGGCAGTCCTCTAACATAAGTTGGAGAAAATGTGCCAGACTACATGGAAAGAGGGAATTTCCTCCTCTAGAAGTTCTATATGCCAATGAAAAAATAGGTTAAGTGCCCAGCTCTAAACTTAATTTGCATAATAGGCTTCTGCTAAATGAAGGATTGTAAGGGCTTGGAGTTCTCTGGTTAATAGTATCCAGGCTCTAAAGGATCAGTTGTAGAGTACAAGAATCATTTGAGATGATGCTTGGCATGCCAGAAAGAGAAATGCTTGCCTGACCATGTTATAATCAAAAGGGATGGGGGGAAGCTATGCCCTAGACAGAACATAGGGCAGAGTGCTTCCTAGCACAAAGACATTCATAGAATGAAGAATCCAAAGTATACTACATTTACTGAAGTACTGGGAAAGGACCAATGCTGAGGAAAGGGAACATGGTAGAAGGGGTTAGGGAGAGAGAGCAGTGGTTGGGTAGCCCAAGAGGTAGAGAGGAAGGTGCTCCTGTCCTAAGCTCAGTAGAAAGGAAGTCCAAGCTCCTGCCATAAACTCAGCTGTAAGAGTCAGGAAGAGTCATGTGGAGTCCCCATCTGTGTGTGTGTTGCAAAGGAACAGGGTTCCTCAGTTTGTCCTTTCAGTAGAACTAAGCCAGAAATAAGGTGAGACCTTCTCAGTTCACACAGGGATTGGCCATTAATGTTATTGACTCAGAACATGACAGAGCTTCCCCTTTTAGGATAATAGGTAGTCGCGAAAAACAGTGATGATATTTGAGAAATAAATTAGAGTGAATTTAGTGTTCCCCTATAAAACCTATATGGTTTACCAGTTTTCAAAGAATTAGAGTAATCAAGCAATTATTTAATACATATCTGCTATGTACCAACCACCTCAAAAGACAACATTAAGAACAGCCCCTGCCATCAAGCAGCTTACATTCAAATGGGGAAACAATATGAGCACATTAAATGCAAAATATCCACAAGGTAATTTTGCAGGAGAGGGGAGGAAGCAGCTGAATGAGGTGGAGGGTGGGAATCAAGACCACTTCATATAAAAGAGTGATGCATAAAATGAGACACAATAAATGAAGGCTTCTTAGAAGCAGAGAGCATATTCTGGGCATAAGGGATAGGTAAAGCAAAGATGAGATGAGAGATGGAATGTCTTGGGAATCAATTTAGCATTAAAGTCATAATGAACACATGTTTATAAATCTTAACCTGGAAAGGCTCTTAGAGTTTATCTAGTCCATTCCTATCATTTTACAAATGAGGGTAGTGAGTCCCAAACTGGGTAAATGACTTGCCCAAGTTCATACACTAGGTAACCTAAGCCTGAATTCCATTTTAGGTCCTATGACTCAAATGTCAGTGGGCTTTCCATATGCCAAGTTTCCTGACTGTCTCATTATCTCTTTCTCTTTCTCTAGGATTAAGAAAGGACTAGGACATCTTGTAATAGCTTTAAGTCATCACCATGATAGACCATGATCAATATTCAGTACTACAGGCAAAGAAAGTGTAGTGCTTGGTTTTAAGTCCCCAGAGAACTGGGTCTTCTTTTTTTCCCCACAAAGGAGTCCAAGGTTGATTTATAGACTGATCTTCAGTGTTATCATTCTGTACTTAAGAGTCTCTCTTCCACCTAAGTTCCCAGGGAGAAAGAAAAAGGAAAGAAAAAAGAATGAGGGAAGGAAGGAAGGAAGTGAAGGAGGGAGAGGGAAGGAGAGAGAGAGATAGAAGGAAAAGAAAAGCAAGTGTGGTGCAGAAAATTTCCAATGTCTCCCAAACCTAGCTGTTTCTGAAATAAGTGCAATCCTCCTTTAGGATCAAAGATAGAGTGGGGGTTGGGCGGGGTGTAGGAAGAAAAGAATGGAAACAAGCATTTTTTTAAGCTCCTACTTTATTCCAGGCACTGTGCTAAACCCTGTACCACTCTCATCTCATGTGATCTTTCCAACAATCCTAGGAGGAAGGTTTTATTGTCTATTGTTCAGTTATTTTCATTTGTGTTTGATTCTTTATCATCCTGTCTGAGAATTTCTTGGGAGAGATATTGGAGTGGTTTGCAACTTCTATCTCCAATTCACTTTACAGATGAGGAAAGTGAGGCAAACATGGTTAAATGATTTACTTAGGGCCATACAGCTAATGACTGAGGCCAGATTTGAACTCAGGAAGATGAATCTTTCTGAATCCAGGTGTAATATTCTTTCTACTTTACACTTAGCTGCCCAGTTTATATGTTAAGAAAACTGAGGCAGATAATGGTTAAATGACTTGCCCAGGGTCACACAGCTATTAAGTTTCTGAGGCTGTATTTGAACTTAGATCTTCTCGACTCCAGGCCCAGAGCCCTATCTACTAATCTAGCTTCCTAAATTAGTAATAGGTAATTAAAATATTAAAATTAAAATATTAAAAAAATTTATTATTAAGGTTTTCCAAGTGTTATTACTTCTACAGGAAGAGAGGCAGCACAGTATAAAAAAGGTAGATAACCAGTTTAGGAAACAGGAAGAACTGTGACAGAAGAAATGAAGAACAAGCTAATTTTTTAAAATTTGGAAAGAACAAGATGGGATAATGAAGAGTGAAATGAGTTGAACCAAGAGAACTTCATACACAGCTACAAAATTAATACTGGAAGAATAAATTGTGAGTGTTACCTCCAGAGAGTGAATAAAAGGTGGAAAAATGAAAGACTTAATTCGTATAAACATGCCTGTCTGTTTCTCTGTGATATGTAGAGGGTTGGGAGGGCCTGGGACACTTGTGGATAAATTCTATTAATAATTTTTTAATTAAAAAAAAAGAAACAGGAAGATATGGTTTCAAGTCCTGCCTTTTAAGTTTCTTAGCTTCTCAATACAACTCTAAGCCTTAAATTACAGAAAAGGTGCAGATTCTGCCTGCGTTTTTGTTATTGTTATTGTTTAAAGAATGCTTCCTCATTGGATATTCTATCTGCCAATGAAATCCCAGATTCTGTTTAAGGAAAAAAAGAAAAAACCCTACAAGGAAACAACAAAAGATATCTCTAAGTGATAACCCTAAGACTCATCTAATCCCTCATTATGGCTCTCTGAAAAGGGAATAAATTATATCCTATTTGTCCTAACTTCCCTTTTACTACCAATTTCATAGCAGAGGGCCAGATCTTTGTATCTACTTCCCCTCCAACAACTGCTCAAGAAGTTTAAACCAGTGAAATAACCAGAAATACCTCAGAGACTGATTCCCATATCAGGCTCTACAGAGGTCTTTCTATTACACTGAGGTATATCCACAGGCCACATTTGGTCTCCCTGGAAGACAGCTAGCCTTGTTTGTTGAAAGAAGCAAAAGCCAACTTTTTCCTAGAGTCTGTTTTGAAGGGCTTCCATGAATTACAATCTAAGTATTTCAGGGCTGGAAGAGACTTCAGACATAATCAAGTACAACATACTCATTTTACAGTTGAGGAAATGAAAGCACAAATGAGTCAGAGAACTAGTTGATATAGACAAGACTATAAGGAGGCACCTTGACTTTCTTTCTATTCTCTATTACTTATTCTACTATTCTCTATCTCTTAATCATGCTCTTTTACTTCTTTTAATTATGATTTATATGAAGTTTAAGGGAATTATTTTTTCCTTTTTTATATTTATTTAGTTACAATCATTATATGTAACTTAAAGAACCAATTTTAAGTCACCAAGAATTTATTAAGTAATTACCAGATGCCCTACATTGTACCAAGAGACTATAATCTTTTTCCTAGAGTAAAAGAATTATCAAATTGAAACAGACCTTGCAAGTCACCTACTCCAATCTCACAACGCAAATAATTTATCCCAACTACAACATCCCCAACAAGGGATCACCCAACCCTCTGCTTAAATACATCCCCATGATAAGGAACTTACTTCCCTTGAAATATCTTCTTTACTCTTTTTTTTTTGGGGGGGGTGGGGAAGGGGCAGTTCCTATTGCCAGGAAGTTTTTCTTTATATTGACCCTAAGTCAGCCTCATTATAAATTCCAGAAAGGTATTAGTTCTACCTTCTGGGGCAGTATCTTCATCTTTCTTGATTTCTCTAGTATTTAACAATGCTGATAACGAACTCTTGAATGCACTTATTCTTTGACTTCAGAAATACATTGAAATGGGTTATTGTTTTGGTGACCCAGTAAATTGAGAAGTAGATCTAAAATCAGGAATACCTGAGTTCAAATCAAGTGCCTGATCCTTACTAGCTTTATGACCGTAGGCAAATCATTTAACTTCTGTATGCCTCAGTTTCCTCAATTTTAAAAGAAGGATAATAATAGCACCTACTCCCCAGCATTGCTCTAGGGATCAGATCAGATAATATCTAAGTGCTTCATAAATCCTTCCTTCCTTGTCTGCTTCTTTGATTCTCCATCCTCTTCTCAAAGTGTTGGAATGTGTCTGTTTCCCAAGGATTTTTCCTGGGTTTTTTTTCTTCCTTCTCTCTCTTCTCTCCCCTGCTCATCTCACTCACTACTACAGATTTATGTGAATTCTTAAGGATGATGCCCAGATCTCTATCTCTGATTTTAACTTCTTTCCTGACTTTGAGAACTATTATCTCCAACTTCCCCTGTGATATATCTCCACTTTCATGTCTCACCAGTGCTCCAAGTACAATATATCCCAAAATGAGCTTATTATCTCTCCTGCATAACCTTAATTTCTAACTCCATCATTTCTGTCAACAAACTACCACCTCCCATGATTGGATATCGAATGAAAGTCAAAGATAACATCAAGGTTTTAATCAACTACCAAGTCCTGCTGATTCTATTATCATGGTATTTTCATACTCATTTCCCTCCTCATAATTCCCACTGCCCTCATTACCTCCTGGAGTATTAAAATACTCCAATTAGAATTGCCTCCAAAAAAACCTTTCAACTGCCATCCTTTCCCCTTTATCAATCAATCTTTCACAGAACTATAATACTCATTATATATATATATACATATATATATATATATATACATATCTGACTGCCATTAAGCTGCCCAATAGAGTTGTTACCTTATCCTTAAATTCAAAGCCTTCCATAATGACATTCTACCTTTCTAATTTTCCCTTATACCACCTTCTTCCATGACCTCTATGCTCCAGTTAAATTCCACCATTAACCCTTTCTTTACAAAAATATCACACTGCTCCCAAAAGCTGGGATAAGCTTCCTCTCATCAGAATGGAATTCCTACCTGTCCCTGAAAGTTGATTTCAAAGGGGACTCAAGGAGATTTCCCATGATCTCTTAATAATAATCCCCAGAATCTCCCTCATCAACAAAACAGTCAATAATGAGTTTTTCTTGTTCTTTTCCATGTACTTATATGTATTTTTATATTCATTTTTGAGTGTATGCTATAGCCTCCCTTGGCTATAGCCAAAACTGGTTCCTATTTGCCCA
>NC_058131.1:540635371-540661925 GCF_016433145.1 Gracilinanus agilis
CAAAGCCTTCCATAATGACATTCTACCTTTCTAATTTTCCCTTATACCACCTTCTTCCATGACCTCTATGCTCCAGTTAAATTCCACCATTAACCCTTTCTTTACCAAAATATCACACTGCTCCCAAAAGCTGGGATAAGCTTCCTCTCATCAGAATGGAATTCCTACCTGTCCCTGAAAGTTGATTTCAAAGGGGACTCAAGGAGATTTCCCATGATCTCTTAATAATAATCCCCAGAATCTCCCTCATCAACAAAACAGTCAATAATGAGTTTTTCTTGTTCTTTTCCATGTACTTATATGTATTTTTATATTCATTTTTGAGTGTATGCTATAGCCTCCCTTGGCTATAGCCAAAACTGGTTCCTATTTGCCCATGAAGACAAGACCTGTGTTTTCTCTAACTTTTGCATGTCTCCCATGTTAAGAATAGCATTTTGTATTTGCTAGACAATTGATGGGTTAATGTTCATTCAGTGTGGCAAATAATCTCTAGTTATCAAAAGAAATAGTAAAAAGGATAAGGAAAACCATTTTAGTACTTTTATTGAATCCATTGCTATTGGCAAAACAAAATACAAGTTTAACTATATTTCTATATTTTACATACATAATTGATAAGCCAATCCCAAAGGCAGACCTGAAAGAATATGGGAGAATGGCATAAAAGATCCAAGAGCTCTTTATGAAGGAAAGGCAGCCAGTTCAGGATTTCCCTGCTGGGCTGAGAAGCTTGGATTTTATCAAGTACTCAATGGGGGAGCCATTGAAGGCTTTTGAGCTGATGAGGAACACAATATAATCAGTATTTGAAAAGATTAATCTGGCAATTGTATACAAGATGAACTGGAAAGAAGAGAGACTAGAGCCAGGAAAATAAGTTGGAAATCATTGAAATAGTTCAGGAAAGAGATTAATTAAATTGATAAAACGCCTGAAAGCTGTGGCAGAGATTGTAAAGCAAAGAGTAAATGTAAGTGGCACTTAAAAAAAAAAAGGTGATAGAACTTAGTGATGGGTTGTATTTAGGGCAAGAGTGAAGACATGTCAAAACTAATTCAGATTTTAAGCTTGGGAAATTGAGAAAATGATGGGACCATTAACAGGGAAGTCAGTTTGGACAATAACACAAGAAGTTCAGTTTCAGATACCATGACTTAGAGTTGCTAGCAAGATATCCAACTGGAAATGTTATCAAACAGCTGACAGAGCTAAAGACCAAGATATTGGACTGTCTCCCTTATATATACTGTCTATACTGTCTCCCTTAGAGATTTTCATCCACGTAAATGGTTTCAGCCTGGGGATAATGCTTGAAACCATTTAAGTGGATGAAAATCTCTAAGGGAGACAGTCTGCAGAGAAAAGGCTGAAAAAGTAAATTTGGGAACTACATGTAAGATGTAGGAGGAGAAAGAAGAGCTATTGAAGGAGATGGGACTAAAGTTATTTTTCGTTAACTGTCCAATCACTCTATATTGTGGCTTAAAGATAAAAATAAATTGTTCAACTACATGTATTGACTTTGTTAAAACTAAACATTGATTTTATTTTTACTTATAAATGGCCTTGGATTTTATTTTGTTGTGTTTCGTTTTTTCAGTCATCTGCTCTCCAAAACAAACAAAAGATGTCTTATTATGGATTAGGTTTGAAGTACTTTGTCATTACCCCTCCCCCAGAAATAAACAAAATATTATAGTTCTTGCTCAAGGCAACTTATTTCTGAATGTTTCTTATCTCCTTTTATATTACTGAGTCTTTACATCCTAGCATCTGACAATCTTTCAAATAATAGATATCTTAGCAACTTGTATTCAAAATAAATTTCAGGCACAGTGCCTGGCAATTAGTAAGTATAATAAAAAATATTAGCTATCACTATCGCTATATATAGTCTGTCCTATAGTTAAAAAACTGAAAGATATCTAACAGGCCACATCATATTTTGGTGGTTAAACCCTTCAAATAGGAATCAAGAGACTAGATTCTGAGATTGATCAATCATGTTGACTACATATCCATTTGAGGAGGAAAAAATTAATTTTTTGTCTGTGATTTCTAGGCAGCTGGAGTTCACTTTTTACTCTTTATACAGATGCTGATACTTCATGTAGAGTATTATTCAATTTCATGTGAAACATTAACTATTTAATTCACTCTCACCTTATATAAAAGAGGAATAATAATCTCAGCCCCTGATCTTAATATTTTTACAGAATGATATTTTAAAGTTAAAATGTAAGGCTAAATCTTAAATAGAAATTAATGGCCCAGGTGATTTTATAGTTTGTCATTTGACATAGGAACATTTAGAAACTAAGTGCATTGTACTTCTCTCTCTGGAATCTGATGATAGCCAATGGGTACTGGAAAAAGGTAAAATGAGGCATAATAGGTAGAGATGGAAAAGACTGAGAGGGGGAAAGGAAATAAAATATGAGACAAAGGGATTGATGATGATATTTTGTTTTTATTTCTTAAATAATTGAGATGTTTAATAGCAATTTCTGTCAATGATAAAATGTGTAAGGCATGATGAGATGATTATGTATTATCCTCTGGCCTTTAATTTCTGGAAATGATTCTTCCAAACAGATGTTTTATCTAAAAGTTTAATCTATAGTATATGGTATAATCTCTACACCCTGAGAACCACCAGAGCATAAATGTGAAATCAAAATTTATTTCTTCCTCCAGGGGGCACTACTATTTTTTTAACAGAAAGATTATTTCTTCGCTTATGGACATATTCTTGGCTCTTGATATAAAAACTGATTATCTTTATATGGGTTTTATTTATATACATTAAATATTACATTTTGATTATATAATTCTGTATATATTATGTATTGGGTTTATATTAGATATATGTGTGTATTTGTGTTTATATACATATATATATGTACATATATTATATATTAGCCAAGTTGTTGGATTTTAAGAAAAAGTTAGAAGCCAGCTTGTCCTGGTTTTTGACCTTGTACAAGGTCCCACTGACCTAGGACCTGAAATCCATAAAGAAGTTTATAGTTTCACATATCATCAAATTTTAAATCATTTAAAAAGTAAATTGTTAGTAAATTTATAATTACACCTTATATTCTAAACTACACTTTAAAAGTGTAATATAACAGCAAATGAAGTTATACATAATACATTTAAATATTCCTAAATTGACAGAAACTTTGTGTTTTCTAAGAGTACTTTTTGTTTCTAAAGAGCTGCATATAATTTGCTTTTCTAAAAAAAGGTTTTTTTTCAATTTAAAAACAGGAAAAATTTGCCATCTTTTTTCCCAATCTTGAAATTGCTGAAAATTGTAAAACTCCATTAATAAAGGGGATGGATAAGAGGGGAACTAAGGGAGACTGAAATAGCAATGCCATAAAGCATTTGGGAATGAGAATGGAGGGCCTGCAAGCAGAAGAAAATAGGTAGGAGAGATGGCCTCGAACTACAATTGGCCATGCTATATATAGGGGCAGTTAAGTGGTAAGGTAGCTACAGAGTTGAGCTTGGAGTCATGAAAATTCAGCCTCAAATATTGCTATGTGTAAGTAATCATTTCACCTCTGCTTGCCTCAGTTTCTCCAATGGTAAAATGAAAACAATAATAGCACATACTCCCAGGTTTCTTATGACGGTCAAACTGATTGTAAAGCACTTGACACTGTGCCTGGCACTTGGGAAGTACTATATAAATATTAGCTATGATGATAATTGTTATTACTATTAAAGATATTGTGATAATTAGTGTTATTTTGAGGAAAGATGTGAAGTTCTTAATTAAAATAAAACATATAATAACAGAGTACTGGTCTAAGAATCAGAAGACCTCAGACACTTAAACCTAGCTATATTGACAAGGACAAGTGACCTCACTTCTGAGGGCCTCGCTTTTATTATCTGCAGAATAAAGATAGATTTTTACTATCCACTTCAAAGAATCCTTTCAGAGGAAATGATTCGCAAAGCTTAAAACACTATACAATGTGAGTTGCTATTAAAGAGTGTAATTCTTTCCTTAAATATGGAAGGATGCTAATGTGTTTTGCCTTCTATCTGTCCCCACTGACCTGGCCAAGGTACTTAGTATGTGAGCTGAGAGCCCTCCAAGTCACTATGTATTAAATATTTACTTCTATTTGGAAAAATACACTAGTAGCAACATGCTCAACATAATTAGCTTCCACATATTTTAAGACCAACACAATGGGAAACAAATTGTACTTTGACAGATGTGCAGGCATTCCTTCTCACCATGAAGCTCTTCATGAAACTCAACTTTGTCAATGTCTTCCATAAACTCACCACTCAATGAAATGGGGATATGTTCCTCTAGATCTCTTGAGACAACACACATGTAAGTCTTTTTACCTAAAATAGTCACCAATTCTTTGAAAAGCAACAGAACATGAAAATTTCATCCTTATGATCACTTATATGTTCCTAAATCAAGGGCATGACCACAGGAAGCAGTTGCCAATGGTTCTAGTCAAGACTTAAGGAAAAGGATAGAAATGATCAAATTACACACACCTACCCCATCCCCCACCAACCCTCTACACACATTTATCTAGCTTAATTCTTTTGATCAATTGGAGTCCATTGGTTTTTTTGTGTTTGGGTTTTTTTGCTGTTGTTTAAAAAGACAGTAAGTGAAATAATACTACTTTCGATTTTCAGTTATTTTAGACTAGTTTAATTGAGGGAGATGGGGAAGGGAGAAATAAGAAACACAATTATCATCCATCTCACAGAAGGAAGGATCATTCACTTACTAAAAATTCTATAGGCACACTTACTACTTTTCTTATATCCTGGATCTCCAAACAATACTGCATAAAAGCACCTTTCTCATCTGCAAATCAACCTAACTCTTTTTGTGTATTTTCCAAAGGAGTCTAGCATTTCCTGAGCTAAATGCTCTTCTTGTTATTAGAATAATTTTCAAAAGCTCTGATTTCATCATTTTGTCATGCAAACCACTTTACTTCTTAGAAACTCTAGCATTTAGTAAATATCAGGGTTTTTTCAAGTGGGAATGTCATTTGGTTTACATAAGCAACAATGAAGGTTTCAAACGGTTTTAGCATTTTTTATTTATTTTTTGTGAGAAGTAGATCTGTGATTCCTGGATTTTTCATTCATGGGAAACTGTTACTAAGAATAATGGAACTTAGTAATTCAGTTTCTGGAGCTCTAGTATTAACTCTTGATTCTACTAGGGCTTGGTTAACAACATAGACATTCTTTCCCTGATTGATCTATGCACTTTTGAAAAAAATGATAAAATTGAGCAAACTTTCCCTCACTATCATTGTTTGCCATCTCATCTTCAAATGTGTGACAATGATTGAATTCTAGAAAGATATTAAAAGACTGGTCATTGGATGCTTTTATGTCACTCCCAGGATTTTTGCATAAAATTTGACAGATTAAAAACCCTAGATGCAAAACCTTACATCAAATTTACTACTCAACCAAATCCTGTATTTTTTTTAAAGAAAACTCACTTTGGTATTTAGTATTACTTATATCTTCCATTTCCACCCCCCTTTTCTTTTTAAATAAGAAAATATAACTTTAAGCTTTGTCATCTAACCCCAAAACTAAGGGTGGAATACTACCACTATTGTTGACATATATATTTTCCCAATGTCTAAGTGATGCAGCCGCAGAACTTACTGGTTACACATGACAGAACACGGACCTTGCTTGTTTGTTTGTTTGTGGGGTGGCTATTTATTAAAGATAGCTTTCCTGCCTATCTTGATCCAGTGATGAAATATATTCAAAAATGTATTTGAAGCTGACTGCTTCCCGAAGGCAAAGCTGCAGAGTATTCATCTTGGACAATTAATCAAAACCTAGAAATGCAGAACCAGCTGCAAAAGCTTCATTTGTTACTGCTCCTTTTGTGAACCAGGAAAATAGTGAGGTGATGTGACCCAACCCAATGACATCTTGCTTTGCTAATCAGGATTTAGAAGCCCATTAACTTTGATTTTCTGCTTCCCTCTTTTTTGTTTAAGTGTCCCACAGCTAAAAGTGGTTCGGTCACCACAGTAATGCCCATATACATTCTCTCCCCTGCCTCTCACCCCCTCCCCCACAAAAAAATCTACTGGTTCTTATGCAGCTATACTACAGAAAGTTGAGGGAAAAGGAAACAAACCTAGAAGGCTATCTGAGTGAGAGATCTTTGAAATGAAGTCCTGATTCACAAGTATGCACACCAACCACAGCAATCAACTGAATGGCAGAGTCAGGAAAGGAAGCATCTACAAATGCATGCCTTACAGAAGGGAGCAGAGCAAAATAAAAGAAAGATACAAATGTAAGCAAAGGGATGGAAAGGAGATTGGAGAAGAGTACATACCTGAGAGATTCTTCTGTAAAAAAGATATACAACAGAAGAGAGTATTCCCCCCTCCCCTTTGCAGGGAAATCACTCACAACCCTGCTCTTGTTTCTCCTTGTCTTTACTTAGCGACAAATGGCTAGTATGGAGCAAGAAGCTTACTCCCCAGTGATTCGCCTCAAGTGCAATCAGGCATGCTGTTAGTCTGCAAGGGTATCTGTTCTTGTCGATTCGATCGTGCTTGGAGGCAGCATCCAATTCAATTTCACAACTTAGCTGCTGGCCCCAAACTGCCTTTGGCTCCTATTGCTGACTCCCGCTGGCGGCTCCTTTCTCCTCTCTTGCTCCAGGAGAGCGAGATAGGAAGCCCATCCGTGCGCCTCTGCTCCGGAGGAGACACCACCACCCCACCACATCAACAACTGAGTAGCAGAAGGCTCTTGGTGCGCTGTGGGCTGGCAACTTCACACATCACTGTTCCCCCGCCACTGCTTCTGAATGCAGCACTGACTGCATTCGCCCTAGCCCTCCTCTGGAAGTGAACAGTAGCGCGACTGCTGCTGCTGCTGCTGCTGCTGCTGCTGCTGCTGCTGCTGCTGCTGCTGCTGCTGCTGCTGCTACTGCTGCTGCACACAGAGACTCAGGGAGAAAGCCTGAGAAATTAAAAAAAAAAAAAAGTCCTCGTTCCCTGTGCGGTTATCACAAGTGATGCAGGTACCAAGCTTTGGCAGGTGTTATCCCTGGTCACTACACGGGTAACTTAGCGGGGGCGAGGAAGAATACAGCTTATATCTGCGGAGATGGGAGAGAAGACAGGTTGCTAGGGCCACTGGTAACCTAACCTTTCTGTCCCATAACCCCAGTGATGGCAGTGGTCTCTCCTGGATTCTACTTCGTCGCATCAGCAGTTGGTCATTTCGGTAATGGGGGCTGATAGATAATTTAACGATCACTGTTCTGAATTTAACGGGGCTTTCATTTCTTGGGGGATGGTGGACATAAAGTACAACGCATTTAAATGAAATACATTTTTCAATTAATCCCTGAGAAGCGGCTGATAGGACTGAAGGTCTGGGAAAGGAGGTGCTGAAATCCCATTGCAAAGCATCTCGTTGTTACATATTCTGTAACAATGTTTTCCAGACTCTTGAGTTTAAAAATTACCAAAACAAATGGGAAAATGAATAGGGAACAATCATTTTAAGCTAGGAATCAAAACTTACTAAAACAATGGTTTCCTCCACACCTACAAAAAAAGTTCTCCCATTGTTCCTCCCATCTCTTCTCAAATCCAGGAAAAGTAATCCATCTCTCCAACCTTACAATAGAAAACACATTACCCAGCCTTCTTTCTCATCCAGTTGAAGTAAAAACAATGTATTAGATTTTATAATAGAGCTTTAAATTCTCTCTGGGTCACATTTAAACCCTAGATCTGGTCTTAAGGGGAAAAATGGTACTATATTTCTCAGTGATAATAATAATATTTTTCTTTTCACCAGAGTTTGGGAAATATAAGAATACTTCACATTACAGAAATCCAGCTAAATTTAAGATGATGGACACCAGGAGTGGCCAGGATATACAAAGATCAATATATCTCTCTTTCAGCCTTGAATTAAACTCCACTTCACCTAGTTCACATAAATCATTAACCTGTTAGAATTACTTGTGGGTTTTTTCTTGAAAATTGCAATTACCTCAAGATTCATTATGTGATCAAATCTGGATAGTAATTAATAGTTAACTTTGATTTAAACAAACAAAAATGGTTGTGTTGTGGTTTTCTAAAAAAAAAAAAAATTACTGAAGCCAGAAACAATAATGGACAAATTCTATATAAAAAAAAATATACATTTTGAGCCTTTAAAGAAAAAAAAACCTCCTAAATTGAGATCAATTTATGTCAGGTACTTGCAACTGAGCCCTATCCAGTCTTGTTCTGAGCAGCAGCAAGAGCCTACAGCAGCAGAGCCTACCCCTAGCCTGCTGCTTAAGCAACTGTTAATGGACTAAAGCAGCTGCTCATGGTCTAACAAGCTGCAACAGGGGGGTAGAACTTGAACTGGTGTGATCTCCACCTTTAGCAGCCACTTAAGCAGAATGCTAGGGGAAACTCTGCTGCCCCTTGGCTGTAGCTGCTGGGAGTAGCAACAAGCAATAACAATAGCAGGAGGGCAGTGGATTTTGTGAGTATTATTTCAAACCTCAATTTTTGGAAATAAAAATTATAGTCAACTCCCACAAAATTAGGTTAACTTCCACTCTTCAGTATATACAGTGTTCCAAAAAGTTTAGTCCAGTTTTAAGCTATTAAAGAAGTAGCTACATGACACAGTGGAAAGAGTGCTGCAAGATTCATCTTACAAAGTTCAAATCTGGCCTGGGAGAGCCACTTAACCCTGTTGGCCACAATTTTCTCATCTGTAAAATGAGCTGGAAATGGAAATGGCAAAACACTCCAGTATCTTTACCAAGAAACCCCATACGGGATCACAAAAAAATTGGCCACAACTGAGCAGCAAAAAAGCTATTGGTGTTTAAAATTATTTAATAGCTTTAAATAATATCATTTAATTTATAAATTTAATAGTCATTTAAGCTACTCAAGCTTAATACTGTACTAAGACTTTTGGAACACCAAGAATAATTAATGAGAAGAACTCATTTAATAAGCACCTTACCTAACATTGTTGCTCAGTCATTTCAGTCATATCCATGGAAAGAGTACTAACTTTACAGTCAGAGAACCTGATTCAAATCCCACCTATGAGGCTTCTTTGCCTATGTAATCTGGGAAAAGTAATTTATGCTTTCTGGACTTTGTTTTCCTCATTTTTAAATTAGGGGTTGGACTATGGCTTCTAGTTCTAGACCTAAGATCCTATAAAATTGCTTCTGTAAACAGGGCAGATACTTAATGCTATCAAACACCTTTCCCTAAGTTCTCAGATGGATCCCATGATTATATCATTGTGCTTATTCCCTCCTTTGATGCAGATCATAATCTCCATGCCATTTCATTGGATGTGATTTTGAGTCCAAAGTCTTTTGTGACCCTCATTAAAGTAATAATCAGATGCTTCACTATGTCATGAAAATGACTCTGGGTTCTTGAAGACTATTCCAAAAAAAGTACAAAGGGCACAAGCTCTGAAGATGCTAGCTAAAAACTACAAAGGCTTCAAATACAATCCTTGTGATGGATGGACCACATATGTTGTCCAAGCACCAGCCTAGATAAATTGAGAGAGGTTCATCACCAGAATGTGGGAAATGATAAACTGGCCACAACAACTCTCAGAGGCCATCTAAGTTATCTATAACTAGTGTTGTCATCTGCAAAGCAGCTGGGGATGGAGAGAAATACTATGTCTTCAAAATTACTTATCTTCAAATTATAAGAAGTCTTTACAAACATCATTTAGAAACACCTTCTTTTAGATATCTTAATATAGCCAGGATGTAAATACCTCTAATATACCCTCAATCAACATTTATTCATTTGATTTCTTTATGTAATTATTTCTTTTTGTCCAGACTTGAGATTTAATCAGTTTAGATAACTCTTGTTCTGGAAACTCCCCCACGAATACATACTGGCAATTAACATATTTTTAGATTAGTTCTTGATCTTTTTTTTTTTTCGTTTTGGACCCTTTGGCAGTCTGATCAAACCCATCTTGAAATAATGTTTTTAAATGCATAAAAGATATATCAGATTAAAAAGGAAACCAAAGATTCTCAAAAATAAAGATGTACTTTTTTTCTATTAAGTTTCACAAATCTCCCTCAAATAAATTCATGGACTCATGTTAAGAACACTTGTCTTAATCTGGGGCAGTGGAAGATTAAGTGACTTTCCCAAGGTCACCCAGGTAGCATGTCAGAGTCTGGACTTGAATCTATGTCTTTTTACCTCTAAGGCTGACTCTCTATCCCCTGTACCATGCTATCTTTCTATTTATTTCCTACCCATAAGTTAATTCATATAACCTACAATGGAAATGCAAAGTGAGTCAACAAAAATAACAGGATCTTTTCACAAACAGGCCCTATGACTTACACATGATCAGAAGTCTTAACATCTGAAATTCAAAAGGATGTAATAATCAATTTCCAATTCAAGTGCTCCTGGATAATGGAAGTTATCCCCAAGAAAGATAATCTGGCAAAAAGACTATCAAAAAAAGTTTCCATTTTTCCAAATGTAAATAAATAAATAAATAGATGAAGAGACCTAGGAAACAAATTCTTTAAAGACAATTTCTGTGATCTAATAAAGGTACTTTCTGGTTTTAGTAATCAAACTTCTGGTTACTTATTTCACCCTGGAAGTTATTTATTCCTCATAAGAGAATTGAAACTATTGGTGCTAAATGACACCTGATTGTTAGTAAAATATGTCACTGCTAGAAGGGATGAGAAGACATTTTGATGACTGACTTAGAGACATTGAGATATCCCCAAAGGACCAAGTTATATCAAAAATAATGTTTAAAAGATATAGTTATACATAGGCATAAGTAGTAGAACATCTAAAATTACTATACATCTGTGTCAACAGCTGATACCCTTCCTTTTAGACTGGATATTTCATAAACTTTTTTATAATAGGGTGTTTTGTAAAGAACTTTTCAAATACTTTAGTTCATTTTATTAGGAACCATGCATCTGAAAGTGAGAAAGGACTTTTCAATTCCTATTCATAGCATAGTACAGAGCACAGAGTAGGTGCTTAATAATTGTCAATCAAATGACTGACAATGGTAAATACTGACAGGTATTTTCCCTTTCTGGATGACACCAGTAGTTATATCTTGAGTACAAAAGTCAATATTGTTATACCTTATTCTCAATGCTCACAACCTCTACCATTGACCTGATCTCTCTACTTGTTAAACTATCTTCTACTTACAATTATTATGTGCAAATTAACTTACCTACCAATATTTTTTATTCCACTCAAGAAAATACAACATGCTTGAAGGCAGGAATTCTTTTTCATTTGTCTATGTTATATTAGGTTGGATATGTTCTGGCCCAATTATAGTTTGATAAAAGAATACCAAAGTTTCTCAGGGATGTCATTTTTATTAGTTGATGAGTTGGGTCTGGTCCAAAGAATACCATGTCAAAGTGATCTTCCTAGCAGAATTCAACAACTATCTTTAAAAAATATAAGTTCATAAAAAGTGAATATACCAAACTTCTACAAATTTGAAACTCATTTTAAAGCACTCCAGGCTCTCTCTAGTTCATCACATAATCTGATCATTAACTGTATGTGGTTCTATGAAAAATGTAGTGGAGGAATGACATATCAAGATAATTGAGGTAAAAATTATGACTTCACCTAAAATAGCCAGCTATTTGTCTAGCTCTGTGTAAACAGATCCCCAAGGGGGACAAATGTCAGAAAATAAACCATATGGTACAGCTCAGAAAAGCTTGCCTGATGCATTTCTATAATAAATAATACCTTTAAGCTGGTTTTAAAGCAAATGCTTGTGATGAAATTGTAGGTCAACATTTTTACTGCTACATGTGAGTTTTCAAAAACAAAAAATTAGAACCATCCAATCTAAATTCATCTCTGGTTTATCAGCTGTCAGTGTCTTAATGCCAACAGCAATATATTCGACGTGATAAAGAAAGACGGCTAGACCTGAAATCAGTGAACATCTGTGCTCAAAAACTGCCTTTGACACTTACTGTGTATTCTTGGCTAAATTGATTAACACTCTGAATATCAATTTCTTTATCAATAAAATGAGAATAACCTTTATAGTCCCTATTTCATGGGGTTATGAGGCTCAAACTAAATTATGTATATAAAGTGTTATATGTTGATATCATCCCACCTTTTCACTCTGCCTCAAAAGATATAATTTTAAATGATCATGATATATAAAGCTTTATTTTCAATGAGGCATTTTATCAACAAAAGCTGAATTAAACAAACATAATATGTCATGAATATGATCATCTGGGTGGAACGTGCGGTCAGAGAGTTTGACGAAAGAGTCCAAGGTCATTGGCTTAGTCTCTATATGAACCAATTAGTTTTCATGGGCCCATGGTCAGAACTGTTACCTTTCCTTTCTGGCTAGCTATTTCACAAACCTTTTAACCTTTGTTACCATGGGGATCCTAGAAAAGGGTGAGGTTGAATAAAAGCAAATCAGTGCTACTGGAAAAACTTGGAAAATGCATACAGCTTAATCATAATGGTTTCTTTAATATCTTTAAATGCAGGATTAAATCTTTCCCCAAACTGACTAGCTCTCTCTCTCTCTCTCTCTCTCTCTCTCTCTCTCTCTCTCTCTCTCTCTCTCTCTNCTCTCTCTCTCTCTCTCTCTCTCTCTCTCTCTCTCTCTCTCTCTCTCTTTTTTTTTTTTTCTCTTCTCTCTCTCTCTCTTTTTCTCTCTCTCTCTCTCTTACTCTCTCTCTCATCCCGAGTTTTGTCATTTATAAAATGGAGATAATAACAGCACTCACGTCAAAGGTTTATTGTGAATACTAAACTAGATAATATATGTAAAGTGCTTTCTAACATTTAACTGCTTTTCCAAAAGGTCCCAAATATCTTAGTTCAGTTTAATACTATGAAATCTTAAAACTTCTCTAAAACTTTGTGTATACGTAAATGCTAACTATTATTATTTTTAGGATGCTAAAGTCTAATTATAAATGCTCACCAAAAGGAATAGCAATAGTTTTTAAAGATCTTCTCTAATAAGAAACAGACTCATTTGGTGAACAGCACTATACTTTGATGGGTCAATGATTTAATAAGGATCCTTAGTGTAGTAAGTATATAAAGCTTCTTTATGCAAGTCACTGGGAATATGAAGATGAAACAAAAAAAATTACCTCTTCTAATCCCTTCAGATCACAAACCCTTCATACATTTTCAAGCTGTCTTCATAGCTGCTGTCACTAATAAGTTCGTTACCCTTTAGTGAAACTACTGATGAGTTTCTATGAATTCAGCTAGGGAGGTTTTATAGATCAGACATACAGACAACCATCAGGCTCACATTCACAATATGTGTCTGACTCAAAAAATGCACAGTGCTGCTCCATCTACCATTGCATTCTATTGCTCATCTCATTTAGAAACAATATCACAACTACCTAAGCAGGAGATTAAACCACTATATCAGTATTTGAAGGGTCTTAAGTATAGTGAGGAGGAAAGTGATCAAGGAATCTCTCATCAAATCCTGATGTAAAGTTATACACTTTTCAGTGTCCTAATTTGCACATTGTCACAGTGTTCCCTTTAATTAACTGGTCCATTTGGGTTTGAAAGGAATAGGAAACTATGTGGAGGTTTGACAGAAAGTAGATTTGCCCTTAAGTGTGAATCTTCTCTGAGAAAGACTCTAAGGCAGTGTTTCCCAAACTTTTTTGGCCTACCGCCCCCTTTCCAGAAAAAATATTACTTAGCACCCCCTGTCATATACTATCACTGCCCCCTTACAGTTATTCACTACCCCCAAATGCACCTGTGGCCATCACTGCTTCCCTGGATCTCTGTAGCACTCACCAGGGGGCAGTGGCGCCCACTTTGGGTATCAGTGCTCTAAGGAATCAACTTTACTATCATTTGTACTAGAGAGGGAAGTTGAAAATAAAGGTAGCTATGAAAGAACATGGTTTCTCAGAGTTTGCTCTTCATTTTTTCCCTCTCCCTTCTGGAGAGTATAGAGCAATGGTGGTAAGGATTTCTCTCTCCTCACCTCACCCCTATTGAAAATAACCTCTTATAATAGAAGCATATGACAGTGTCCAGTTTTGGATTCAAGACAGGTGACAGGAGAAGCTGTTGATTCTGATACCTGGAGCTAAGCTCCTACTTGAGCAATGGCAGGGCCCAGAGCCAAGACTTTTTTATAGTTTTTTGAAAAAATTTAGTAGTATCCTAGACCAGGCTATCTTTTGAGCTCAAACCTAGAACTAATGACAACTATAGCTAAGCAATGAAATAGCAGCTTGCAAAAACTACAAGACTAACATCAAGGGGAACAGTGAAACAATCAATGGACTTATTTATACCTCTTCAGCAACAGGGACATGAGCTGCTTATACTGCCACGTGCCTTAGCCACATGTGATCCATAATGTTGGTGAACTTGTATCATCTACAATCCTCATTGATACTTTGGGAATTTGTGGAATAGGAGACCTCAGATTCATGGGGGTGATGCTTTATTGTTATTGTTCTTACTCTATCATTTTAGTTGATGCCTTTTTGAGCCAATTATGAGTTCTCCCTAACTAGAGTTTAGCCAAACATACCAAAAGGGGCTCGTGAGATTGTGGGTTCAGAATATACACTGAACCTGGGATAATTATTCCTCAGGGAATCTAACCTGTGAGTATTAATTGGGAGTGGCAGTGGGAGAATCATACCAGAGAGTGTGCTACCTAAAGTTATAATGAGAGCATAACATTTGGGGAAATATCAAAGAAAATGATTGAATGCCCTTATTCCTTTTCCTTATTATAGACAGAGAAAATTATAAAATATCAAAAATAATGTTTTTAGTTACACAAACATCCTCTAACTGCATATCTCTGCAGATGTTTTACTACCAGAATCTTCTATTACCAACCTTCCGTCAACCTAGTGTTGAGTACCAGATTGCCATTTGGATAATCTGTTTGGATCTATAAGCATAGACTTCAAATTTTGCTTAGCAAGATATGTTATATCTTTAATATTTCCATTTATTTAATAGAATGTCTAACACACTCCTTGTCAAAATATGCTGGACCACAGTAATTAAACTCAGTCATAAATTGAATCTCTTCTTCTCCAAATCAGATAGTTTTGATGAAGAAATGACTTAGATAAGAGGCTCTTGATCACTTTTTATTTTTTGGTTGTCATGGATCCCTGTCACAATCTGATAAAGTCTAAGAACATATTTTTTAAAAAGACTTCACAAACCCCAGATTAATAACCGCTGCCTAAAATTATATACTTATACCAAGGCAAAATGTACAACAAGAAATGTTTCTTAGGATTTTCTTGCTTTAAAGTATTGAAAGTGCTTCTTTTTTTCTTTCCTATCTGAGGGAGTTAAGAATAGTAATGTAAGTAGGTCTGTATCCCAACGAGATGAAAGAAAAAGAAAAGGGACCCATATGTAAAAAAATATTTATAGTAGCTCTTTTTGTGGAGGCAAAGAATTGGAAATTGAGGGGATGCCTATCAATTGGAGGATGGCTGAAGAAGTTGGGATACTTGATTGTGATTGAATAATATTGCCTTATAAGGAGGATAAGTGATAAGAAGGATAATTTCAGAAAAACCTGGAAATCCATATGAATTGATATAAAGTAAGCAAAAGGGCAACTAGGTGGTACAATGGATAGAGTGTTGAGCCTAGAGTCAGGAAGACTTAACAAATTGTCCTGATGTACTTACGAGCTGTACAACTCTGGACAAGTTACTTAACCTTGTTGGCCTCGGTTTCCTCATCTTCAAAATGAAATGGAGAAGGAAATGGCAAACCAGTCCAGTATCTTTGCAAATAACAAAACAAAACAAAACAAAACACATACACACACACACACACACACACACACACACAACAAAGTCCAAATGGGGTCACAAAAAGTTAGACACGACTTTAAAGCAACTTAGCCACAACAAAGTAAGCAGAATCATGAGATCCTGATCACACAGGAACAACAAAATTATAACAATGATCAACTATAAATGTCTTAGCAACTCTGATTAATATAGTGATTCAAGACAATTCCTAAGGATTCATCATGAAAAATGCTATCCACCTTCAGAGAGAATTCTGAGTACAAACCAAAGTATAATTTTTTCACTTTATTTTTCTTGTTTGTTTTTTTAATGACATAATTAATATGGAAATCCATTTTGCACGATTTCATACACATAACTGATAGTATGTTGTTGGCCTTCTCAATGGGTGAGGGAGGGGCTAAAGGGAGGAAGGCGACTTGGAACTAAAATTTTTAAAAAAGGAATGTTATAAATACATTTTTTTACCCTTGTACTTCAGTGTATTGTCTCATAGGTGGAAGATTGGTAAGGGTGGGCAATGGGGGTCAAGTGACTTGCCCAGGGTCACACAGCTAGGAAGTGTCTGAGGTCGGGTTTGAACCTAGGACCTCCTGTCTCTAGGCCTGACTCACTCCGCTGAGCTACCCAGCTGCCCCTATAAATACATTTTTAAGAAAATAGTAAGATTGATGGATGCCTGTTAAGGGTCCTGGGTTTGCAACCACCAGATGTGACCCTTTGAAAGTCGTTTTTCTCTTTTGGCCTAAATTTCTTCACTAGTAAAATGAGGTATTTAGACCAGATGATCTCTGAAGTTCTTCCCCACTAAAACTTTATTTTACCTATAATTTTGAAATGTCATAACTCAGCTTTATTTAGGAGGCCGGGGTTTTAATAGTTGTATTTCACTGCATTGCTGACTTGGAAAAAACAGTAAAAATGACCTATGTGGAATTTCTGTTAGCAACAGATGAGGAAGGGTAACAAAATCCCTGTATAGCCTGGAATGAGTAGAAGCATAAACATTCTGTCACTTGACTAGAACACCTGCCAGGACCTCCAGTCCTAAGAAGGGAGGTAATTACCTACTTAGTATTAATATAGGGCCCCTGGCAGTTGGAAGGCTGCTGGTTTTTTTTTTAAATTAGCCCACCTCTATTCTGCAGAGGTAAAGTAGAGAACAGGGCAGTCTGTCTATGAAAATAACAGAGACTGCTGACATGGCCAAGGCAGTCTTGGGAAATACTAGCTTTCTATCCTTGCATATTTTGTGTTCTCTGAGGGTTTGGCTGGCACTTCTGGACATACAACACTATATCTCTTGTCTTTGTTCTCTTGTGAGAAAGAGCTTCAGAACTGCTACTACTTGTGCCTCTGGGGTTTTGGAAGGAATGAGAAGAGAGAAGAGTTGCATTTGCATGAAGCAGAGATTCTTGACTTTTTTGTGTATTATGGACCTCTTTGCACTTTGGTACCCTGGTAAAAATATCCTTCTCAGAATACGGTTTTTATTTTTTTATTTAAATTTTATTTTAAAAATATTTTTCCGTGTTTACATGATTCATTTTCTTTCCCTCCCTTCTTCCCCCCCACCTCTTCCAGAGCTGATAAGTAATTCCACTGGGTTGTACAAATGTTATCATTTGATATTTATTTCCATATAATTCATTTTTACCATAGAACTGAAAACCTAAATTATATATCCATATAAACAAGTGGGAAGTCATAAGTTTTTCTTTTGCATTTCTACTCCCATAGTTCTTTCTCTCAATGTGTATAGCATTCTTTCTCATAAGTCCTTCAAGAATGTCCTGAATTATTGTATCCATTACAATGGATAGTTCCACAATGTTTCACTTGCAATGTACAATGTTCTCTTGATCCTGCTCATTTCACTCTGCATCAGTTTTTGGAGGTCTTTCCAGTTCAGACAGAAATCCTCCAGTTCATCACTCCTTACAGCACAGTAGTATTCCAGCAGCAATAGATACCACAATTTGTTCAGCCATTCCCCAATCCAGGGATACCCCCTCATTTTCATTTTCCATTTTTTTTTGCCACCACAAAGAGTGCAGCTATGAATACTTTTGTACAATTTTCTTTAACTCTTTGGGGTACAAATTGTTGGATCAAAGGGTATGCATTCTTTTAAAGCCTTTTGTGCATAATTCCAGAATGCCTTCCAGAATGGCTGTATTAATTCACAACTCCACCAGAAATGTATTAGTGTCCCAATTTTGCCACAAACCTTCCAACATTCATTATTTTCCTTTACTGTCATATTGGCCAATCTGCTAGGGGTGAGGTGGTACCTCAGCATTGTTTTGATTTGCATTTCTCTATGAGATTTAGATCACTTTTTCATGTGCTTATTGATAGTTTTGATTTCTTTATCTGAAAACTGCCTATTCATATCCATTGACCATTTGTCAGTTGGGGAATGGGTTGATTTTTTTTGTACAACTGACTTAGCTCCTTATAAATTTGAGAAATTAGACCTTTGTCAGAGGTTTTTGTTATAAATTTTCCCCCCAATTTGTTGCTTCCCTTCTAATTTTGGTTGCATTGGTTTTCTTTGTTCAGAAACTTGGAAATTTAATATAATCAAAATTATTCATTTTACATTTTGTAATGTTCTCTATCTCCTGCTTGGTCTTAAATTCCTTCCTTTCCCATAGATCTGACAGGTATACTATTCTATGTTCACCCAATTTATTTATGATTTCTCTCTTTATATTTAAGTTATTTACCCAGTCTGAATTAATCTTGGTACAGGGTGTGAGATATTGATCTAAACCTAATTTCTCCCATACTCCCAGCAGTTTTTGTCAAATAGTGGGTTCTTGACCCAAAAGCTGGGATCTTTGAGTTTATCAAACACTATATTGCTACCATCATTTACCCCATCTCAGAATAGGGTTTTTAAAAAACTGAAAGAAAAGGTAAAATTCCAGTGGTTTATGAAAATAAAGATATAATTTTTTATCTAAATTCCTTCTATTCTATCCACAGGTCACTTGAAAGTCCTTGGACTCAAGATTAAGAACTTTGGCACCATTTGTTGATATATAGTAAAGTAAACTAAGAGAACAATTACCACACAATGTAAAGGAAAACAACACTGAAAGACCTCAGTGATCAATGTAATCAGAAGTCCTGATGACAGTCAGAGGACTGACAGTGAAGTAGGCCTCCCTTGCCTATGAGAAAGGTGGTAGGCTATAAGTGAATAATGATGCTTAGCTTGTCAGAAGATGCCAACCTGTGTTATTTTGTTTATACTTCTTTGCTACAAGGAAAGGTTATTAGAGGCAACTGGGTGGCACAGTGGATATTGTGAAGATGGGATTAACTCTCTCCTTCCCACTCTTAAATTTAATTATCAGAAGTGTATACACCCCACTTTACACTTGAGTAGGGGGAAATCTATAATCCATGTGTGCTGTGACAAATCAGAAATGACTGACAACCCCCTGGGCAGTCCTAAGAAAATTCTAAGACTGCAATTGGTACATGTAAAGTGGAGGAAGGCACAGAAAGTGATGCAAAGAAATGTCTTTAAAAGCAGTTGTAACTTGCTGTGAGGGGGTTCTTCAGGGAGTTCTTGGGAGTTTGAGTTCTTTTTGGAGTTAGAGTTTGAGTTGGAGGCTGGTGAAGGATCTGCTTCATGAGACTCTGACATTAGTGAGGCAGCTCTTAGATCTTCCCTTAGTACTGGGTGAGTGAAAAGACTGACTCCTTTTCCTGACTTTCTGGAGGGACTAGTCTCCAGAGAGGCCCCCATCTTAGAAGAGGCTTCATGGTAAAAATACAATAGAGTTCCAGGACTGGACTTAGGAACATTCATCTCCCCAAGTTCAAATCTGACCTCAGACATTTCTAGCTGTTTGACCCTAGACAAGTCACTTAACCCTGTTTGTCTCAGTTTCTTCATCTGTAAAATGAACTAGAGAAGGAAATGGCAAACCATTCCAGTATCTTTCCCAAGAAAACTCCAAACAAAATCACCAAGACTGGGGTACTACTGAAAAACACCTCAACAAAAACGAGAATTCTCAAAAGGAAGATCATTGGGAAGGAAATGTAATTTCTAAAACAGGAAAAAAAATTCAAAATATTTGTATTTGTGTAAAGAATATCCCATTTGCCTCTAGATTCAACTGTGCTTTGTGCCTACCTTTACTGAAGCATCTCACATACTGTACATGAAAACAGAGTAGGAAAATAGTGATATTAAAAAAGAAGAATAACCACAAACTGAATGTAGTCAAGATTTCGAAGAGTCATACCCTTTCTTCATAGGCTTCTGGCAACACAGTCTTTTTTCAGCAATGAAGATATTTTATTATCTTAATTTCTATCAAGTAAGATTGCTAGTTTATAAGCTACTTAACACCATTTGTTGTTTATTTAGCTTATGCAACACAGCTTTGTTTTTTTGTTGTTGTACTAAGTGAAAAAGCTCTATATTATATAAGTACACCACTTAGTGAATAACAAATTCCTTGAAAATATCTTGCTTTAAATGCCAATGTCACAAATATCTCTTTGGAGCATTCAGTCATTTTATACAAATTAATAAATGTTTCTTTCCTATTCCTGATGTATTTTAAGCTGAAAAATTTGGGCATTTTTTTAACCCACAGAACACAATAATGCCCTCATCAGCAACAAACAAACAAAAAAGAAAGAATGAAAGATGGAGAGGAAGAAGGAAGGAAGGAGCCAACAAACATGCCAATGAATGAAGAAAATAGCCTCTAGGTTTTAGACCAATTGTATTATTGCCTGGATTTTTAGCAAGGTCTGGCTGTAAGCTAAATTGTGAAATAAATGAAGTTTGTTTTTTGTGCCTCTCACCTCTTCCTTCTAAGTCTGTCTACCTCCTTCCTTAGGCTTTACCCTTCTCCTACCTTTCAGGTTGTTCTTGCTGCCTCAGAAGAGTAAAGCATCTCATGATCTGTAACTGACAAATTTCTTATTGTGAATCAGTTCAATGTACCAATCAGGAGAAAAAGGAAAGCAAAAGAATAAATCTGACTCGTTTAGGGAATTTCAGGCAAACTCTAAGACACTTGGAGAGTGTTTCTTGTTCATTTACTTTAGTCAGATGAACCTTTTAAGGCAAGTCTTCTTGACCTTCTCTGTTCTGGGTAAGGTAGTTAACATAACATTCATCTTCATCTTTGAAATTTTATCAGAGGGGAATTGTGGGTAAGAAAAGTCTCTTCACTAATACAGACCAGCAACTAATCTGTAACCTATTGTTTATGAAAGTTGCTACAGTCACAGAGCCAATACACATCAGAGACTAGCATTGAACTCATGTCTTCCTGACTGCAAGGCTCGCTCTCTGTCCTTTAAATCATGAATCACAGAGATTTATGCTAGTCTACATTTTGAAGACCTGAGCTACTTAAAGAAGAGCCTGACTAAAAATCACTCAGGGTAGAAGATGTGAAAGTTGAAAATATATGGATAAATATCTAAATGTAAAATAGAGAAATAGTAAAATGAAGAACACAATTCTCCAGTGGAACAGGGAGGGATGGTTAACTGCAATTTTCTGACCCCAAATGAACAGATATATGCTCAATTACAATTGGTGCTTTGTATAAAAATGTTTCAGTAATTTAAAAAAAATCTCCCAGCTGTAAGCATGTAGTAAAGTCTACCTTCTAGTTCAACACTTCCAGGAACATAATGCAGTAATAAGTGATACAATAATTACAATCCCTGATGAGACAGTTTAAAAGCGCCAACTCCTTTCCTTCCCTTGGTCATATTGGAGTTCTGCCTGGAAGACTAAGAAGAAGCATCTTCCCTTTCACTTAACCTAAAGACAATCTGCTTTGTCTTCTTTTAAGACCAGGTACAGTTGGCAAAGAGCAGATTCTTTTCTTCTTTTCCTTTTCTTTTTTCTTTCTTTTTTTTTTTTAATGTAGGTCAGGACAGAACAAAGGGTGAAGTGTGGGAGCACAAGGGGAGAGGGAGAGTGGAAAAAGAGAGGGAAAAGGAAAAAGCCTGGGACACAGAGAAAGAGAGGGGAGGGGAGAAGGAAGGAAAACAGAGTCTGGGGAGAGGGAAAGGAGGAAAAGAAAAAAGAGATAGTGCACAAGGTAGGGGGTGGGGGAGGGAGTTGCAGGGGGAAGAGACAAAGTAAATAGCTTAGTAAGTAGCTTAGATCTGAAACAAACTTATTAGTAGCACATGCTTTATCTCATAAGATTCTATACTCACCTTCAGGTCATCTCATGTAACATCATTTACAAAGAAACTGAGGCTAAGAGAGGAGTACTTTGCTCAAGATCATAGAGCTACGTGATAGAATGGGAATTTGAACTCACAGTCTTTCTCTCCAGCTCTAGAATTCTCTCCACTGCACTATATAATATATCCTCTGGTCAAAGCCTTCCTAGTTTTCCTGTGTATATGCAAAGCATGAGTAACAAAGTAACTAATAATAGTAATTATTATTATCTCACCTTAATATAGCATTTAAAATCTTAAAAGTGCTTTTCTAACTTTCAATGCAATACGAATATTAACAGTGTAGCACAAGCGAGGGAGTCACATTCTTAACACACACTCTTATAAGGCAACTACATCTTTTTTACCCTGAGGAGCTGATATATATGATATATATGCTCACAAGCCCCCACCTGCATACTTCTCCCCTCTAATTATGGGTTAATATCAATTAGTCAGTTAGACTTAATTAGTTTTTCAATTTAATATTTACTTTGGTATTTACTTTAATGATAAACTTGGTACAAAACATCTCCCCCCCAAAGCTATTCATATTCATCCACCAGTATAAATAGAGTGTAAGGGAAATGGACTCAAGCTTAGAGATCATGTATAGGAAAGGGGGTAACTCAGAGCTCCACAGAAGTCATTTTGCTGGAGTCTTCAACACATCCCTCTAAGATATTGTATAGCTTCTCTGCTGGGCTCTTTGGGAAGCTCTAACTATGTGCTTCCTCATTATATCCAGTCTGCCCTTAGCTCCAAATGCAGGCACTTCTGTCACCTGATCTAGGAACATTACTAGGATGCTGATGAAAAAGTTCTCCAAAATTCATAAGGACCTCCTCTGGTCAAGGTGAGGAAACAGAAGGAGATCAAGACTGAGGCTGATGGCAGAGTTCTTCTCCATTCACAAGCAATTCCTTTTCAGGGATTTGGCTCTCTTCTTTACTGCTTAAATTCTAGTCTCTATTTCATCCATAACCTACAAGGAGTCACCAAACTTCCTAAACCTATCTGAACACAGTTCTTGTTAAGTGCTAGTGTTCTTTCCATTCTAATGTACCCTGATTACTGCTTAGATCTTTTATTACTGTTTCCTTGAACTCATGTCTTCTGATATATATGAGACATATATGTATATCTCTATAGGCCTATGAGATATATAGTTAAATCAACACACACACATGCATTTATATTTACATATAAATTCTATAAATGTGAACTTGAGATTTAGCAGTTAAAGGCTTTGTCAATGGCTTTAAAATCAAATACTATTTTAATAACAGTTGAAAGTTATACAAGGTGTTCCAAAAGTCTTAGTGTGCTTTTATAACCTCACTAATATTTTTAAATACCCTGAAGAGCACTTTATACCTAGTAATATACTTTATATACATTATCTCATTTTATCATCATAAAAACCCCATGAGACCAGTACTACAGGTATATTATTTCTATTTTATCAATGACCATGGTCACACAACTAGTGTTAGAGGCAGAATCCAAATCCTATCCTCTCTAGATTCTTGGTCCAGAGCTCTTTCTACTATACCAGTGATAGCAAGCCTGTTAGAGATAGAGTGCCATACCCTACCCCAGACAGGTGCCTCTCACCTCCACCAAGTGCTGGGCAAGCCCCAACTCCTTACCCACAGACAGGGGAGGGAGGAAGCATTCCCATTGGGCTTCTGGATGAAGGGGCAGGTGAAGTGAGGAATGTCCTTAGAGAGTGTAGAGAGGGAGAAAGGAATGGCCTGAGCTCTCTGCTCCCCTTCAACTCTGCCATCTGTGAGCCACCCACCTTACCTGTGTGCTCCCATTGGGCTGCTGGGCAGAGGGTCAGGGGATGTGAAAAAATGTTATCAGGCATGGTGGAGAGGGGGAGGGGAGCAGCTCCACCCAAGTCCCTCTGCCTTTCCAATAATGAACTCTGGGGGAGGAGGGGTGGGAGGGTGTCCACATACCCATAGAAAATACTCTGTGTATCATCTTTTGTACCTGTGCCATAGGTTCACCATCACTGTACTATACATGCTTCCTATTTTGCCTTGTGAGGAGTCAGTGTACTCAGTAAAGAACAGATACAGAAATACAAGAATATCTGTTTTGGAGAAAAATGTTTCATCTTGGGACAGTCCTCTATATAGGGTACATTTGGAAGTATAACCAGTCCCTTCTGATTAGAGAGGGGTGGGGGAAGGGGAAGAAGAAAGTAATGAACCATTGTGTTGTGGGATAGTACCAAGGGCAGTAGACAAAAATAAAACATTTCATTGCCCCCTCACACACTAGCTGATGGCCTGAGCAAATTACCATCATCTCTCTTAGCCCCAGTTTTCTTACCACATTTAGATATAGCAAGGATCAAATGTGTAAATCGTATAAAGTACTTTTCAAATTCTGATATGCTGCCTAAATACCAATTATTCTTATTAACACATTAGTAAAAATATAGTAACTTATGCTTTTGATTTTTTTCTATTTATAATGTAATTTGTTCACCAGCCCTTTGAAATGGCAAAATAATGATTTTTTTCAGTGTGGTACCCAAAAGCAGGAGACAAGTTTGATTTGTAGGACAGAATCCTAGGAGTGTTATTTCAGAAGGGAGACAGAGGCAGCAAGCACATTGTGACAAAACCAAAGAGATTTGGAGTCAGAATTCTTGAATCTGAGTGCATAAGTCACAACTTTGCTGAACCTAAATTTTCTCAACTGTAAAATAGAGTTAAAATGCTTCCTGTTATATCTCACAGGGTCGTTATAAGGAAAGTGCTTTGAAATAATAAAATATAATATGAAATGCCTCAGATACTTTGCAGCTGTATAACCCTGGGCAAGTCATATAAACCACTCTATATTAAGGTTTTCTCATCCCTAATAAATGGGGAAAATAATAGCCTCTACCTTACTAAGTTGTAAGGAACAAATGAAAAGACATATGTAAAGTACTTTGCAAACCTTAAAGTATTATATAAATGCCAGCTTTTTTTCAGTGTGACATTACTTGTTATCTGAGCTGTCTTGTAGAAATCTTCCACTTTAAAATAGAGAAACTGAGACCAAGAGTTCTCAAGTACTTTTCACAAAGTCACATAGAAGCAGAGCTATGACTAAAAACCTAGGCTCCAAAGGCAGGTGGGAAGAGTGCCAGGGTTGGCATTGGGAAGAGTTTAATTCTGGTCTCCGACATGTCTTAGCTGTGTAATCCTGGTCAAGTCATTTAACCCTGATTTCCTGGTCCTTGCCACTCTTCTCTTAGAATTTATACTAAGATAGAAATTAAGGGTTTAAAAAAAAAACTAAAAACACCTGATCTTCTTACTCTTGGTCAAATGCTCTTTAAATGGCAGTGCCTTCATTCTTAGAGAACTTAACTTTTTTAAGCCCCTCACTTCCTTCTTGAGCCCCATTGTTCTGACTACAGGACTACAACTAAAACTGTATGGAGCCATTCTTCCTGGCCATGTTCCTCATCAATAACTCTGCCTTTAAGCTTCTATTCCCTCTAAAAAAAAAGTCTTCCTGGGTAACCAAATCAAAATTTCTATTGCTACCTGAAAAAACATACCCAGTCCCTTAAAGCTCCACTAACCATCCTTATGACTCTTTTATTAAATCCTTACCTTCTGTCTTAGAATCAATACTGTGCATTGGTTTAAAGACAGAAGAGAGGTAAGGGCTAGGCAATGGGAGTTAAGTGACTTGTCCAGGGTCACACAGCTAGGAAGTATTTGAGGTCACATTTGAACCCAGGATCTCCCATCTCCACTACCTCTACTATCCACTGAGCCAGCTAGCTGCTCCTCATCCTTATGACCTTTTAAACAAATACACTCCTCCTCTGGCCACTACTTTCTTTTTATGTATTTTCTACCCCAGTAGAATGTATATTAGCTTCCTGAGGGAAGGAATTACTTTCCACCTTTGAACCTGGATCCTTAGCATACTGTCTGATATGCGAGCAGTTGATAAATACTTTTTCATTCATTTATTATGGGGAGTTTTTATAGTATCATAGAATTAGAGCTTGAAGGGACCTTAGAAGCCAGTAAGCACAACACTTGATTTTACAGATGAGGAAACTGAGGCCTAGAGATACTAAGTGACTTAAATTTACGAAGTTAAGGATCAGAGGTAGCTGAGTGGCTCAATGGATTGAAAGCCAGGCCTAGAGATGGGTTAGAATTTGACTTCAGATACTTCCTAGCTGTGTGACCCTGGGAAATCATTTAACCCCCACTGCCTAGCACTTCCCACTTTTCTGCCTTAGGACTAATATCCAGTGTGGATGGATTCTATGGCAGAAAGGAAGGGAGAGAGAGAGAGAGAGAGAGAGAGAGAGAGAGAGAGAGAGAGAGAGAGAGAGAGAGAGAGAGAGAG
>NC_058131.1:540666871-540866360 GCF_016433145.1 Gracilinanus agilis
ATATATATATATATATATATATATATATATATATATATTTATCGCAGCTCACCATCTGGTAGCTCTTCACCTGACTATCAGTGGTTTTAATGGGCTTCTGATTGGCATTTTCCATTATTCAGCAGTTCTTATAGATGGCTGGCCAATATAATATCCTCAAATCCTCTCATCATTTATATATATATATTTCAGTGTCTTGAGTTCAACACTTCATCTGCTGACACCTCTGTCCAGCTAAGACCTCTTAATGAATGCCCTGATTTTATCAACTGCTCCCTCTCTTAGGGTATCAATTGTTGTTCCCCCCAGGTCTTCTTTTCTCCACAAATAGCTGGTGGCTTCTCTCCCTAGTACCACCAGAAGCCAAGCAGTAGCAAAGGCCTTGCTAAGCTCTCTAGCAGTAACTGTGGAATGAGTTACACAGGTCTTTCAGGGACTAGTTCTTTTAAGAACTTAATCAGCACCCTGTGGAGTTGCCTAGGGAAACAAGTCTGTGTAATACCACTTAGTGTCACAATCTCATCAGCTCTCCTTAAATTCCCTTCCTTTGTGCACTGAGGCAAGACCCAGATATATTCACTTCCCTTGGCTCAAGGTATCTTCCCAGGGAGTTGGAGTATCAATTAAGTGTCCCTCCTGGCAATGTCTAAACACAGCTATAAAGGGACTTTGGTGACAACCTAAAATTCATCCCTGGATCATAAGGCACAAATATGCAGATCAAATATCAGGACCAGCCCTAGAAATCCCATTAATGTCCAAGGTAAACATACAAACTAGCTATCTTTTATTAGAGAGAATTGAAACTCTCAGACCAAGGTACTTGACTTAGCTACCCTAGGTTTGGATTGTAAGTAAATTTCTATCACCATGTCTCCCCTTCCTTCTTACCATACTATCTGGACCAAAGGAACTTAATCCTTTTGGATATGTTTCATGGGGTACTTTGGTAATTTGGTGAAGCCTATGGACCCCTTCTCAAAATGTTTTTAAATGTACAAAATAAAGTACATAGCATTATAGAGGAAGCCAGTTACTCTGAAATATAAAGTTTTCAAAATATTTTTTAAAGATTCACAGACCCTAGATAAGAATCTAAACAAATCAGCTACAAACTTCTGTTCCCATTAAGTGATCAGAATTATGGTATGTTACCACTGCTTGGTCTGTACCCCAAAGGGATAATAAGGGAAAATGTGTACAAAAATATTTATAGCCTCACACTTTGTGCAGGCAAAAAAAAATTGGAAAATTAGGGGATTCCCTTTAATTGGGAAATGGCTAAACAAATTGTGGTATCTGTTGGTGATGGAATACTATTGTGCTAAAAGGAATAATAAACTGGAGGAATTCCATGTGAACTGGAACAACCTCCAGGAATTGATGTAGAGCAAAAGGAGCAGAACCTTATACACAGAGACTGATACACTGTGGCACAATAGAATATAATGGACTTCTCTACTAGCAGTAATGCAAGGGTCCAGGACAGTTCTGAGGGACTTATGAAAAAGAATGCTATCCACATCCAGAGAAAGTACTGTGGGAGTAGAAACACAGAAGAAAAACATTTCTTTGATCACATAGTTCAATGGGGATATGATTGGGAATGTTGATCTAAATGATCACTCTATTGTAAATATTAATAATATGGAAATAGGTCTTGATCAATGATACATGTAAAACCCAGTTCAATTGCTCATTAGCTACAGGAGAGGGAAGATAGGAGGGGAGGGAAAGAACATGAATCATGTAACCATGGAAAAATATTCTAAATTAATTAACTAAACAAATAAATGTAAAATAAAAAAATAAAAGGAATGCTAAAAGCTCAAAAAAAAAAAACCAACAAAGAATTATGGTATGTTAGAATGGGAAGGGGCCATAGAGTCTAAACTATACCAAAAGGAAAAATGTCTTTTACAACATATCCAGCCAGTGGTCTCCAATCATTCCCTTGAACATATCCAGTTGAAGAAAAGTCCACTGTGTCTAAAGGAAGAAGCCTATTCCACTTACAGAAAATTCTAATTTTTTTAAGTTTTTTTCTTTTTTGGGACTAACCCTGTTCTATAATTTCTATTCATTCTATTGTTACTAGTTCTTTTCCCTGCAGTCAAACAGAATAAGTCTAATCCCTCTTCCAGTGAATGTACTTTAGATACTTGGAATACATCTATCATGTTCTCCCTCCTCCAGACTAAGCAACTATACATTCATAGGTCATGATCTCAACTTCATGCTGGTTACTCCTTCTCAATTCTCTTGATTTTCCTTAAAGGTAATTTTCTCCTTCAAGAATTCCCTAGAAATTTGAAATCACAGGTCAAGTCCTGATCTCTATAAAAATTACCTAGTATTAATGTTAATTATACATGCAATCATACAGATGAGCTTCAAATACTAAAACTAAAATATCCACTGCATGTCCAAGTTTGCCTGAAAGGCCCTGAGTGATGTGTGAGGAGACCAGGATGCTCACCTCAGTCTCTCCCAAGGACTCCAAACCACAGGCACCCATTCCAGGGTACCCCTCTTCCTGCTCTGTGGACATGGACTGGCACTTGACATCCCCTCCCAGCTGAGGACCTGCCCCTCACCAGCTATCCTGGCCACTGAACAAGTGCTACCAAACCCAGGACATGCTTGAAGGGCCCCCATGACATGTTCTTTGGAGTGGGTAGGAGGAGAGTTTAAAATGTCTGTCTGTCTCTGACTAGTCTGGTAAATTAGCCTCTGTTAATATTGATCATCTGAGAGGTCCTTCTCACCTCTACCAAGCCCCCTCACCAAAAAAACAAAATTTTAAAGTTCAAGCCAACTGAGTAGTATTCAAGCTTAAAAGTTCAGATAAACAAACGAGGTTCTAGACAAATGTCTCCAACTACAAATATAGAAGAATAAGTACAGACTTGCAATGATGGAAGTGATTTCCTCCCCAGTAGTTCCCTATACCACTGAAATCACAGGTTCAATCTTTTTGCCAAAGCCTATGTTTATCCTTAGGGCAATATTCTAGTCCATAGTTGATTAACTTAAAGATTAACTTTAAAAAATGCATCATCTGATTTCAACATAATTAGTTTCCTTCCTTCATAATTTTGTTATTTTATGCATTTAAAAACAGTATTCTTTAAATGAGTCAATAAACATCACCAGACTACCAAAAGGTCCATGGCACAATAAAATAAAATTTAACAATTACTGTTTTAGCCTTGTCAAGATCAGGATCCTGATACGCAACGTGTTAGCGGCTATCTTCTTTCAACTTTATGTCAACTACAAAATAGGTCTATTTCAGTAACAGAACATTTATTTACTGGAAATTTCTTTCTGAAGTAGCCTGGCTTTATTCAACTCATTTGTTTGCCTTGGTCTGGCCCTGAAAGCATCTCTCTGTATGGATAAAACAGGAATAAAATGATATTCACTTACAATCTCATGTAGGTAGGTTATTTTAAGTCTTTTTAATAGTGGAGATTATTTTTAACTTTTTTTCTGCCTTATTTTCTGTGGAACCCTGGCCCTTTTGGGTAAACTGAAATTAACCGATCCAAGGCAGTTTGTGCCTAGGGGCAGAGAGCACTAAAGAAGCAGTTTAGTTTCAGTTATTCTGGAGTCAGAAGTCTCTATAACACACAGAATGTCCTTGTCCCAATATAAATAATCTTCCGGGGTTCCATTTAGAGGAACAGAGTATGGGCCCTGAACGCCTAGGCAATTGAGGTTTTCCACACAGAAAGGGATGGCAAAGCCTGTTCTATCTATACTGTGCTTAGGCGTCCTCAGCTGGAGCAGGTTAGTAATAAGAGCAATGAAAATGCCAGATGTTTCTGCTTTGCTATCTATACAATACCTCAAATGAGTTACATACTTTAGGACACAAAGTGGCAGAGGTGGGATTTGAAGCCTCATCCTTTGGTTCCAAATTAAGACCAACAATCATGTGCTAAAAACATGCTAGAAGGGAGCTGTTAAACTCAAAAAACAAAAACTGTATGAAATCCCCAATCTGAAGTTGCTTTTTCTGGACTGCTGGTTTATCTTGTCCAGAGGATGCTCATCCAGAGTGAGAACAAAGCCAAACATGGATCTGCTTTGTATCAGAAAATGTCTGAGATCTTACTTTGGATGAGTCTACTACCTTGTGAAGGTCATTTAACAGAGAAGCATCTATATTATCTTTTTTCAAATAAGGACTTTATGCATGACAAGGGCTGCTTACTGCAAGATGTTTCTTTTCCTGGAACGGGACTCCAATGTGGGTACGGGGAGACCCAGAAGGTTCAGAAATCATCTTAATATGTAGATGTGTTTGATTGTAGCTGGCAATATAACTCTAAATTCTTCTATTTCTTCTCCTCAGTGACCTCAACTGTTGTCAGGGACTCTGAGATGCTAAAGAATTACATCTTTTCCTTACTTATTACTTGCCAGATTATTCATTCACTACCAAAGGTATGAATCCAGTGAAAAATGAAATCCAATTTCTAAAAATACCTTTTGAGTATTGGGGGAGGGAATGAAGAAGGAGAAAAAAGGCATAGCAGCATTATACACGTATTTTTATTTTTTGGAAAACTGAATTAAAAGGTGAGGTTCTTCTTTACTCAATGAGGTTCTTGCCTGAGGCAGCTTTGGATTATTTTGTTTAGATCTGTATTTACATGTAGAAGTACTTAAGTGTTGTTTGCTGGACATTAGGATTTATTAATTCTATCTTTAATGTGAAATGAATGTATGGTTCTGGAATGCTGCGGGAGGCTGTATTAACAGAAAACAAAACAAAAAAGATGATTTCATCTAGAAAAAAATTAAACTGGTTAAGTGATGTTTCCCTCATTTTTCATTGCGGTGATCTTGGTTCAATTTAAAAAGCAACTGCTTAACCAAATAACCAGGAAGCCTGGGAAATTTTGTATTCATTATTCACTTTGATTCTCATAAAATCCTACCCCCACTAGAAAGAGGGAGAAACAAGGAAGATTCCCATTAATTAGGGAATAGCTAAATAAATTATGATGAGTGATTATAAAGAAATATTATCATGCATCAAGAAATGAATGGTAATAATACTGAAAAGGTATATAAACTGATGCAAAGTGAAGTAAGCAGAATCAGGAAAGTAATAGACCCAGCAACTACTACAATGCAAAAGGCAAGAACAAATTTCTTAAAGCCACCATCATCAGTGTCCTTTGAAAAGCATTTGATATAAAAGCCATCACATTTTTGGTGGACTTTTCTGGCCTCAACTGGTTAGCCATAAGTGAGACCCTCACTTAAGTCACAGTTTCCTCATCTGTAAAATTTGGATAAAAATTCCATTAGAGCCTATTACCCAAGGTTGTTGTCAAGCTCAAATGATATAATGATCATAATGCATTAATCATAATTTAGCACTTCAAAATTTATACCAATGTCAGTGATAACTTATTATTTCATAGAAACTCAAAGTGGGAGGAGGCATCAGAGGTCATCTAAGCCAACTGATAATTAACCAAAAGCCTCTCTACAAAATTCCAAGAAGTTATCATCCGGCATTGACTTAAAGAGCTCCAATGAAGGGGAGCTGTTTGTATCCTCTAGCAGCCCAATACGTTTATTTCTAAATGTTATGAAGATTTTTTTCTCCTTACATGCAGTCTCCATCTGCATTTCTAACTTCCACCCATTGTTCCTAGTTCTGCTCTCTGGAACCAAGCAAAATAAATCAAATCCTTTTTCTGATCCCCATTATAAAACTAAAAGCCTCTATCCCCCCATACAGAACATTCCTAGATCTTCCAGTCAATCCTTGTTTGGCATGACAGACAACTATACAATGATCCTTCAGTATTGCTTGTGGTAGTTTTTTTTCTTCTTCTTGCAACTGGAGCACACATTTGTCCTCCTTAAATTGCATCATCTATCCACAGAGTCTAACAGACTCTGCAAGAAACAATGGAGAATATTCTGTACTTCAGAATTAGTTACATTGAACACTTGAAAATTCCAGAAAATCAATTCTTTTCTGAATTCTCTCCTCAAGGAAATGTTCCTGAAAGATAGAAAAGAGGAAGAAAATCCCTTTGTTAATTAAAATTCTTTGCTTAATTATAAATTTTATCTCTAATAATATAAATATCCAGCTTGTTTTATTTCTATTGCCAGGAGGCACTTTGATGTCCTTGGGAGAACTTCTCTATCTTAAATCTGTGGACCTTGAACTCCTCTCCCCAGTTCCTGGCTTTGAAAATTCTATAAATTTCTGTAGAGCAAAGTTTCCTAACCTGAAGTCCATGAACTTTTTGAAATATATATTTCATATATCAATGTAATTGTTTTCCTTTGTAATTCTGTGGTTTTTTTTTTTTTGGTGTTGGTGTTCATTTAAAGACATTTTGAGAAGGAGATCCCTGGACTTCACTAAGCTAATAAAGTGATCCAGGACCTTAAAAAAAGGTTAACAACTCAGTTAATGAGTTAGGGCACTAGTTCAGGTACGATGCATATCAAATAACCATTTTGTGTGGAGAAATTATTAAGCTACTTCAGTTTCTTTTACCTTAAGTGTGCCACCCCCAAATCTACCAGAATTTCCTTATATTTTAGTGATTTTTTTAAAAGAAAATACTTCAGGACTTGACTGCAAAAAGCAGAGGAAACTACCTTTTGAACTGTGAGACTGTTTAAAATAAAGTTAAGAGAAGGATAAACTTTTACATAACAGAGGACATTGACTGGTAGTTTATGCTCGCCCCCTGCTGGCTTGCGCAGTTGGTGCTTGGGAATGCAGACCTGCAGACTTCAGGAAAACTTCCGTGGCCATGAAAATATAACTGTTGTCTTCTGTCAGATTATAATGAAGACAGCAAAAAAATAAAAATAAAAATAAAGGCAAGCTGCATTCTGACCTAGAGAGCGTCATTTGAAGAAAGTCAAATAGACAGATGGAAGCTCTGAGCCTTTTGCAAAAAGCAGGGCAAGTTACCATCAGTTGATTTATAGGCAGAGAGAATTACATCAGGCCCAAAGTGGGAAGGGGATAGCTGTCCTTGAGGAATCAAATGACTATTTCCTTAAGGTGAACCTATTGTCAACCAGAGCAGAGGTGTCTGTGCAATTTGGTTTGATGACCAGAAAAAGTAAGCAGAGAAGGGATGCAAACCTTGCTTCAGAGGAAGCAGGGTTTAATTTAATTTATTACTTGCTTTCCCTTAGCAGAAATTCAATAATGCAGCATTCTTTCTGCATCCACATGGCAGATAAATGCTGCAATATTGAGATGGAAAACTCAGCATTATAGAGATGTTATCAGTATATCACTTAAGAGAATAGATGTTACAGCAGAGTTTGCTGTAAAAAGACTGACTGCTAAGTGAATCATAGTTCTCCATTGACTTGATTATGAAAATCAGATAAGAGTTTTATCAAAAATATTCTTGGTCTCTGGCACTTATAACACTGCACTTAGGAATAAAGGTTTGTTTTTTTAATTGGGTTTTAAAGAAATTTTAATTCTCAATAATGCTCAAAACAATATTAATAATTTTAATAGTTTTAAAAATAGCTAATAACTAACAACCAAGAAATTGTTTTTAAATTTAGGTTTCCCTGTTTGATTTGTCTAACGGAGACTCATCGGTGTTTTAGCATGGCTATGTGTTCTCTGCCTGTGTGACCTAGCACAAGTCTGTTAACCTTCTTGGGAATCAGTTTTCTTATTGGTAAAAAGCAGTGGAAGGTTAAATTTGATGCCCTCTAAGGTTTCTTCCAGCCCTAAATGTTCTTAGGGTATCCCATTGTTATGCTAGCCAGGTGCTGGAGCTTAGCCATGAGATATAGTAGGGGAACCTCAGACTTTTTCCTGATGATAGTGCCAAATCCATCAATTTATAAACATTTATGAAGTGCTCACTATGTTCAAGGCACTGTGCTAAGCACTAGATATATAAAAAAGAAGCCAAAGACAGTCCCTGCCTTCAAAGAGGTTACAATCTTTTTTTAATTAATTAATTCTGTTTGTTACATTAAAGTTCCCAGGTATCTTCCTCTCTCCTTTCCCTTCCTGCACTAGAGAAGGCATCATTTGTCAAAAGGATATATGTATATATAAAACTATGTCTTACTTGTGTCTATTTATTAGTTATTTCTCTGGAGGCAGAAATACACAAGTTATTCTTCAAATAATATTTCTGTTGCTGTATATAATTTTATCTTGGTTCTGCTCTTTTCAAAGAGCTTACAGTCTAACCAAGGAGAGGATGGTGTGTACAAACTGAGACTGTGAGCTCTCCCACCTTCCCCCTCAAATTCTCCAAGTTTCTGTAGAGGGAAAAGTAAAAATATAAACAATGTATAACTCATTAAGTTAGAAAAGATTTTAGTTTAAGTACTAAGTGGACTGGAAGTCTTCTCAGGTTTCTTGATGTAGAGATCCTTTGATTCTATGAATTTCTGAAATTTGGTCATTTACAGGTAGTGAAAAATAAGCAACAGTAGTAAACAGTAATTTTCCAAAAAGCAGAGAGAGAATTAGAAGATAATAGAGGAGAAAGGGGCACTTTTTCTGATTTCTGTGTATTCTTCCTCTCTATCAAATTTCCCTTTCATCAGTGGGTTCAGAGTCCAGATGCTGTGAGTTTCCTGGAGCCCTTGCACAATGGAAGTATGATTTTCCCATAGTTCCTCTCTAAGAAAATTAAACATCTAGTCATGAATATGCTCACCTCTTATTATTCACATATAAACAAAGAAGAACCTGTAATTTCCTTGGTTTGACTGAGCTCTCTCCACCTATACAATTATCTGTTGCCTTTCTAGATAAATCCTTGTGATTTGGCTGAAATACTGAGAAGTTACAATACCTAGCTCATAAATGCCAGAGATAAGATTTGAACCGAAATTTTGCCTCACTTAGCACTCTCTCTGCCTTTCTGCTGCCTCTCTTGACACAGCTAAAATTGCATCATTATCTGATAATGACTTTTTATTATAGACGAAATAGTTAGAACCTCCACTGGTGAAGTCATTTACACCAAGAGTATAAAGAGAGCAGGAAATTATTCTAGGAAGGATTTAACCAATATTATGAAGCACCCATGGACCAGAACTGGCTCTTTTTTCAAAGAGGAAAATAGCATGGCTCCTGCCTTCAAATAGCTTTGGAGTTTATTAGAAAGATTGCTGAGGATGCTCAGGAAGGGTCTCCTGAATGAGGAATGATTGAGCATAAAAGTCCCAAGAGATTTCCCGACATCTCTAAATACATGGTTAGGGCTCAGGCAAGATTAAGAGAATGAACAACTTCTCAACTGTACCATGCTCGGTTCTTTGTATTGGCCCAGAAAAGACTACACCAGCTGTCAGAATAAAGCCTCAGGGATAAAGGAAGGAGGGATAACAAAAGTACTAGGAGAGTGATATCAAATTCAAATAGAACCAGAAGCCCAAACTATATATAAGGATATTTGTGTCACATATTGACTTCTACATGTTAACATTTTCTCTCTTCTATTTTATTTTTATTTATATTGTTAAATATTTTCCAATTATGTTTTAATCTGGTACTGGTACACTCAGGAGTATTATGCTGTTCAACACCTCTGCATTAAGAGAATTATAAATTCCAGAAGGAATTGCTTAGAAGAGTCAATGTGACAGAATAGAAATAAGACTGGATCTGAATCAAAGGTGTTTGAATCATGTTTCTGATTCCTTCTATGAGCATTTGTCTTAAGCATACAATTTAAACTTTCTGAGCATCTGTTTACTTATCTATAAAATAAAGAGGTTGGAATAGATGGCTTTTAAATTCTCTTTCAGAAATAGGTGATATGCTTGATAAATGAATTTTGCTTATGTAGACAAACCTATCTTCATAGGTAGGGAGAAAAAGTTAAGCTAATGTATTTCAACCCACAGAAAACCCATAAAGCCCTCAGAAAAACTTATGGTATGGATTAAAGGAGGGGAAAACACATCATAGAATATATATGTATTGGCCTCAAACACTTTTTAGCTTTGTGACCATAGACAAGTCATTTAATCCTTTATGCTTCAGTTTCCTCATCTGTAAAATGAGCTAGAGAAGGAAATAGTAAAAAATCCAGTATCTTTGTCAAGAAAATCTCAAATAGGATCATCAAAAGTAAGACATGATCAAGAAAGTACTGAACAACCCAAAAAAGTTTATATGCTTTATACATATATATATACATGTTTCTATATTTTATGATATATAATACATAATGTATGTGCAATATTACATGTATAATACATGTTATTATGTCATGTGTATATATATTCATGAGTCAGAATTCTATTTTTGGCCACATAAGCATAGCACAATTTTTTTGAAAAATGTGTTTGTGTAGAGTTAACCTAAATAATTAATGACATCAAATTCTGTCTATCTTCATAGAGTAAATAAACAAGGTGATTTTCATCTTTTTGTTCTATCAACACTGCCAGAAAAATATATGTCATAGTATGTAGAAATGATTGGCTCTTTTTAAGGCCTCTCCTCCCTATTCCCTCTCTCTCTCAGAAAAGAAATCTATCACTATATAAGACTTTAAAGACCCAAGTGAATTTCAAAATCATTATTTAAGCCCTGAAGCATTAAAATAGGTCATTAAGTAAACTGACTAGTTGTACCATTTCCCCATCTTAATTCAAAGAGGACAGGAATCTCTATTTTGGGGGATATGTATTTTTTATTCATATATGTGAACAGGAACGAGATAGATATATAACTTTATGTATCCTTTAAGACTTTGAAACTTCATGTACACTAGAAAGCAGAGTAAAGGTTTCTCCCCTCCAAAAAATGGTTTCCTTATATATTCTCCTTCTAGCCATCCTTACTCCCCTGAGTATCTCTGTTGACAAGATTCATGCTCTCATTCTCTAGGGAGAGCACACAGAACAATACCATGAAACCTCAATAGGATATACTGTAAATAATGAGGCCCCATGCATGAAAGTATTCACAGTCCTGTCTGAAAGCCTGTTGTGAGGCCCCAGGAACTACTTTTCATCTAGAGACAAGAGAGTCCTTAAACAGAGCACCTCATCCTCTCTATGACTCTCTGAGATAGGTGAATGTACCAAGTGAACAATGATTGATCCTGGCTTAAAAGAATATGAAAAACAAAAATGTATACTGCATCTTACACATAGAAGGTACTTGTTAGAATCCTGGATTCAGGAAAAATTTAGGAGCCTATTTTGATCATATAATTAACAACATTGAATTTTTCTTTTAAGGCTCTTATTAAATGTAACAATTCACACTTGGAGAGACATCACAGTACTTTTATGAATCTCAACAAGAATTATTTTAGGTCTTATCAGAAGATGGGCTCTGGTGGAGACAGCTCCTTGTAGTGAGTAACCCCCTTACTTCCTGAGTCTTAGGTTCTGGTAGCCACCTATCATGTTATAATGGAAAGAACACTGGCTCAAGAATTCAAATTCTGTTTCCCCTACTTATTCTCTGTAAGTAAGGCAAGTCACTTAATTTTTCTAGTCTTCAAATTCCTCATCAATAAAACTAAGGGTTTGGACTAGATGACCTCCTAACTCCTTTCCTGTACTAGATCTATGATCCAATAATAGGAAATCTTGGTTCTGTCACTAAACTACCTGTGTACTAATTTAAGCAAATCACAACTTCTTTGAACCTCACTTTATTTATCTATAAAATAGTAAAGGAAGTTGTGGATCAGATATCATTAAGGTCTCTTCTCACTCCAAATCTATGTCCCTAGGAGTTTAAAAGAATGAACAATTCTGAGTAAAGATAATGAAGCATGACAAGTTGGTGGAAATTTAGGATGGCAATAAAAATTAGCAGAAGATTTCTACCAAGGAATAAAAGACCAAGGATTGTTTTTTGAAACCTAGTGGTATTACAGAAATAAGATAGAACTCATAGAACTTTGTTTATTTTTAATTAAAGGCATGGTGGCAAAAAAGAGCATTAGTGTGCTTCTAGAACTGTCCAAAGCAAAGACTACTCTTATTCTTTATATGTAACTGATCTCAGGATTCTTAACCTGGAGTTTGTGAACTTGTTATTTTGAATATGTTGGCAACTGTATTTCAATATGATTAAATTATTTATGCATATAAGATATGATTCTAAGAAAGGTCCCACAAGTTTCACCAGACTGCCCAAGGAGTCCATGATGACAACAAAAATTAAGAATCTCTCAATTAGTCCAACCTTATACAACATACCAAAAAATTTTTCAACCAAAACAGTTGCTTAAAACCCCACATTGAGGTAGATCTCACTCCCTCTTGAGCCAGACCATATCACTTTTCACATAGTTTTATTTGATAAAATTTTGATGAAGTTTTTCCTTTTATCAAACCTAAAATTGCATCCCTGTAACTTTCATTCTGCCCTCCTCCTTCTGCTTTCTGAAGCCCATCATAAAGAATCAAAGAATCTTCCAGATCATAATCCCACATCTGCATTTTAAAATACTCATCATGGCCCACTCCCCCAAGGCTCTTCTTCCTAACACCAACAGCTTACAAATGATACACAGGTGGCTTGATTGTGAAGTATGGAGGGCAGGTTGGAATAGCAGAAGAACCTTAGAGTCAGATCCAGAGGACTTACATCCAAAACCTTTCTATGTGTTTTACATTTGACAAGTCAATGAGCCACAATTTTTTCATGTGTATAACAAGATGATTAAAAAGATGGCATCTAAGCTCCCCTTTACCTCTATGCAATCTTAGATTTCTTCAATATATTAATTGCACTCATCTGGACCCTCTCCAGTTTTTTTTGGTCTTTCTTAAAACATTGAACTGAACTGAAGTGTACATAATCCTCTAGATATGGTATTATAAATATCATGGGATTATCACTCCCAAGGTCTAGGTTCTATGCTCTAATTGCAGTTCAAGGTAGCATTAGATTTTTTTAGGTGACATATTATATCGTTGACCAATACTGAGCTTGCAAGGCCACTAAAACACTCAGACCTTTTTTAACTAAATTGTGTAGTCATCTCTCTTAGCTCATACTTGTGAGGATGATTTTTCTGAATGCAACTGTAAAACTTTATCTATATTCCTATTTCACTTTATTAAATAATCAGTTTAATGTTCCAGGCTATCAAATCTTTTAAGATCCTGCCACTCAAAATGCTTGTTGTCCCCTGCAGCTTTGTCATTTGAAAAATATGGTAAGCATATTGTCTATCTATATTGTCGCTGGTATGTGTAAAACAGAAGGCGCAGAGCTACCAGGGATCTATGGGGCATTTCAACTGAGACTGCCTTCTAAATTGATCATTTGAATCATTCATGATTACTCTTTTGGTCTGGCAATTACTTTGCTTCAAAGTCACCTAGCCATGCTATCATGAAGCCCAGCAGCAGAAAAAACAAATCTTAGATTGAGGGTCATACAAAAACAGGTGATGGATGTGATTTCTACTAGATCTATGATCTAATAATAAGGAAATCTTGGTTCTGCCACATAGTTTGAAGACCCTTGGATAAGCCCACAATTCTCTATCTTTTCCTTAAGACTAGCACAGGAAAATTTGACAAATGCTTTGCTGAAATCCAGGCAAGTTGTATCTCCAGCAGTCTCCTGATCTACTTGTCTAGTAACTGTCGAAAAAGGAAAAGAGGGTATTCTCACATAACCTGCCCACCATGCCAATTTCCACTTTTAATTTGGCCTCTTGAATGGCCCTACCTGCCTGAAATGTGTTACCTCCTATAATAGATCAGTTAGCGTTTTTTATGCCTTGTGAAGCTCCCAATATAAACAAATTAGACGGCAATTTTTAACACTATGAAAATGGAAGCAAAAGCCAGTTTTCTTGGGCCTCATCAGAATAGTCTTCATGATCACTATAATGATTATTTACCTGATAAGATGAATACTCAAGAAAAGTGCTACTGATTTGTATGATTACAGATGAGACCCCAGTGAAAAAGAACAGTGGATTGAAAATTGGAATATGTGAATTCAAATCCAAACACTGCCACTTATCAGCTGTGTGACTTTAGATAATTTTATATCACCACTGATCTTTAGTTCTTCATCTGTAATATGGGGGTAAGAGTTATTAAATACTTATAAGCACTTTCCATCATGTGACAGGCACTGTGCTAAGCACAGAAGAGGCAAAACACTGTACCTACTCTCAGGTAGCTCACAGTCTAATAGGGAGACAAGATGCAAATCACTATGTATAAATAAGATATAGAAGTGAAAAATGGAAATAATCTCAGAGAGAAGACATCAAGATCAATAAGGACTGGGAAAGGCTTTTTGCAGAAGGGAGGGCATTAGCTGTGACTTGAAGGAAACCAGAGAATGCAGGAGAAGGTAAGAAGTAAAGAAATCCAGGTATAGAGGACAGTCCAAGAAAGTGCTGAGTCCTCCATAGAGTTGCAAAAATTAAATTTGTAAAGTGCTTTATACATAGGAGACATATATTTTTTAATTTTTATTTTGAATATTTTCCCATAGTTACATGTTTCATGTTCTTTCCCTCTCCCCCAAACCCCTCTAGCCCACCTTACCCAAATGCACAATTCCACTGGGTTTTACATGTATCATTGAGCAAGACCTAATTCCATATTATTGATAGTTGGACTAGAGTTATTGTTTAGTGTCTACATCCCCAATAATATTCCCATCAGCCCATCTGTTCGAGCAGTTTTTTTTTCTTCTGTGTTTCTCCTCCCACAGTTCTTTCTCTGAATGTGGCTAGTTTTCTTTCTCATAAGTCCCTCAGCCTTGCTCTGGATTCTTGCATTGCTGCTCGTAGAGAAGTCCGTTATGTTCGATTGTACCACAGCGTATCAGTCTTTGTGTACAATGTCATAGGAGACATATTTTTGACTGATATGGCATTTGTTTTGATTTGACTATGCATAGTAATTACAAGGATTTTGCTTTTCCTTTTTTCCTCCCCTATTGTGGATGCAAGATATAAGAGGGAAAAAATTAATGCATGCTAATTTTAAAGTCATAATGAAAAATTAACAAAAAGCTTTAAAAAGTATTAAATAAATGTAAGTTATTATTTAAAAAGTTCCTTTGTTAAATATCTAGTCTGCATGAATCTGAAACTATGGGTAATTAATTTTAAATATTGTCAAATAATCATGACTAGTGACCCATAAGACTTCATATTCTAAGAAAAAATGGCTTTTATTATCCTCTTGCCCGGGGATTTATTTCCATCATCTCTCATTGTTTCTCTAGATTTCGATCCTTTTTGAATAGTTTAAAATTCAATCTTTACCTGCCCATAGAAAAAACTACTGATCTCAAACTCTGCCTTATCTCTGAAGCTGGTTCATGTTCTTACCCAACCCCAGGGTTACTGGGCCATTGTTTAATAGAATTTGTCCAGAGTAATACATGAAAGTTCAGCTTAGTCCCATATGACCTTCAGTATAGAAAATCCCAGTTGGGTTTGAGTCCACTCCAGGACAAACTCAATATTATAGCTTGTTCTTTAAAACAGGAATGTCAGGGGCTGTGAGGTTGCTCAGGGGATAGAGAGCCAGGCCTGAAACTGAGAGGTCCTGGTTTCAAATCTAGCCTCAGTCACTTATTGGCTGTGAGGCCCTGAGCAAGTCACTTGACCCCATTGCCTAGTCCTTACTATTCTTCTTCCTTGGAATGGATACTTACAGTATTGATTCTAAGACAGAAGGTAAGGGTTTTAAAAAATGTCCTCCAGGACAATTAGATTATTCATTTCTCTATATAAAAAGCTTTTTTTTGCCTATAATCTAAGACTGTGAGAAGCCCAAGTGGATTTTAATATCATCTTAGGAGCAGAACTTAATTCTTGTCCTGTAGTACAAATGAATAATAATGAATCTCCCAGAAGATCTTATTACAAGTTCCCAACTCCATTTTAGCTGTTTCCACTATCCCCTCTACCCCTGAATTCCCAAATAATCCAGGAGTTGCTAAATGAAAGCTAAATTCTCTGGGCAACATGGCCATAATTATGTGACCTCAAAGGTAGATCTGAAGATGATGGTACTTTGTCACAGCCAATACATATCAGAAGAAATTGTCAGTGTTTGGAAAAATCATCCAAATAGCTACAAATCAGATCAAAAGTAACCATATTCAACAAATAGCCTTGTCTTTATTAATCAGCCTTCTTGAATGATATCCCAAATTCATTCTGGAGTTGGAAATCTTAGAATATGATATACCTATGATACAGGGAAGAGAATTACTCCTTAGAAATCAGCTTTAGAGATGACAAATCTGGGCAGACCTATAAGTATGCACAACTCATCCTGTCTTAATTTAAACGTGTTGTGTTAACCTTGTATTACGAAAGTTTTCTGAGAATAAAAGGAATACATTTTCCTAAATTGCAAATAAGGAATTGAATAGAATTCTGAATTAACATTAAGTATCTACAGACTGGTGTTCTTGTTTAGAACTAAAATTTTAAAACAAAGCAAGAGTTAGAAAAAAATTAGAAAATGTAAAATAAATAATTTTGATTATACTAAATTAAAAAGGTGCAAAAATAATGCAACCAAAATCAGAAGGGAAACAACAAACTGAGAAAAAATCTTTATAACAAAAAACTCTGACAGAGGTCTAATTACTCAAATATACAAGGAGCTAAATCAATTGTATAAAAAAAAATCAAGCCATTCCCCAATTGATAAATAGGCAAGGGACATGAATAGGCAATTTTCAAATAAAGAAATCAAAAGTATCAATAAGCACGTGAGAAAGTATTCTAAATCTCTAATAATTAGAGGAAAAGCAAATCAAAACAACTCTGAGGTACCACCTCACACCTAGCAGTTTGGCTAAAATGATAGCAGGGGAGAGTAATGAATGCTGGAGGGGATGTGGCAAAATTGGGACATTAATGCATTGCTGGTGGAGTTGTGAACTGATCCAGCCATTCTGGATGGCAATTTGGAACTATGCCCAAAGAGCTCTAAGACTCCCTGCCCTTCAATCCACTTATAGCATTGCTGGTTTGTACCCCAAAGAGATCATAGATAAAAAGACTTGTACAAAAATATTTATTACCACACTTTTTGTGGTGACAAAAAACTGGAAAACAAGGGTATGCCCTTCAATTGGGGAATGGCTGAACAAATTGTGGTATATGCTGGTGATGGAATACTATTGTGCTCAAAGGAATAATAAATTGGAGGAATTCCATGTGAACTGGAAAGACCTCCAGGAATTGATGCAGAGTGAAAGGAGCAGAGCCAGAAGAAACATTGTACACAGAGACTGATAAACTGTGGTAAAATCAAATGTAATGGACTTCTGCACTAGCAGCAATGCAATGACCCAGGACAATTCTAAAGGATCTATGTAAAAGAATGCTACCCACATTCAGAGGAAGAACTGCAGGAGTGGAAACACAGAAGAAAAACAACCGTTTGAACACGTGGGTTGATGCAGACATGGTTGGGGATGTAGACTTGAAACAACTACCCTAGTGCAACTATCAATAATATGTAAATAAGTCTTGATTGATGACAGATGTTAAAACCAGTGGAAATGTGCGTTGGATATGGTGGGGAGTTTTGAAGGAGGGGAGGGTGAAGGGAAAAGTAAAAACATGAATCATGAAACCATGGAAATTTTTTTCTAAAAAAAATAAAATATTTAAATCTTAAAAAAAAAAAAGAAAGAACTAAATCCAGGAAAGGGTAGCCCAAAGGACTGAAATGTAGTTGGTTCTGACAACACTTTTATATCTTTAATAAAAAGAAACAACAGAACTTACCACCTAATTAGGGCAGAGGCAAGGGTGTTGGGGGGAGGCACAAAGAGCTGTACATTAATTTGTTCTGACTTGAATGACTCCATCTTTAAATAAGCTTCCACTTCAGATGAAATGAACAGTCACCTACATCTCTGTATTTACTGTTTGTGTTTCTACACTTCCCAAGTCTCCGTATTATTCTAGCCTTAGAACAAAACAAAGTTGCCTTACCCAGCTCTCCCTGAGATCATCAACAATACACCTCTGCACCTTGCCTTTGAGGGTACCTGAAGTCTTGGATTAACTATTCTCCAATTTATCTTGCTTCCTAGATTGATAGGAAATTGTATTATGAATTCCCTTGGCCAATCAAGGAAAGCTGTCAATCAATTGATTTCTCAATTTGGTGCCATATAATGTCTTTTTCAACCGATTGGTGCCCTAAATTTGTTTACTGTGGCCCTTTTGCCACAAAATTAGCAAGAAGAAATAGGAAGCTACCCGATTGCTGACTTCTTCTCTATACACAGAGTAACTATCACCAAAGTCCCACTCCTCTCCATTCTTCCCCAGCATGTCTCATGGCTCTCCCTCCCCACCAAATAACAGAGCTGTTTGTTCTTTCTCTGTTGATTTTTCTTTCAAGCTAGTCTGAATACTGTGGGACATAAGGTCAAAGGGGAAGGTATCTTTGAATCACAAAAAAACAAGGGAGAAGCATGAATAGCTTTAAAAATATATCTTGTGACTGTTCTCACTTCTGTAAATACTAAATGCTCACTGTTGGATATTCAGAGTAAAATATTTCCTTAATTTATAGCCCTATGTAATCATTTGTTCTGATACTATTTTAAATGACACGATAAATATTACCATGAAGATATTTTCTGTTCTCATTTTTAAACTCTTACCTTCTATCTTAGAATCAATATTAATTATTATTTCTATAAAATATAAGAGCAATTAAGGGCTTGGCAATTGGAGTCAGTGATTTTCTCAGGGTCATACAGCTAGGAAGTATCTCAGGTCAGATCTGAACCCAAGTCCTCCCAACTCCAGGCCTGGCACTCTATGCACTGTGCTATCTAGCTGCCTCTCATGAAGACATTTTCCTATTGGGTCACAATTACAGAAGCACAGTTTTTATGGGCCATTTGTGAAAATCTTCCTGTTATGGACAAAGTGCACGTATATTTAATGCATCTGTGGGCTCATACTGGACCCTGACAGCCACTTTTTAAGCAATTCAAACAGGCAGTCTTTAACCTATAAACAACCAACTTAGAAGAAACTCACAGAAATAAAATAGCTGTTGTCCATGCCATAACCAACCAATAGAAGGCTAGACGAGAAAATTTAGGGCTTTTGAAGAAATTCTGGATTTAGGGGTAGAAGGAGGGAAAAAGTCATCAAAGTCAGACACATCCTTTAGTAGGAAACTTTTAAGAAAAGCTAGACTTCAATGATGACAGCTACTTCATCTATTAAATCTGGTTTTCGCCTGAAAACACAGATAATTAAGTAGTAAGGGGTGAAGAAAGTTTAGTCGTTTGGAAAACTGCTTCAGTTTTTTTTTTCATTTATTTTGTCTCAAATTGTCTGAGGATATTTTGCAGGGGGGGGACAGGGAATCCACCAGAAGTAAGACTAAGATGCTGAATTTATTTTCTAGCTACTTTTTATTCCACCAGACCAGATCCAGATATATCCATTATGTGTTATTTTCCAATGTTTAAAAATGTTTGCACTATGATGATTTTTATCTGCGTACTGGATGATTTGGCCTGATATAAACACATATACATATACATATGTATATATACATATGTATATGTATATGTGTTTATATCACCCTTTAACAAGCAGCATAAATAGAAAGGTATCTGTCCAGTTATTTTTACCTCCCATCCTTAAAACAAAGTATCAAAAGAAAAAAATGAAGTCTTTTATGTGAAAACACACAATATACCCACTGACATCCACTTAAGGTTAGGGTTTCAGACTTAGTTCATTATAATGAAATATACTCTTTGTTCTGAAAGCCAATTTGTTACACTAGGCTGTGATTCATGTAGGGTCTGTCCTTCAAATTTCAAACAATGAGAAATCCCTGCTTTCAAATAATAAACCAAACTACTGAAAAGGAATACTATAATGCAATTTTAACATCATCATAAAGACCTTATCATTCCATAACAAATTAGATAGACCAAAAGCTAAGAGTGAGGGCCATCAGTTACATAAAAATAACATCCAATAGTACATTTAAGTCAAGTGAACAAGCATTTATTAAGGAGAATCTTTGGCACCATGTTAAACCCTTGGGAAACAAAAAGAGGGGAAAAAAAGTCTGTTCTAAAGAAATTCAGTTGGTTAGAGGAAATAACATGAATAATTACATATAAATAAGTCAGTGGTAGAGTCACTCAAAGAGAGGCACCTGTGGCTGAGGGGTTAAGAGCACTAAACCTGGAGTCAAATTCAATCCAGCCTTAGACACTTCTTAGTTTTGGGATCCTGAGCAAATCACTTAACCTCTGATTACTTGACCAAAGGATCCATTGGAGAAGGGAATAGTAAATCACTCCAGTATCCTTGCCAAGAAAACTCCATGAACATATATGATCTATCAGGTCAGAAAGAGTTGGACATGACTGAATAACCACAGAGTCACTATATTTAGAACTATTTCTATATTTTACATTCAATAGAAATCTAGATTTAGACATCAGTCAATAAATCAGCTAATTCACCCAGCAGAAAAGACAATGGCTTTGAAAAGGTTTCCAAGGAGATAATTGTTACTAATTTTTTGACCCAATATTGTCACTAGCCAGTTCCCTAATGTCTGCTGGTTCCTAAGAACTCCTTTGGTTTGTAGTATAGAACAATGCATAATATTTTTCTCAGGAACTTGCAAATAGTGGAAGGCAAGCATCAACTCACCAAGAAAGATACCTAGCTACTCAGATTCACCAAAGCCACACTCCTTTGCCATGGAGAAGTATCATCCAACTCTCTTGGCCTCATGCTTTTAAAATTCATTTTTTCTGTCACAATGTAAGCACCATAAAACAAACAAACAAACAAACAACAACAACAACAAAACAACCCTGCCTCACCACTCACCAGCAGAGAAGCCCCTGTGTTTTTAAGTTTCTTGGGATGTGGCTGATACATTTGTTAAGACTATTGCCAGCCATTGCTAATTTTTTTCTCCTACAGATCAATAGTTCTGCTTTTCTGATCATGGAAACAAGAGACCTGTTGGCCTTAATTTCCTGGTTAACATTTTGTGTACAAGGTACCTAGATTTTATTACTCTGAAAATTGAAGTGTCAACTAAGTTTTCAATATTTCATTACTAAAAGATGAATTAAGTTGAATTCTACTCCCTAGAATAATAATAATAATAATAACTGATAATCATTTTAACAATAATTAATAATCCTTTTAAATAAAACAATGATAATATTTTTATAGAACTTTAAAGTTTTCAAAATAATTTTCAAATATTCTTATTTGATCCTCACAACAACCTTGGGAAATAGATCCTATTATTATCCTCTTTTTATTTATGGAAAAATGGAAGCACAGATAGAGTTTGTTACTTGACCCCTAAGGTCATACAGGAAGTATCTCAGGCTAAAGTCTTCCTTCCCCTATGGCCCATATTTTATCCACTGTGCCATCTAGAATAAATATAGTATCTCTAGGCCAGTTCTCAAGATGCTGCTTACCTCTCTGATCCCATACTACTTCTTTAACCTCAGATAAAAGATCAAAGAGAAGGTGGAAAATATTTATCTGTTCTATATGGTTTATGCATTGTTGCTTGAAAGCAGAAAGTTAGAATAGATGGAAATATAGGGTATCTTTCCAGTTCTATGATTCTGTGGTTCGGCTTTTTAATGTCATGGCACATCTTAATGGGCATGTATTTCATATTTAAATAGCCACCATGATTGTGTGTTTCATTTATTTCTAACTTTCTGAAATCTAATATTTTAGACCAAAATTATTAAAGTTTGGTAGGATGGAACCAATAGCAACTGCAGGTCACTGTCTATCCACCATTCTTTTACTATAGGTTAACCTAGATTTTCCCTAAAAGTAAACAAAACTGTTTCTAAAACTTGGATGGCCCAGAGTCTGTTTTTCCATTGAGACTGTTTCTTGGTAGCCTTTGGCTTTTTATGGCATGGTTTATTTTTTATTTAAGAGGGGAAAACAAAGAAGGCCTTATTTTTCCTCAACATTTTACTTGAATGAGTAAAGTATGGACCTGAGTGTAAGAAATAAAATTGATATAAAAAGATAGATTTAAAAATATTAGGATCTTGGGAAATGTAGTTTGAAAGAGCCCTAAATGTCCACAGGAAGTTTAGATCAGGGACCTCAAAATTAGTTCAAGGACCCCCCAAGGACACAATGCAATACACTGGCCACCATCTGAAGATCCTAAATGGCAGTATAACAACCGCAAAGATTATACACAATTACTTCTTGCTAGGGATGCTATTCTCAGATCAATGCAAGAAGGCACCTAGCAAAACATTGGTTTTGCTCTCTCTCTTTCTATCTCTTCTACTTACCTCTTATCTCTAACTATTATAGTTAGAATTTTAGGGGTACAAGATGATTATGTCAAATGATCAGTTGGGGAGATGAGTCTCCCAAATGATCACAGGGAGGATTGTGATAATGAAATGAAATCTACTTTGCCCATCTTTAGATTTAATCACCAAAGGTGAAATCATCTCCATTTAACCCACAACTTTGGTGATCTGGAACCCACATGTGTTAGAATGAGTGACAAATCAGAATTTACTGACTGCCTCATGGGCAGTCCTAAGAAGAGCATACGTTGTGATTAGACACATAAACTAAGAGGAAACCACAGGAAGTGATGCAAAAGAGGCCCCTTTAAAAAGAGACCTCAGTTAGCTGGGCCTTCTCTTTTGGATCATGAACAGGACCTAAAGGAGCTCTTCTGGTTCGTGACTGGACTTGGAGGAGGTCTGGAGCTGGTGAGACTGTTCCACATGATGAGTATTAAGACTGAATCTTCCTGAACTTCTCTTAAGGAACTTCCTTATAATAGAGATTCTGTGACTGAAGCTTTTGCATTGTTCGCCTTCAAGTCCCTTTGGGCCTCTGGCTTCCCGGCCTTGGGATCAAGGCTGGATTTCCCTCAGCTGAGGGTTAATTAGATATACCTGGATTGAACTAGGGGATCAGAGCAAATTACTTAGTGTGTTAGATTACTTATCCTATCTTATTCTCTCTCTTATTTCCTTATTTCTACTTCCTTTTCTCATTTGTAAATAAATTTCCATAAAAGTCAATTTAACTTGAAGTTAATCTTTAATTGGGGACTGATAATTATTCAATCACCTGGCAACCAACCATTTAATATTTATCCAATCAAAACCCCTTTTCCCCCTTACAGGAGTCAAGGCCACCACTATCATTTGATTTCAACTCAGAAATCAAATTTTTACCAAACATTGTCCTTTCTGCTTTTGTCAGCCTTCCCAGCAATGCTGGAATCTTACTGTGGGCCAAAAGTATCCCTATGGCAGCTTGAGAAGTAGCACTAATTTGCCTTGATGTTTAGTGTCTCCTGTCAGGAAATCATCAGGAGCATTAGACAGCAGATGCTGATTGGCAATCCTGGTTTCAGTTTTACCCAACATGTGATAGGCCTGCTCTTTTTAAGACCTGTCAACTCTTAATTTCTCTAGCATTCCAAATGTGTCTGCTTTACATCATATCAATGAAGATCTTTCACAGAGAATGAAAATATGACTTCAGGTCATTTTGTTATCTGAAGAAAAGAGTAATTCTAAAACTATAGTTCAAAGTTCATGCATCACATCAAAGACCTAAACCAGATTAAAAAAGAAGGCAAACCCGGCCTCAGCCACTTCCCAGCTGTGTGACTCTGGGCAAGTCACTTGACCCTCATTGCCCACCCTTATCACTCTTCCACCTATGAGACAATACATTGAAGTACAAGGGTTTAAAAAAAAAAAAAGAAGGCAAAGTTTGCTCCATGAAGGCATTTTACCCAATGTTCATGACATCTCCAATTTCTAGAATGGATTCTTCCTTATCTCTGCCCCTTGTGGTATATTTCTTCTTCCCTCAAGGCTTAACATAGGTATTATCTCTTTCACAACACATTCTCTTAAGTTCCTTCTAGATAAAAGTGATCTCTCCCTCCTTAGATATCTTGCTGCATTTTTCTGGCCCTCCAATCTAAACCTATATGCTCTACTGTTTCATAATTAGTATAAATGTCTCATTTCCTTTTTCAAATGTAAGCTCTGAGGCATGGACTAATAACCTCTAATTTCTGCTCCTGAGAAGGCTGAGGATGGTGGATTACTTGAGCCTGGGAATGCTGAGCTATAGTATGTCTAAAACCAAATATCGAGTCTGGCACCAATATGATGAGCTTCTGGACTGTCTAAGGAGATAAGTCCAGGTTAGAAATTGAGAAGGTAAAGCTTATATGACAAATAGTAATAGTACCATGTCTCTAAGTGGCCACTATATGTTCAGCCTGGGAAAGATTGAGTAACCAAGTCTCAAGATAAAAAAGTTAATCTCTTTGAAAGTGTACCTTTTAGATCAGTGGAACCGAACAAGCATACAGCAAAAAGTAGTAAAAGATTATAGTGAGAGATTATGAGACTTCTGGGTTAAGATGGTGGCAGAGTAAAAAGCAGCTGCTTAACCTCTCCTAACCCACACATATAGGACTCCTCAAGAAGACATAAAAAAAATCCAGATGAATGAAAGAACCCCACAACAGGGCACAGTATTGAAAGTATGTGGAATTGGAGCATTTCCATGCTATAAAGGGGTGAAAGAGCTCTCACTAAAATGCAAGCTGAGCAAACTCCTCCCCCCACACCACCTACAGTGCCAAAGCCAGCACAAAAGACTTAGAGCAAGTTTGGGACATCCATTAAGTCCTTGGCAGCTACCCGGGATCACCAGGGCCTGCTCCTGAGAGCAGCAAGACTTAAGACCCCAAGAGGCTAAAGAATGTACGGACTTTGAACATAGACCCTGAGTGCAGGTGTGGACACAGGCGTGGATGTGGATCCTGAGTGCAGGTGTGGACCTTTGGTGGGAACCCAGTGCAGAAGGGTACACAACTATGGAAGCAGCACCCTGAGACTTTTAAAGGAGCTTCCGGCAGAGGAACAAGCAAGGGGACCACTAGGAGGCTTGACCCTGAGAAGAAATAGACCTGAGATGTCAGGAGCTTAAAGAGTGCAGACAGACCCTGGGTGTGAGGATAAAGCTGAGAGGGCACATAGCTCACAATGGCAAGCCATCCACAAGAACCCCAAAAGAGAAAGATCAACAAGAAGAAATCTTTAACACTAGACAACTTTTACACAGGGAAAATCCAGACAACAGAGCAAACAGCAGAGGAGAATAAACAAATAATCATATCCAAACTTTCCCAAAATAACGAAAACTGGTCCCAAGCTATTGAAGAGTTCAAAGCTGAGATGATGAGAAATATGGAAGAGATCTGACAAGAAAATAACAGATTAAAAGGCAGAATTTCACAATTAGAAAGTGAGGCAAGTCAATTGAAGACCAGAAATGACCAGATTGAAAAGGAAAACCAGTCTCTACAGGCTAGAATTGAGCAATTAAAAGCTAATGATCTCTCAAGACAGCACGAACAAATAGAACAAAGTCAAAAGATTGATAAAATAGAAGGAAACATAAAATATCTCAATGAGAAATTGACAGATCAAGAAAACAAGTCTAGAAGAGACATTTTGAGAATCATTGGTCTTCCTGAAAAAGCAGAAATTAATAGAAATTTGGACTCCATACTAAAAGAAATTATTCAGCAAAACTGCCCTGAAATTCTACAACAAGAGAGCAATATAGACATTGAAATGATCCATAGACCACCCTCTACACTAGACCCTGAAAAGACAACCCCCAGGAATATAATAGCCAAATTCAAGAGCTTCCAAGTAAAAGAAAAAATTTTACAAGAAGCCAGAAAGAGACAATTCAGATATCAAGGAGCACCAATCAGGATCACACAGGATCTGGCAGCCTCCAAACTACAAGACTTCAAGGCTTGGAATATGATATTCAGAAAGGCAAGAGAACTGGGTCTACAACCAAGGATCACCTACACATCAAAACTGACTATATACTTCCAGGGGAAAGTTTGGGCATTCAACAAGATAGAAGATTTCCAAGTATTTGCACAGAAAAGACCAGGACTAAATGGAAAGTTCTATATCCAACCACAAAAATCAAGAGAAACATGAAAAGGTAAATAAGAAACAGAGGGGAAAGAAAGAAAACTTGTATTTTTAAATTTGCATCTTTAAGGGCTTCAATAAGATCTAATTATTGTATTCCTATGTGGAGAAATGTTATGTGTAATTCTCTGTAGTGAACTCTATTCACTATTATAGTAATTAGAAGAATTATTCATAGGGAGGGATTGGAGTACTAAATGGTCTAAGATGATATATGGGGTGAATAGTAGAGGACACCAAGAGAAACTTGAATGAATAAGAAAAATAGTATATTCTATTATACACAAAGAGCGCATGGGAAGGGGAGGGGATGAATACTATTATAAGAAGGAGGGGAAGGGAGCATTAAGAGGTAATATTTAAACCTTACTCTCAGTGGAATTAACCCTGACAGGGAAGAGTAGCTATATCCATTGGGATATAAAATTCTATCTAACCCTACTGAGAAAGTCAGAAGGGATAAACCAAGGGGAGCAGGGCAGTGGGGAGGTCAAAAAATGGAGGGGAGAAGATGGGGGAGGGAAATCATTAGGCGTTTAAAATAAAAAGAGGGGAATAATAAGGGAGGGGGTAGAAAAGGAATTAAATCAAGGGAGGGGACAAGGCTTACTGGCTTAAAGTAAAGCACTGGTTTAAAAGGAAATAGTGTAATAAGAAGGGGTAGAACTAGGAGAGGGTAACAAACTTTTGGCTAATACACAACTGATAATTATAACTCTGAATGTGAATGGGATGAATTCACACATAAAATGGAAGCAAATAGCAGAGTGGATTAGAAACCAAAATCTACCATATGTTGTCTACAAGAAACACATATGAAGTGGGTAGACATACACAGGTCTATGGTAAAGGGCTTAAGCAAAATCTTTTGGGCTTCAAATGAGAAAAAGAAGACAGGAGTGGTGATCATGATTTCTGACAAAGCCAAAGTAAAAATAGATATGATTAAAAAAGACAGGGAAGGTAATTACATCCTAATAAAAGGCAGTACAGACAATGTAGAAATAATAGTGCTCAATATGTATGCAGGAAATGGCGTAGCATCCACATTCGTAAAGGAGAAACTGGCAGAACTCAAGAAGGAAATAGATAGTAAAATCATACTAGTGGGAGATCTAAATATTCCTCTTTCAGATCTAGATAAATCAAACCAAAAAATAAATAAGAAAGAGGTAAGAGAGATGAATGAAGTCCTAGAAAAATTAGATTTAATTGATATGTGGAGAAAAATAAAAAGGGACAAAAAGGAATACACCTTCTTTTCAGCTGCACATGGTACATTTACAAAGATTGACCATGTAATAGGGCATAGAATCATGGCAAACAAATGCAAAAGAGCAGATATAATAAATGTAACCTTCTCAGATCATAATGCGATAAAAATAATAATCAGTAAGGGCACCTGGACAGGCAAATCAAAAACCACTTGGAAATTAAACAATATGATTCTCCAAAACCAAATTGTCAAAGAAGAAATCATAGAAACAATCAACAATTTCATTGAAGAAAATGACAATGATGAGACATCCTACCAAACTCTGTGGGATGCAGCCAAGGCAGTACTCAGGGGGAAATTTATATCCTTGAGTGCATATATTAACAAATTAGGGAGGGCAGAGATTAATGAATTGTGTATACAACTTAAAAAACTAGAAAGCAAGCAAATTAAAAATCCCCAGATAAAAACTAAATTAGAAATACTAAAAATCAAGGGAGAAATTAATAAAATCAAAAGTAAAAGAACTGTTGAATTAATAAATAAGACTAGAAGCTGGCATTTTGAAAAAACACATAAAATAGACAAAGTACTGGTCAATCTAATAAAAAAAGGAAAGAAGAAAACCAAATTGACAGTATCAAAGATGAAAAGGGAGACCTCACCTTTAATGAAGGGGAAATTAAGGCAATCATTAAAAATTATTTTGCCCAATTATATGGCAATAAATATAACAATTTAGGAGATATGGATGAATATTTATGAAAATATAAATTGCCTAGATTAACAGCAGAAGAAATAGAATACCTAAATAACCCCATATCAGAAAAAGAAATTGAACAAGCCATCAAAGAATTCCCTAAGGAAAAATTTCCAGAGCCTGATGGATTCAAGTGAATTCTATCAAACATTTAAAGAGCAACTAATCCCAATACTATACAAATTATTTGATATAATGAACAAAGAATGAGTCCTACCAAATTCCTTTTATGACACAAATACAGTACTGATTCCAAAGCCAAGGTAGATCAAAAACAGAGAAAGAAAACTACAGACCAATCTCCCTAATGAACATAGATGCAAAAATCTTAAATAGAATACTAGCTAAGAGCTTCCAGCAAGTGATTAAGAGGATTATCCACCATGATGAGGTGGGATTTATACCAGGAAGGCAAGGATGGTTCAACATTAGGAAAACCATCCATATAATTGACCATATCAACAATCTAACAAACAAAAATCACATCATTATCTCAATAGATGCTGAAAAAGCCTTTGACAAAATACAGCATCCATTCCTATTCAAAACACTGGAAAGTATAGAAATAGAAGGACCTTTCCAAAAAATAATAAATAGTATATACCTAAAACCAATAACAAGCATCATAAGCAATGAGGATAAATTAGAAGCATTCCCAATAAGATCAGGAGTGAAACAAGGATGCCCATTATCACCTCTATTATTTAACATAGTACTAGAAACACTAGCAGTAGCAATTAGGGAAGAAAAAGAAATTGAAAGTATCAAAATAGGCAATGAGGAGACTAAGCTATCACTCTTTGCAGATGATATGATGGTCTATTTAAAAAATCCTAGAGAATCAACTAAGAAGCTTGTAGAAATAATCAACAACTTTAGCAAAGTTTCAGGATACAAAATAAATGCACATAAATCATCAGCATTTCTATATATTTCCAACACATTAGAGCAGCAAGAGGTAGAAAGAGAAACACCATTTAAAATCACCCTAGACAATATAAAATACTTAGGAATCTACCTACCAAAACAAACACAGGAATTAATCAAAAACAACTACAAAACACTTTCCAAACAATTAAAACTTGATCTAAATAATTGGAAAAACATTGATTGCTCATGGGTAGGACGAGCTAACATAATAAAAATGACCATTCTACCAAATTAATTTACCTATTTAGCGCCATACCTATAAAACTACCGAAAAACTTTTTTACTGAATTAGAAAAAACTATAACAATGTTCATTTGAAAGAACAAAAGATCAAGAATATAAAGGGAAATAATGAAAAAAATGTGAAGGAAGGTGGCCTAGCAGTACCAGATATTAAACTATATCATTAAGCAGAGGTCATCAAAATGGTATGGTACTGGCTAAGAGACAGAAGGGAGGATCAGTGGAATAGACTTGGGGTAAGTGACATTAGCAAGATAGTGTATGATAAACCCAAAGAGCCCAACTTTTGAGACAAAAATCCACTCTTGACAAAAACTGCTGGGAAATTTGGAAAACAATATGGGAGAGATTAGGTTTAGACCAACATCTCACACCAAGATAAATTCAGAATGGGTGAATGACTTGAATATAAAGAAGGAAACTCTAAATAAATTAAATGAACACAGAATAGTATACTTGTTCGATCTCTGAGAAAGGAAAGATTTTAAAACCAAGCAAGAGTTAGAGAAAATTACAAAATGTAAAATAAATGATTTTGATTATATTAAATTAAAAAGCTTTTGTACAAACAAAAACAATGCAGCCATGCAGAAGGGAAACAACAAATTGGGGAAAAATCTTTATAACAAAAAACTCTGACAGGGATCTAATTACTCAAATATACAAGGAGTTAAATCAATTGTGTAAAAAAATCAAGCCATTCCCCCATTGATAAATGGGAAAGGGACATGAATAAGCAATTTTCAGATAAAGAAATCAAAAGTATTAATAAGCATGTGAGAAAGTGTTCTAAATATCTAATAATTAGAGAAATGCAAATCAAAACACCTTACACCTAGCAGATTGGCTAAAATGATAGAAGGGGAGAATAATGAATGTTGGAGGAGATGTGGCAAAATTGGGACATTAATGCATTGCTGGTGGAGTTATGAACTTATCCAACCATTCTGGATGGCAATTTGGAACTGTGCTTAAAGGGCTATAAAAGAATGCCTGCCCTTTGATCCAGCCATACCATTGTTGGGTTTGTACCCCAAAGAGATCATAGATAAACAGACTTGTACAAAAATATTTATAGACACGCTTTTTGTGGTGGCAAAAAAACTGGAAAATGAGGGTATGCCCTTCAATTGGGGAATGGGTGAACAAATTGTGGTATATGCTGGTGATGGAATACTATTGCACTCAAAGGAATAATAAACTGGAAGAATTCCATGTGAATTGGCAAGACCTCCAGGAATTGATGCAGAGCGAAGGGAGCAGGCAGAGCCAGAAAAACATTGTACACAGAGACCAATACACTGTGGTAAAATAGAATGTAATGGACTTCTGTACTAGCAGCAATGCAATGACCCAGGACAATTCTGAGGGATTTATGGAAAAGAACGCTACCCACATTCAGAGGAAGAACTGCAGGAGTAGAAACACAGAAGAAAAGCAACTGCTTGAACACATGGTTTGACGCAGACATGACTGGGGATGTAGACTCGAAACTACCACACCAATGCAACTATCAACAATTTGGAAATAGGCCTTGATCAATGATATGTTAAAACCATTGGAAATGCGCATTGACTATGGGGGGCGGGGGGATATTGGGGGTGAAGGGGAAAGTAAGAGCATGAATCATGTAACCATGTTAACTTTTCTAAAAAATAAATATTATCAAATGTTAAAAAAATAAAGAGATTAAGAAAAAAAGATTATAGTAACCGTGTATTTCACAAAAATGTAGATCTAGCCTATTGGAATAAGAAATCACTATTTTGGAAAGTAACTTTGCATAAATTAGGTATTGACCAATAGCTTACACCAGTGATGGACAAACTACTGTCCACAGGCCAGATGTGGCCCCCTCAAATGTTCTATCTGGCCTCAGGACATTATTCCTAATCTGATGAATACAATGAACCTTCGAAAGAGTTGCCTTAGAAACAGACTGACAGGTGAGCATTTCCTTTCCTTTGACCCCCCTCTTTAAAAAGTTTGTCCATCACTGGCTTATACCATTCACTGAGGTAAGACCAAAATGGACACATGATCTAGACATAAATGGAGATATTATAAGAAAATTAGAACAGGGAACATATCATTCAGATTTATGGATGAGAAGAATTCATGAATAAACAAGAAACAGAGAACACTGTGAGTTATAAAATGTACATTAAACTGAAAGGCTTGTAAAAGTAAAACAAATGTTGCCAAGATTCCCAGGAAAGCAGAAAATTGGAGAAAAAATTCATAATCTCTCAGATAGAACTTTCACATTGAAAGTATATAGAGAACTCTGACAAATTCATGGGAATAAGAGCCATTCCCCCCAATTGATAAATAGGCAGGAGACATGAACAGAAAGAAGAAATCAAAGGCATATATAGGTACATGAAAAAAATTGTTCTAAATCACTACTTATTAGGGAAATACAAACCAAAACCATTCTGGGGTATCATTTCACACCCATCAGATTATCTAAAATGACAAAAGGTCAAAATGACAAATGTTGAAAGGGATGTGGAAAAATGTGGAGCTATACACTGATCCAACTATTTTGGAGAGCAATTTGGAATTATACCCAGAGATTCTCTTTCCCAAAGAGATTGGAAGAAATGAAAAGATGTGTTCCAATGTGTTCCAAAATATTGATAGCAGCTCTCTTTGTGGGGGCAAAGTACTAGAAATTGCAGGGAAGTCCATCAATTGGAGAATGGCTAAACAAATTGTGGTACATGATTATGATGGAACACTATTGGATCATAAGAAAATTAGCAGATTAACTTTTTTAAAACTTTGAAAAAATCTATATGAGATGATGAAGAGTGAAACAAGTAGAACCAAGAGAACATTATAATCAGCTACAGATTTTATATTTAAACAATAATTTGTGAATATTCACCTCCAGAGAATGAACTGAGAAGTGGAAACATGAAAGACATATTCTATTTTGCCAGATGATGCCTTCTATGGTGTGGGAAGGAAGGAAGGACCTGAATAAAAAAACAAAATAGTGTATCTCCATCACCCAACACATAGTGTTTAGTAATTTCTAATTAAATTAAATCAAAACCTATTAAGTTTTGTGAGGAATTAAGAATGGAATTTCTATTTAACCCTTCTCCTTGATAACTTGATAAATTAGTTACTAAGCTGATATAAAGTTAAAAAGTTTTGAGCATTTTTTTAATCTGAACCTCTGGTTTCTTCAGTATTGGGAACTTCTACTATGGAAACATCTTACACCTATATAGATCAACTCCTCATCTGTCACTTATAGACTGAAAAGAGACTGGAATACCAAGAGATTAAATGACTTGACCAAGGTCATGTGGGCGGCATTAATAAGAGTCAGGACTTGAATCTAGTATTTTTCTGACTCCAAAGCCATCTTCTCTTCATTATATAATAATTGCCTCTTTTTATATGACAGTTAGACATAGGTAAATGCACTTATGTTTTAGGATTTACTTAATGAAATTTACTTATTGAAATTTAAGAATTTCAGAGCTGGAAAGAACCTTAGAAATCACATATTCTAAGGGTAGCTAGGTAGCACAGTGGATAGAGCAACAAGCCTGTATTGAGGAGGACCTGAGTTCAAATCTCCATTCAGACATTTCCTCACTTAGTGACCCTGGGCAAATCACTTGAGCCTCTTTGCCTAGTCCTTGCTCTTCAGTTCTAAAGTTGTTACTAGTAGAGAAAGTAAAATTTTTTTTTAAAAAAATGACCTAGTCTAACAACTTTGCTTTTAAGATGAAAAAATTGACACCCACAGAAGGAAAGTATGATTATTAGGAAAGTTATTCAACATTGGCATTGTTTGCTTCTCCCTGCTCTATCATAAGACTATTGGAAATAGTTTTTAAAAAAAAAACCCTTAAAAGCCAGTATCATACATTATTAATTTTATGTATTTGTACTAGCTTCTTATGTTTGTTCTGCCTGGATTGCCCCAAACTAAATTTTTGCTAGTGGGCAGAGATCTTATTTTAAAACAAATTTTGTTCAAGTCTTTTCATACAATAAGGTGTTTGGTAACACTTCAGTAACATTTACTGGCTATGAGACACTGGGCTCGTAACTTATCACCGTTTGCCTCAGTTTTCTCATCTGTAAAATTAGATGAAGAAGGAAATAGCAAACCACTCCAAGAAAACCCCAAATAGGTCACAATGAGTTAGACATGACTGAAAATGCTAGAACAACAACTTGCTACATACTCTCATCCCAAATGTAAAAAAAGAAAACTCTCCTGGAAGATACTGAGCACCATTTTAGAAAGTTTAAACACTGTTTTCATTTTTTAAAAATTCATTTATAAAAGCCTTTTAGATCTCATTCCTGATAATATCTTCTATTAAGCTACATATATATATATATATATGTACATATGAATATATATAGAGAGAGCATTGGTTGAAAGACCAGCTTAGAGGAAAGAAAACTTAAGGCAGAGAATGATCTATCTGTAAATATTTGAAGGGTTGTCATGTAGATGAGAGATTACGCTTGTTCTTTTTAGCACCAGAGGGCAGAATAAAGACCAATAAATAGAAAATAGAAGGATGCACGATCAGGGAATCATAAATCTAGAACCGGAAGGAGTCTCAGAGGTCATCTAGTACAATGCTCTCATTTTGCAAATGAAAAAACTGAGGTCCACTTAGCCAAGCCAGATTGCCCAACAGTGTTATAGAGCCTAGGGGTAACACTGTTATGGGGTAGGAAAGTAGTGGCAAAGGCCAGTTTAACTATCTGAGATATAATGGATGGGATATCTCAATGATATCTGAAGTGATATTACTAGGTTTAAGAATGCATTATCACAGTCTTGCTATGCTTTGCCCTATCCAGACCATATTATGTTAATATTCATCTGTAAGTATGTATTTTAAAAAAGGATAAGATGATTTAAAAATGATAAGATGATCGATGATAATCATAATCTGTTCAGTTATTCCTCAGTTGATGGAAATGCATTTTATTTCCATTTCTTTGTTATAACAAAAAGGGTGTGTTATAAATATTTTTGTACATAAAAAAGAATATATTATCATGCTATCTCAAGGGTAGTACATGGTGGAGAAGAAGAACAGAGTTGACAAGTAAGGTTTGCCAGGTATTTACAGAAGGAAAATAGCCACACACAAAAGACCACAGGAATATTAAACTATCAAGTTACAATAGCCAGAGGATGAACTGAGATACAAACTGAGGAGCTAACAAACCATAGGACTGTTACCATTTCAAAGCACAATCCCTTTTCTTCCTGGTCCACCTACAAACTAGGGGCCTATGCAAACACTGTTAATATATGCCAATATATCATAATGAGGGAAAATATCACCATTGGTGGGATACCCAGAGATATCTGTGGGATGAAAGGGTAAAGGAAAAGCAATGTGTATAGGCATCATGGGAATGAGAGAGAGGGAGTAGTTACCTAGTAATTTTGAAGTCCTCTACTTGCACAGATAGTTTTTTTCCCCCATATAGATACTAGCCAGAGAAGTATGTGGGCCTGATATATTTAGACAAATGGAAGTTTCCTCTAAATTATTCACTGAGAATGCCATAGGTGAAGATAAGACTGGGGAATCATAGGATCCCAGACCAGCTGGAAAGAATCTCAGAGTTTATCTATTCTAAGCCTTTATTCTTCAGATGGGGAAACTGAGGCTCAGAACTATCAAATGTCTTACCCAGGGACATAGAGGGTAGTGAGTGGCAGAAGTAGGACTTAAATCCAGGTCTGATCATTTGGGGCAGCTAAGTGGTACAGGCCTGGATTCAGGAAGACCTGAGTTCAAATGTGGCCACAGATACTATGTGACTGTGACCTTGGGCAAGTAACTAAATCCTGTTTGACTCATTTTCTTCATCTGTAAAATGAACTGGAGAAGGAAATAGCAAACCACTCCAACATTTTTGCTGAGAAAATCTCAAATGGGGACATGAAGAATAGGACATGACTGAAATAAATAACCAATAACCACTGATTTTAGTGTTCCTTTCATTGAACCTTAGTGTAAGATAGGGGCTATACTGATTCCTCCTTTTTTGGAAGCTACATGTGTGAGAGATTTGGGAAAAGCCTGGGAAGACTCAGTAAGTCACTAGAATCTCTGCTATAAAAATCATTGAGAAAATATTTAATAGGCAGCAATAATGTTCAAATGATAGAGTTCAATGTTTCCAATAGGGAAAAGGAAGAGCCACAATCTCCTTTGAAATGGTTAAAATGGGAGGAGATTCTTGTCCTTGGGGGAAAAGAGGCTGTGCTCACAGGAACTGAGTATGGGAGCAATGTAAAGTTTGTTTGTGTGACTTATAACTTTTATCATGTGGCTTATTAGACAACGAGGGATGCTCCAATGGGTAGTCTGATTATTTCCAAGGGTTGGTCAACAGAAACATTCACGGATAATTCAAAAGGAGAATTAATTGAGTGCAGAAAGGGAGTTTTGTGTAATAAATAACAGTTGAACAGTTAGATGGATAAAGATAGATTAAATAGAGCATTTCTTAAGTATTTCTCTTATGTCAGGCACTGTGATAAGCCCCGGGGATAGAAATACAAGCAAAAAATGAACAAGTTTCTATATTCATGAAACTTATGGATAATGAGGAAAGACAATACAGAAAATGGAGCTAATAAACAAGGAGGCAGAAAGACAAGGTAGGAAAGATCAGTCAAGAATAGATCCTGGACAGCAGTGGGCAAGGTTGGCTGAGCATTTCCTCAAATGGAGGTTACAGATTCCAATGAGAATAGGGAGGCAGTCACAGAGGTAAAGGCATCTTCAGGGTGAGGAAGGAGCTAGGCTAGAGGTAGAACAATTGGGAAAGTCAGGAGTGGAGCCAGAAGAGGAGCAAACTGAGTAGGTTACTAAATGCAGTGAAATCACTCAAGCGAGAAAATAAGTTTTGAAAGGAAGGTAATAAAAACCCGAAGGTGATTTAGGTATTGTTAAAGAGGAACAAAGTTAACTTTTAACATGAAAAGCTGAGAGCAAGTTGCAATGTATCAGACATCTCCTGGTGAATATCAGATTTCTGAAAATAAGGAACTACAGGAAGAATATCACAAGAAAAAAGCTCATTTGAAAAATGAGCAAGCCTCACAGAACTGGTGCTGTTTATTCTGCCCCCCAGCTTTTAGCGTAAGATATAAAAGTTCAAGAGAAAACCTAGATAAATTCCTTTCTGTTACTCTGAAGGCCTAGATGGCCCTGTGGAAGAGTGAAGTAATATTTTGATTTATTAAGGAAAACCTTATAGGAATCTTGGAATAGGGACACTACCTATGACTTCATATTTATAGGGACTTCTCAAGTGAGGAAACTCACTCCACCAGTGCAGCTCTCTATCATTATTCCAATTTATGCTCTTTAAGTTACTGAGAGCACTGAGGTTAAGTAACATACACAAGGGATGTACAGCTACTATGATATATCAGAGGTTAGACTCAGGAAGCCAATTCTTTAACTTCTCTACTACTCTGTTTCTCATTGGGAATCTTGGTATATTATGGAAATTGTTATGGTATATATGGAAATATAAAGAAAATGAAGCCTGCTTGAACACTCAGCTGGACAATTAAATTTCATTAGCTAACCTGGCTTACTGGATTTTTGAGTCTGAGATTTTGGAAGGGTGGGACTTGAGAGTTTTTTGTTTGCTTTTACTATGCCTTTTTATGTTTCTTTGTAATCCTTTTGTGATGAGTGCAAGACAAAACTGGCCATTCTGGTCGGCTGATATATGGGTAATATTCGGGGAAAATATACTTTGGATACAAATAGAAGGATTTTATGCAAAATATAAACATTTCTTGTTAGAACTACATTGCTTCTCCCCTCTGAGGTAATTATATCTATATTAGAAATTGGTATGTTGGTGAAACCATAACAATTGACTAGAGATACCTGAAATAATAACCTTATTTTTTTATTTTTATTTTTTTAAACCCTTAACTTTTGTGTATTGGCTCCTAGGTGGAAGAGTAGTAAGGGTGGGCAATGGGGGTCAAGTGACTTGCCCAGGGTCACACAGCTGGGAAGTGTCTGAGGCCAGATTTGAACCTAGGACATCCCGTCTCTAGACCTGACTCTCAATCCACTGAGCTACCCAGCTGCCCCCATAACTTTACTTTTTAACATGTACACCATGCAAGTGTACCATTAATACAAAAGGTTAATTACTCTGCAATTAATATTATTATTTTATATAATTAATTATATAGAATATGTTATAATTATATTAAGCTAATTTAATTATATAAAATAATATAATTAATATTCATTAACCTCTACAATTCATAAAAGTAAGACTTCCATCAGGGAGCTCCAACTTCATTCTCCCCTGATAATGATGTAGTAAGTTGAGAAGCAATCAGAAATAGGCAATAAAAGTGCTGGATTTGATTTGCAGGAAGATCTTAATTTAAGTTCTGCCTAAAACATGAACTACATATGTGACCCCTTGTAAGTTACTTAATTTGATTCAGCCTCATTTTTGTCATCTGTTAAGTGGAGATAAGTAGTGCCTACTTTACAAGGTTGTGAGGATGAAATGAGATCTTAGATGTAAAGATCTTTGAAAATCTTTAAAATGACATGTAAATACTGATTATTTCGACTATTATTGGGTCAAATGGGCCAAATGCCATTTTTCTCATTTCTTGTAATTCTTTATCTTACTATATTTGATAAAATGTGGTGATGGAGGAACAATATTATAGTATCTAGAGCAGTGATTCTCAAAATGGGTGCCACTGCCCCCTGGTGGGTGCTGCAGCAATTCAGGGAGTGGTGATGGCCACACTTTTTTGTATTACATTCTATTCTGAGTTCAATAAATAGTTTCATAATTTCCAGGGGGCTCTAAGTAATATTTTTTTCTGGAAAGGGGGCAGTAGGCCAAAAAAGTTTGGGAACCACTGATCTAGAGTATTAAAATAATGCAAACATCCTGAGTAAAGGATGTTTCAAGCAAGCAGTCTTTCCATAGTATTTATAATAACCTTAGAAGCTTAAAAAATACTATTGCACAATAAATTCCATATCCATGCATGAAAGAAGAAGGTTTGGAGATCACCACACATGGATCACCTCGAGGCATCTAGGAATTCTCTCATTGCCTCATCACCTATCTTGAGTTCCAACTCTTTCCTAATCTTTCTCTGTTGTTGTTTAAGTATCATTATCCTTGATAAAGGATACAGAATAAAAATAGAATTTTTAAGGAGTTTTTTAATCTGCCATTGAATATGATTATTTCATTCTTTTCTTTTTTAAGATTCTAATTTATTATTAATTTTAGCATTATTTTTAACTCATTCATTTCAGTCAGTAGAAATATACTGCTTCATTTTTCTTCTATTCTCCCCACCACCACTATGTAGCTAAAAATTAGCCTTTTTTGCTGTCTTTGTTTCTATCTTCTAGATATTAGAAGAAAAAACACTACATTGGTGATGTATGTCTATGCATTTATGTCAGTCTCTTTAGACAAATCTCCCTTTTTCTCTTAACTGAAATTATTTTATTTTTAGTCTTCAAATTTTTCATTATTCATTTCCATCTCTCTTGAAATAATTTCATCTTAAGAATCTTTTTTTTCAGAGCCTTTTTGAAACCTATTATCTCCAAATAGAGGGTACATATCAGACTATCCCTAGCATTTATTTCCTTTTCTATCAAAAATTCTCCCCAAAGTTCCCATCATTCCTTCTTTTTTGTACCCATGATTAATAGATCATAATACTGACATATATGGTTCTCTGAGTTTAGACAGAGGCAGAATATATTCAAATAAACCTTGAAATGAGAGGTTGGAGAGAAAGGGCCATGGATTGGGAAGATCAGTCATAAATGGGACCAACCAGTCAGAAGTGTTAATGATGCCACCAAAAATAGTAGATAAGAATAGAGGATACCAAGTTCAAATTTTACCTATTTCAGTATCTTTTCCAGAACTATCTATACTTTCAGACTTTCCAGATATATAATTTATGTTCCTGGATTTAAAATTTACATTTGTTTGCTAATGATAATTCTATTCATTATCTTTAATCATATTCTTAACAAAATATACTGAATAACATTGGGAAATGTTTATGACAGGATTCTTAAAAGAACATTTCATTTCATGCTTTGGAAAAAAAAGAAAAAGAGTAGTTAAGTAGCTCAGTGAATTGAAAGTCAGGCCTAGAGACAGAAGGTTCTAGGTTCAAATCTGATCTCAGACATTTCCTAGCTATGTAACCTTTGGCACTTAACTCCCATTGTCTATTCTTAGTGCTCTTCTGCCTTGGGACTAATACACAGTATTCCAAGATGAAAGATCTTAAAGGTTTAAAAAAGAAAGAGAGAAAATGAAAATAAAAGGAACAGTCGATATAAACAATTCACACTTTCTGGGAGTTCTACCATTTATTGCAAATATCTTCCATCTATAATTTAAGTTGACCTCTTTAGTTCTGATCTCAGAGCAAAAAAAAGAATCATTGTCAAGATTAACAAATGAAATGATTTAAAAAAGAAAACAAAAGCACTGAAATCTACAGAAAAAGACCATTGTCTCAATTTATAAGGTTCCTCTTCAGGGTTCCATGATATTCTTCTCTTTGTTTCTTCTAGTTTCCATCCCCACAACACATACAAACACACACACACACACTCACAAACACACAGACATGCCCCTGCAAAAATACTAGATCAAACTAATGAGTGATTTCTTGAATTTGCATACTAAGGTCACTACTCAAATGTTGTCCTGATGATATAGGACACATGAGAGAATAGTTGTTGAGTAGAAAAGAATCCTGACTAAAGAAAGAACTGAAATGAAATAAGGAGTACAAAATATAGCTGAGGAAAGAATCATGAAAAATACCCTCAAATTGACTTTAAAAAATTAATTTAATAGCTATGGAGCGAGATGCTGGGGCAACACTTTTCCAAGAGTAAATAGAGATGCCAGAATACTGCAAAGATACTGCTAAAGCAGTTGCCTGGTAGATGCCTGGTAGAAAGAAAGATGGAGAGGAAACTGCCTGGTAACTTCTGTTTTAACTTATTCTTAATATTGTTAAACTCAATTGTTCCTCTTCTATAAAAGGAGCACATCTATAATAATACTTGCTAAATTTTGGTGTCATGGGGCAAAGCTCTGGTCACCCTGTCCAAGTTATTTCTATTTGGAGCAGAAACAGACTTTATCTGAGAGAGTAAAAAGGAATTCAGTACATCTGGAACTGGACAATATTTCAGTGAGAAGCTGGGAGAACTAGCAAAGAGCCTCTAGACCTGACATGTAGAGAATATAAGTCTGTTTCCTAAGAGAAACAAAAGAAAAAAGAATTTTAGAAAAAAGAAGGGACTATAGAGATCATCTAATTTGATCCTCTCGTATATATCCTCACAGATAAAGAAAATGAGGCCCAGAAAGATTAATGAAATCAAATATCCACCCTATAGTAATCCAAGTATTGAACACTTCCTCCTTGAACACACTACCTCTGCTCTCTTACTCCTCCAACAATCTTGAATACCATTCACACCATTCATTCCCTTCATACCTATAAATGTGCTGCTGAACAAAGGTGGAGAAAATCATGCAACCATCCAGACTGGGTTCATTATAACCCCAAGTAGGCAATTTTAGTGTATTTCCCTTATCAACTCATCATTGCACCCTCCAGAGAAGCTCTTTCAAATCTTTTCATTCCTCTTCATACCTTCCATGGCTCCCATTCTCTCAGCTGAGAATATTCTTCATATTTTAAAGGAAAACAATCAAAGCCATTCACCATAAACTCCCTTTTCTCCTCTCTTCTTCCTCTCCTATCATTCAAGTATCTCTGTGACTTTCTCCTCTTTCATGAATCTCACATGAAGTTGTCTTACTCTTTATGAAAATTAACCCCTCTATTCGTTCAAGTGATTCCATTTCATCCTATCTCCTCCAATAGATTGCTCCTTCTGTCATCCTATTCTTTTACTTATTTTCAATCTCTCCCTCTGTACTGGCTCATTTCCTCCTGCCTAAAAACATGCCAGTATCTCACCTAACCTTAAAAACCCCTCAGTTGAGCCTTCCATTGCTGGCATCATTCTATATCTCCTTTGTCCTTTATAGTTAAACTCCTCAAAAAGGCCATTTACTATTGGTACTTCCATTTTCTCTCCTCTCACTTCTTAAGCCCTTACAGTCTGGCTTCTAATCTCATTCCACCAAAACTCATCTCTCCAAAGTTACTCTTCTTAATCTACATTCTCCTTGATTTCTCTGTAGCCTCTGACATACCCTTTCATACTTTTTTCTCTCCAGGTTTTTGGAACACCATTCTCCTGGTTTTCCTCCTACCTATCTGACTATTCCTTCTCTGTCTCTTTTGCTGGATCCTTCTTTAGATTACACCATCTAACTACAAGTATCCCTCTGGATTCTGTCCTAGGTTCTCTTTTCTTTTCCTTCTATACTACTTTATTTGGAGATCTCCTCAGTTCCCATTGCTATACTGAAAATTCTCAAATCTACATTTCCAGTCCCAGTCTTTCTGCTATCCTCCAATTTTGAATTTCTAATTGTTTCAGACACCTTTAAGTGGATATTCAGTTGTCCTCTTAAACTCAATATCTCCAAAAGAGAATTTATTATCTTTCTGCCTAAATCCTCCCCACCTATCTTCCCTATTAGGTAGAGGGCAATACCATTCCTAAAACACAGGTCTGATCATGTCACAACCCCTACTGAACAACTCCAGGGATTTCTTATTGCCTTCAGGAGCAAATACAAAATGCTCTGTTTGACACTGAAAATCATTCTACCTTTCTAATCTCCTTACACTTTATTCCCCTACATATACACTTCGATCTAATGACACTGGTTTCCTGGTTGCTTAATGAATAAAACACTCCATCTCTTGGCTCTGGGCATTTTTTTTCTGTCCCCCATGCCTAGAATGTTCTCTCTCTTTCCTCTGATTGTTGACCTCTCTGACTTCTTCTAATTCCCAACCTAAATCCCACCTTCTACAGGAACCCTTCCCCAACCCTTCTTAATTCCAGTGTTCTCCCTCTTTCATTTATTTCCCATGAATCCTGTATGAAATTTGCATTGTATATTTTTGCATATAGTTTCACCCACTGGATTGAGTCCTTGAGGGTAGGGACTATATATTTTATCTCCTTTTGAATCCTCAGTGCTTAGAACAGGACCTGACATAGTAGGCACTTAATAAATGTTAATTGATCTGTGATCTTCTTTAAACACCCTCATTTTTGTCATATCATTCTGCCATCAAATCTTTCAGTTCTTCTCTGTTTCCTATTGCACATTACCTTTTCAAGCTTATTTACCACTATTTACTAACATACATTTTCAATTCTATTAATGCTAACCTTATCAATTAAGTATTTTTAAGTACATACTATATGCTAAAAATGCTATAGTCTTTCCAACTTCCAAGTTTTCAACCACTTGTTTCCCTTTACTAATAATGCCCTCCTTTCTTTGCTCCACATATTCAAATCCTAAATGTCTTTCATTTATTTATTTATTTTTTAGAAAATTGCACTGGGGTGGTCGTTTAGAACAGTGGTTCCCAAATTTTTTTGGCCTACCTCCCCCTTTCCAGAAAAAATATTACTTAGCCATCTGGAAATTAATTTTTTTTAATTTTAATAGCAATTAATAGGAAAGATAAATGCACCTGTGGCCATCACTGCCTCCCTGGATCACAGCAGCACCCACCAGAGGGTGGTAGCGCTGACTTTGGGAATCACTGATATAAAGTCTATGTCCCCAGTCATGTCCACATCAACCCAGATGTTAAAGCAGTTGTTTTTCTTCTGTGTTTCCTCTCCTGTATTTCTTCCTCTGAATGTGGGTAGCATTCTTTTCCATAAGTCCCTCATAATTGTCCCAGATCATTGCATTGCTGCTAGTAAAGAAGTCTATCACAATCTATTTTACCACAGTGTATCAGTCTCTGTGTACAATATTTTTCTGGTTCTGCTCCTTTCACTCTGCATCAATTCCTGGAGGTCATTCCAGTTCACACGGATTCCTCCAGTTTGTTATTCCTTTAAGTACAATAGTATTCCATCACCAGCATATACCACAGTTTGTTCAGCCATTCACCAATTGAAGGGCATACCCTCATTTTCCAGTTTTTTGCCACCATAAAGAGGGAGGCTATAAATATTTTTGTACAAGTCTTTTTCCCTATGATCTCTTTGGGATACAAACTCAGCAATACTATGGCTGGATCAAAGGTCAGGCAATCTTTTAGCGCTCTTTGGGCATAGTTCCAAATTGCCATCTAGAATGGTTGGATCAGTTCACAACTCCACCAACATCCCCTCCAATATTCATTACTCTCCCCTGTTGTCACTTTAGCCAATCTGCTATGTATGAGGTGGTACCTCAGAGTTGTTTTGATTTGCATTTCTCTAATTATTAGAGATTTAGAACACTTTCTCATGTATTTATTAATAGCTTTGATTTCTTTATCTGAAAATTGCCTATTCATGTCCCTTGCCCATTTATCAATTGGGGAATGGCTTGATTTTTTGTACAATTGAGTTAACTCCTTGTATATTTGAGTAATTAGACCTTTGTCAGAGTTTTTTGTTATAAAGATTTTTTCCCAGTTTATTGCTTCCCTTCTGATTTTGGTTGCATTGTTTTTGTTTGAACAAAACCTTTTTAATTTAATGTAATCAAAATTATTTATTTTAAATTTTGTAATTTTTAAAACTCTTGCTTGGTTTTAAAATCTTTCCTTTCCCAGAGGTCTGACAAGTTATTATTCTGTGTTCACGTAATTTACTTATAATTTTCTTCTTTATATTCAAGTCATTTACCCCTTTTGAATTTATCTTGGTGTAGGGTGTGAGATGTTGGTCTAAACCTAATTTCTTCCGTATTGTTTTCCAATTTTCCCAGCAGTTTTTGTCAAATAGCGGATTTTTGTCCCAAAAGTTGGGATCTTTGTATTTATCATGGACTGTTTTGCTGATATCACTTACCCCAAATGTCTTTCAATAGTACAAATTAAGTCTCATTTCTCCATGAAGCTTCCTCCCAATCCTCCATCATATACCTCATGCTCCCTTCCTTAAGCACCAATTAGAGTGCCAGTAATATGCAGTTTATCTCTTAATTAAAATCATACAGATATACAGTATTGAGAGACAACATGACATAGTGGATAAAAGGATGGCCTTGTAGTTAAGAAGACCTAGGTTCAAATCCCACCCTTGACATTTATTATCTGTGTGACCCAGAATAACCCAACCTCTATGTGCCACTGATAGCTTTGGTAGATAGCTTCCAAGGGCTATCTATCAAATCATAGATAATATATAATAATATGTAATATCACATGTAATAATATGTAATAATCATGTAATAGAAGTCCTCCACTGGGAGACCCAAACTAATAAAACTCACAAATCCTTCCTATTTTTGCATATGTGTTAAGAGTAAAATAGTTAATAATGGTAACAAGCATGATCTTTACCCTGATTTTACTGTTTTTCAGTAGTTTGACCAGAATGAGATAACATAGTCTCTGATTGTCTCTTACCGATTTTGTGTCTCAGTTCCAGATTTTCAGGATAAAATGTATAACTTTCCCAATGTAGCATCCCATATTCTTTTTGCCTAAATGGGAGGCAGAAAATAGCTAACTAGATGAGCATAGAGTAGGTGTTCAATAAATAATTGTTGGCTTCTGAAAGACAAGAGAGTTGGAATGTCTACTGATCAAACTTATCTATCCTAACTTGACCCTCTAGTCCTATGGATTGGGGGGAAAGTGAACAGGGAATGAGTGCAACCTGTGTGAATTTTGAGGGAGGAGAGAAATTAAACAAATTTTAAAAATTTTAGAAATTTCAAAAAATCATTGACCTATAGAATTACCCTAGTAAAATGGCTAACCTCAAATTGGTTTACCAGAGCTAAGTCCTTTAGGAAAATAACAACAAAAACACAACCAAACAAAGCCTTGGTAGCAGCTCTACCTCTCTCTTTAAAATATAAAAGGAATGAATGGGAGAAAAGGTATTTCTTTCCAGAAGCAGAGAGAAAAAATACTAGAGAGAATGGGAAGGAGGAGAAACAGGAGAAAGTTCAGAATTTCAATTTCTTGTTTGTCTTTTTAACAATATGACATTTTGACTTTCCATCACATATTGGGAACATGGAATAAAAGCATTATTTCTTTCCCCTTTGACTCTCAGGAGCTGCTTTGGGTTGAAGTTTCTTGATGCTTGAGACTATCCATAGGAAACTTTTTGAAAGTGTCTAATGACAGGGTACTGAGCCAAGAGTATCCTGAGCAATTTTTTTAAAGAAATATTTCTGTCTGTTGGCAAATCCATCTTCTTTCCCTGCTTGCCTCTCTGTCACTGAGGATAGTGATGCCAAAAATATCAATGGAAACATGACTGTGGTGATTTTCAAGGTCAAACACATTAGAGGTCATTTTCACACACACACACACACACAAACACATACATATACTTCATAATGGGATACTCTCTCTGCTTGAAGGGGATGGGATCTTGACATGCTTTCTAGCAAACATATGAGATTATTTGAACTGAGCATGAAATTCTTCAGAGATCGCCCCCCCCAAAAAAAAAACTCAGTAGATTTTAGAAAGAGTTTTTAAAAGCATGGGAAAAGACAATGTTTTACCATTTAGTTCAATAAATAACCATTCAATTTTGATGAACTGATTTTTTAATGAAAAGAGTTTTTCTACTAAGCTATTCTGATATTCAAGAAATTCAGTTATTGTGATATTCTGGCTAACTGGATCTTAACTATACAAATTATAATAAATTCTTGATTTGGGGCATCTCTAAAATTAATTTCTACCTGTAAAATCAGAGACAGCTAGTGGATAGTGGATAGATTGGATAGCTGGCCTTAGAACCTGGAAAATCATTCAAATTTTCTCTCAGATACCAGAGGTTGTATTACCCTGGGCATGTCATTTAACTTCCTTCTGCTCCCAGATCCCTGCCTACACTGTAAACTACAGAGCAGATCCTAATTGGCTTCGGTAAAGATAGTTTCCTCACTGAAAATACCTTGTAACAATTAAATTGAAAGTCCAATTTAAAAAAAAAGAAAAAGAAATCTGATCTAGACTGTTATATTATATGTCTATAGTGAATAATTTTACAGTCAAAAGTTCCACAGACCTAACTAGTCAAGGAAACAAGTGGTCAAGAAATTGACTAAATGTTTTAAAAAATAAAGATGCAGGGGAGCAATCTACAAAATCACCACCAATGGCAATTAGGCTGAATCTTTAGCTGAGACAGTCAGTACATAAGAAAAATAATATAACTGAGTTCAACCTGAATATCTATTTTTATACTTGACTAATACAGAAAGATGTTTTGCTTTTGCATTCATTTGAGAACCCCATAGAGAGACAGGTGGTATGGTGGGAAAGGAAGACAACAGAGAATCAAGAGACACTAGTTCAAGTCACAGTCCCTCATTTACTAGTTATGCAACCATGTGGTCTGTCCCTAAACACTCTAGTTTGGCAGGCATGCCTCTCATATCCCCAGGAGTTTGCTTCTTTCAAGAGGCATCCTCTGGAGCACAATCTGAGCTTTCTTCACTACCCTACCTAACTCTATACTATCATACTTTACTCTATGCAGTTTTGAGAGTTTAATCTGAAGATTCTTTTTTTAAAAATTAATTTCTTTGTTACATGAAAGTTCCCAGTTATCTCCCTCCCAACCCTTCCTGTACAGAGGAGGCATCATAAGACCAAAAGGTATACAAATATATAAAACTATGTTGTGCTTATTTCTATTTATTGGTTTTCTCTGGAGGTGGACATTCACAAATTATTCTTCAAACAATATTTCTGTCGCTGTGTATAATGGTCTCTTTGTTCTTCTCATTTCATTCTTCATAATTTCATGTAGGTCTTTCATGGGCTTTTTTTTAATTAACCTGCTCAGCATTTTTTATAGCACAGTAGTATCCCCTCACAATCACATGCCACAACTTGTTTGGCCATTTCCCTATTGATGGGCATCTCCACAGTTTCCAATTCTTTGCCACCACAAAGAGAGCTGCTCTACGTATGTTAGAACATATAGAGGGGGCATCTGGATAGCTCAGTGGATTGAGAGTCAGGTCTAGAGACAGGAGGTCTTAGGTTCAAATCGGGCCTCAGACACTTCCCAGCTGTGTGACCCTGGGCAAGTCACTTGACCCCCATTGCCCACCCTTACCACTCTTCCACCAAGGAGCCAATACACAGAAGTTAAGGATTTTAAAAAAATAGAACGTATAGATTCTTTTCCTTTTTTCCCTGATCCCCTTAGGAAACAAACCTAATAGAGGTATTGGTGGTTCAAAGGGTATACACAGCTTTATAACTCTTTGAGCATGATTACAGATTACTCTTCTAAATAGTTGAATCAATTCAGAGTTCCATCAGCAGTGTATTAATGTCTCCATTTTCCCACAACCGCTCCAACATAGTTATTTTACCCTTTTATTATTTTAGGCTATCTGATAGGTATAAGATGATATCTCAAGGTTATTTTGATTTGCATTTCTCTAATCAATAATGATTATGATCATTTTATCCCAAAACTGTCTGTTGATATCTTTTGACCATTCATCAATTGGGGAATGGCTCATTCTTAACATTTGACAAAGTTCGCTATATATTTTAGATAAGACACCACTGTCTAAGAAACTGTTTCTAAAAATGTTTTTCCAGTTTTCTGCTTTACTTCTAATCTTGACTACATTAGTTTTATTTGTACAAAACCTTATTAATTTAATATAATCAAAATTAACTGCTTTGCATCTCACAATGCTTTCTATCTATTATTTTCTCATAAATTCTTCTTCTATCCATAAATCTAATAGGTTCCCTATTCTTCTAATTTGCTTATATCTCCCTTTATGTACAGGTCATGTATCCATTTTGATCTTATCGTGGTAAATGATATAAGATACTAATCTATATCTTTTTTCTGCCAGAGTGCTTTCCAGTTTTCTCTTGCCCTCCTTTAAAAATAAATTTATTGACTTAAAAATATGTATTGACTGCTGTAGTTATCCCTATTTTACAGAGGAGGAAAATGAGGCTGAAAAGAGTTAAGTGATTTGCCCAGAGACATAGAATTTGTAAGTTTAGTTATTCTTCAACAAAGAATAAAAAGAAAGAGGTCAGAAACAATTTAGCAATACAGAAAACAAATTTGAAAGTATACACGATTTTCCATACCCATGCTTACCCATCTCTACAATTTCTATAAAGAAGAGATTTTCTCATCTTTACTTTAGGGCCAAGTTTAAGCATTATAATTACAAAGCACTAGGAGTTTATTGTATTTGGGTTTTCTCCTCTCAACAACTATCTTTCTATAGGAAAGATGTGGGTTTTGGCCAAAGTCTTTCATTTGGCTTGTACTGACACACACACACACTTGCTTTTGCTTACTTCTATCCCTTGTTCATTCACCTCTGGTACATAATCATCTGGTTTCATTCCTGTATTAGACAGCAAATCAATCCTGTTGACAAAGCTAAGGCTGAAGATGGCTTTTTTTTTATCTAGTGGATACGTTAGGATTGGCTCTACCCACAGTATCCATCATAATGTAGTCTTATTATAATGGAGTCCCAGGGATACAAGGTACATAACTCTTCACAATGAAAAATTTTCTGTAATAGTTGACCTGCTTATCTGCTAAAAAAATGCAGGATGACCTCACAGCAAAATTACCCTCTACACTTGTGTTTAGAGCCACTCACAGTTATGGGCTAAGATCCTATATAATAAAGGTTAACCTTGAGAGTTGACAATATATCCACAGATGGGCTTTTACCACCCTAGAGTACTTGGGGTCATCTGGAGTCACATTGGAAGTCTCTCCCTTCCACAGTACCTATTTATATTTTTATTCATCCTGTAAGTACAGATTTCCTGCATCCAGTCCTGTGCCACAAATTGCCTTATCTTATGCTACTAATCATGTGGAGCAGGATCTATTTGTGATTTTGGAGGTCAGGGAAGAAAGTTTCAAAAGGCAGCACTGAGCCAAAGATAGGACAAGGAGTAGACAAGATAAAAAGCCACCTACTATACGATACATGGTGAAGGAAAGGGATGCAACAATGAATTTCTAGGTTATTTTTTTATAAATGCACATATTTTATTGCCAGAAATTCCATTCTGCTGGCATGTAGGTATTTATATCTGATAAGTTATTTTTAGTTAGGTCATAACTAAGAGAAAGAGAGCAATCAAATTAACTGTTAGTTTTGATAAAAAACTAACCTTTGCATAAAATCAAGACACATTGAAAAAGCAACAGGAGACAAAGGAAATAAGATACAAGAAAAGTAGGGAGACGGGAAAATAAGTAGAAGTAGCAATAAGGAAGGTAAACACACTTTACACAATAGTAAAAAAGTTGCAATAAAGATGGAAAACATAAAATAGGGTTAGTTATGTGTGCATAAAAGTCACCTATAACCCACTACAGGGATAACAAGGTGGCACAGTGGATAGAGTTTTGGGTTTAGAGTCAGGAATGCTCTCATCTTCCAGAGTTCAAATCCGAACTCAGACACAACTAGCTGTGTGACCCTAAACAAGTAATTTTGCCCTTTTTGCTTCAGTCCTTTTCTGTAAAAATGATCTGGAGAGAAAAATGGCAAACCACTTCAGTAACTTTGCCAAGAAAACCCCAAATGAGATAACAAAGAGTTGGATGTGACTGCAGCAATTGAACATATACCTTACTACATTACTTTCAAATTTATAGGCAAGAAATGTCTTTTCTATGGGGAAAAGGAGAAGACATCTATCTATATTACATTCCTAGAGTCCCTGAAGGCTTCTGTCTACTTTTCCAGTCTGGTGAAATTCACTCAATAGAACACACTACAGAACACAATAATAACAGCAAAGTCATAATACAGTAAAGGCTATATATCCTAGACTAGCAGTTCTCAATGTGGTCCACAGACTAATGGGAGTCTATGAGATGCTTTCAGGGGTTCTGTGAACTTAAAACTATTTTCATAATAATTTCAGATATTTTGAGCCTGTTAAAATGCTCCTGTCATTTCCAACTACATATCTGCTTTTTCTTCATATGCTTCAACCAAAACAGCATATCGCAACAGACAAAATACAAAAATAGATAGGAGAATCCAGCTGTCTTTTATTAACTCAAACATTAAAGAGATTTGCAAAAATATGTGAAACTATAACATTTTTCTCACTAATTATTTTTGTCTTGGAAAATATGTTTTCATAAAATATTAACATATTTTATAATATATTTTGTGAATATATTTCATGAATATATTATCAATATTTTCTAAAATGAATGTAATTATTGAGAAAAGTATTAACTTTAACATATAATGGGTTTACTATTATTTTAAAAGATTTAATAAAGAAACATTTAGAAATATTTTGTTTTAATTTCTAATATGGTAAATATCAATCTACATGATTCATATAATCTCATTCCCTTCCCTTTCCCTTGGAGATATGTGAGTATGTCCCTGAGGAGTTGGAGTAGGAGAATGCATACTTCTTCTTCCTTTATCTTTGAAGGATAGGATACATTCCTTTGTAAAAGCTAATCTGATATCAAATTGTTGATAGCTCCTTGAGGCCATTAATTTTTAAAAATGCAAATATGGCTTCAATATTTTTTGTAAGTGTAAAGAAGACTTCAGACAAAAAGTTTGAGAACTGCTGGCTTAGACAAACATGAATGTAAAAATAACACTCAAAGGTTGCTTTTATTAAAGAATCCATCCCACCATTTGGATTCATATCTTCCTGTAGTGAAATAGTACATAAATAAAAAGCAATATGTTAATATTAAAAATTTTAAATGCACATAACTTGAAAATGAATGATGCCAGGAAAATAAAGACAGATCAGTATAATATTACTCTGTCAGAGACTGAATTATAGCATAGTTCAGAAAGGACAAAAGATTAAATTATTTGTAAATTTTGACTCATCTAAACGTATAAAAAACCACTATATTAGGTGTCTATCTAAACTTGAGCATCCACATTCAATGAATGATTCTTAAGGAAAGAATTCTTGGGTGTTGCCATCTGACAAAATGGTCATTGAAAATGTTTAAAAAAAAATCTATCAAGCTTTGTAAAGTCCCATTCTTTAAAACTGTCAGAACTGGGGCAGTTGAATGACTCAGTGGATTGAGGAAACAAGTGAGAATTATAGCTTACAATCTGCATCATTAAAAGTAAGATGAGTATTGATAAGAACATAAATTGTTTGAAATATAGATAATTTAGGGGGCAGCTGTTTGGCTCAGTGGATTGTCAGCCAGATCTAGAGACAGGAGGTCCTAGGTTCAAATCTGGCCTCAGACATTTTCTAGCTATGACCCTGAGCAAGTAACAGTCCTCATTGCCTAGCCTTTACCTCTCTTCTGCCTTGGAACCAAAACACAGTATTGATACAAAGAAAGAAAGCAAGAGTTTAAAAAAAAAAAAAAGAATGTCACATGTTCATTTGTTGCTCACAAAAGTCAACCTATTATGTGTCCAGCCATTTTTTTCTGACATTCTTCCATCTTTTTCTACCTTCAGTGACAAATCATTTCAAAAGCATCCTTGAATTTACCTAAGAATAGCAATGCTCTTCATTCTAATTGTAAAGATCAGGAAATAGGATTCCTCTCTTGACATACTTTTGATAGTTTCCTAACCCACGCTGTTGAAAATATAAAATAATAGTAAAAATGAAATTTTGTGAGAAATTTGATCCGTTCTGTGTATGCTTTGACCTTTTTATAATGTAACATGTACACTTTTGGCTCCACTCCCTGAGGACCAAATCTGTTACATCTGCCTATCAGGGTTCTAGGTTACCTATTGAGTGTCTTTTTGCTCCCAGCTTTGCTCCCAGCATCCACTAGCTCTGTCCCCTCTTCCATTTTTTTAGATCAATAACTAGTATTCCCAATTCCATTCAACAATTTGATATCAGATTAGCTTTTACAAAGGAATGTATTCTATCCTTCAAAGATAAAGGAAGAAGTATGCATTCTCCTACTCCAACTCCTCAGGGACATACTCACATATCACCAAGGGAAAGGGAAGGGAATGAGAATTTATTAAATATCCTCTAATTTGCTAGACTTTAAGTGTTTTGCAATTATTTTATCATTTAATCTTCACAACAACCATGAGATGCGAGTCTGATTACTATCTTCATTTTACAGATGAGGAAATTGAGGCAAACAGAGGTTAGGTGACTTGCCCAGGTTCACAGAACTATTCATGTCTGAAGCCAGTTTTGAACTCAGATCTTCCTAACTCTGGACCTAAAAACTTTATCTAATTGAACTACTTAGCTGCTTCTAGGTCTCTTCAGAGACCTAGGACTCTGGAGGACTAGGTTCAAAATTCAAATTTAATTTCTACACAGTATTTATCCCACCAAATTCATATCAAAATTTAGCAAGGTAGAGTCAGGCCTAGAGACAGGAGGTCCTAGGTTCAAACCCGGCCTCAGCCACTTCCCAGCTGTGTGACCCTGGGCAAGTCACTTGACCCCCATTGCCCACCCTTACCACTCTTCCACCTATGAGACAATACACCGAAGTACAAGGGTTAAAAAAAATTTTTTTAGCAAGGTCTCCAGACAACCTCAAGTTTCAGTCATTTCTGGGCTAGAAACCTAAAGGTCTTTCCCAAAGTTTGCACCTTGCTCCTCCAGGTATTGATGCTCTACTAGGTGTAAACCTAGACTTGGGAATACCAGGATGTAGAGAGGAGCCCTTTGGACCTTTCAAACTCACAAATCATGGACTTCATTGCCTTTCTCATTCAATTCAGTTCCCCCAAGATCATGAAGGCAAAAGTAGTAGCTGGTTCTGACGTGCCTTTTAGAATGCCTCCACAGCCATCCAAGGGGCCTCCTTTTTAGCTGATCAAAACTAGTTTCAGAGTTTAGGATGCCTCTGCATCCTATAGCCCCTTCCCAATTTTTTCATTTCACATTATCACGACTCTCCTGGAAGCAGGATTTCCAGCATCTCCATTAAGGGGGATTTTCCAGAGCCATTTTTTGTATGCACTAGACTCACATCACAATAAAGAAGGAACTTTAAATCTTTTGTTATCAGGTTTCTTTGCTCTCTCTTGGATCTTGAGGCACTATGGTTGCATAGGTCAACACAGCTCCATGTTACCTTCTACCTTCTGCTTCTAATGTCAGCTAGACTCTTCTCACTTCTGCCACCTTCTGGGAATTCATTTGTAATATTCAGTGGAGGGGCTACCACTTTTGCCACAAGAGGGGGAAATTGCTTTGTCATATTTCTTTTTATCTCTCTCTTTCCCTTTCTCTCTCTCTCTCTCTCTCTCTCTCTCTCTCTCTCTCTCTCTCACACACACACACACACACACACACACACACACACACACACACACACCTCATATCACCACAGGTTAAGCTTCTATTCTTTCAATAAGAAGGACATGCCCTCTTATAGACACTGTACAAAGAAAGCATTTTAGCTGCTTTTTTTTTCCTCAAGGAGACTGGTCTGGCAGTTCTCTGAGCCTTAGACCCACTGTTGTTGTTCATTCTTCATTTTCAAAGACAACTGATGACATCACAGAGTGATGTCTTGACTTCTATGTCAATTGGATTTAAGTGACACAGAGTTGCACAAAGTCCTCAGCCTTACTCTCTCTTCCTGAGTCATTAAATCCAGTGGCAAAACAAAAGTCAGGTTAACTGGCAGTGGCCTGGAATGTAGTGGAGGATGTTTGAATCTTAGATATCTAACAAAGCTCTAAGCATTTGCTTCTGCCACCTTCATTGTTTTCATCTGCCCATTCTGTCAGGAGAAGTCTTCACATGCTTGGGGCAGACATCCCCTTGACTCACCAGTGGATTTGAATTCTGTCAATTATGCTCCATTTGGTTTAATTTTTGCCAAGATGGTTTTATCAGGGTGTGAACATTGCACATGCTACAACTCCTGGGAGCCACATGTGAGAATGGAGTGAAGGTAGACACCAAATCCCTGAACAGCACTGAAAAGAATTCAGTGACCCCTCACCAAAGGTGCTAATCCTTCCTGAATACCCCATACCTTAGCCCCATAAAGATAATACAACCAGATAATTAGAACCCTCAAGCATTTAGGGTATCTTTCAAACTTTCAACCTTTCTTCCTGCTTGAACAATCCAAGTCCCAGTACAAGGTATCAATCTGACTTAGGGTTAGAAAGTCCCCTCTACCTCTAGTCAGTCTTGATTATCAAGCTACATTATCCCTCAGACCATTTTGGTGGGCATATTTCAATAGACTATGAAGTGCTATGTGGGGCTGATGCTCATAACATTCCTCAATCATGAAAAACTGCTGTGTAAATAAATGAGTTGAGGAAAGTAAGAATTTTAAAAAGCATATTTAAGCTTCTGCAAAGTTCACACATCTCATCTCTTCTATTCTAAATTCCTGCCTTTCTCATTCAAATGCAGCTGGAAATAAAACTCCAAAGCTTTGAGCCTCTGTACACACAAATTTCTGGCATAGTGAAGAATACTCTTTCCTTGTTCCCTATAGGAGCAGATAAATCTACTCCAAGTGAAAGGAGTGACCAAGCTGATGAAGAGATGCCTGCAGGTTCTGTATATTAATAAAGCAAAAATTAAGGAAAATACCACCACCACAACAAAACAGAAAATGGTGCACACATCAAAGGATGTTGATCATAACAGTAAAGAAGATACTTCTCTGAAGAGTGAGAAAGTGTCTTCATTAATCCTTCACAATACTACTATATAAGTGCCATCTATAATTAATTCTATAGAAAAAAAGTGATGCTACACTGCTCAGGAAGGCACACATCTCACACATGCACTACTCCACCCTTGTAATAACAGGTAAATGAAGAAAAAAGCAAGCCAACAAGGGATTTAAAAAAAATTTGAAAATTATAGCCATCAATAAAAGGTCTCTGGCTTTTTTCATTCTAACTACTCCCACCAATGTAGACCAATGTAGACACTCCTTTCAATGCCTGAGAAGGCTGTTTCATGATTTTTAGCTGTGGTTAAAGAAAATTCATCAACTGAAGGAAAATAATTCATTGCCTTCTAGTGATACGTCTCTTATAACATCCAGATTGGTTTTCAGGTGACAAACCTACAAGTTATCACTAAGCCCATAACTAGTTGAAACTTGGTAAGAATTTTTATTCTTTAATTAATTCCCCAGGTATAGTCTTCAAGAACCTAGTACCACCTACCTATCATAATGAGGCACTGGTTGGAGCTTGTTCCCAACATAAAATTAAATTATGTTTGATATACATTTTTAAAGAAGACAAGGACTAATCTTGATCCCAGAGAAAAGTTAAGAGAATACCACTATCTCTCTTTGTTGCAGAGATGAAGTACTATAGGTATGGAATATTGTATGTGTTATCAGCATGGTTGATGTTTATAAGGAACTGCTTCATTTGCCTCTCTCTCTCTCTCTCTCTCTCTCTCTCTCTCTCTCTCTCTCTCTCTTTTAAAACTTCTATAAGCAATTGTTTGCTAGGTAGGGGAGAAATGAGGAGAAGATTATATGTGGAAATGAAAGAAAAACAGAAGATAAAAAATAAGCTTTTAAAATTAAAATTGGCAAAGATAACCAAAACTTATGAATTATCTGGAGAATATGTAGAAGGAGAGGTATAATATATTGTTGGTAAAGTAAATAAGTTCGACTTTTCAGGATATCAGTTTGGAATCATGTAATAAAATTGTCTAAACTATTTACACCATTTGATATAATAAGCTCATGATTGGATATATAGCCCATTAGAGGCATCTTCCAACATGAAACAGGCTGTTGACATGAAAGGTTCTTCTAGGGTAAGAAGGCTGCTAGAGCTTGCTGATGATACATAAGAATATGGTGTTTTGTTTTTTAAAGAAATCTGATCTCATAGTACAGAAGACAGAGCCTGGGTTCAAGACCAAGGCTCATATATCTTTTATGATCTTAAGGAAGTCATTTAACCTCAATGAGCCCCAGTTTCCTCATCTGGGAAATGATAAAATTGTACTAGATGTCTTCTGAGGTACCTCAGGCTTAGATCTATGATCTTATGTTCTAAAGGCCTAAAGATTTAAGAGGAATATAAAGGTTCAGGATGAAGGAAGGAAAAATTAATAAATCTTCAATAAATGAAAACTAAGGTTTCCTTTTAAGTAAACCAATTTTTGGTGATGGAATAGAAAAGTTATTAGTCAATGAAGTGGAAAAAGTGAAAGGTGCAAAGGGGAGCTAGAGACATTCATCCATCTAGCCTGATTTTGAACTAAGATTATACAGAAATTTCTTTATATTCATGACAAATATGGTGCAATGTGAAAGTAGAGAGTAAAAATAATTGAGAGGATAGGCTAAAGTATGAGGAGATGGGAAACCGTTCTAGCCCTAGAAAGATAAATGAAGGGGAGCTGTTGAAGCATTTTCTTAAGGTAGAAGTAAAGGGAAGAAAGTTAGGCCTCATAAGAGTTTTTATTTTGAGGAAATGGGCAACATAGGAGATCAGCTCTTCTAAGAAAGGATTGTCCTTTGAGTACTTGAATTCCACACCAGGAGAGGTGTCTGTGAAACTCTAGAAGTAGTTAGAATCTGTGATGGTAGGGGTAGATTCAGAGATAGGAAATACCACTTTTAGAAGGAGTTATAAAAAAGACAAAGTCTCACAAGTCAACATATTCCCAGCACTCCTTAATTAAATGTGACAGCCCACAGTTAAGTATGCACTCTGGTTTAGAACACAGAGAAACAGATAACTGACATATCCTTTTCATAAGGCATTGTTCAGTGAGCTCTTATGTCTTTATTTTCTTATTGCAAATAGTTGAAACCTTCACTATTAGCCCACTCTCTGGGGAAGAGTATAAACTAAATTAAGTGCAGTTTTCATATGCTTGATGGAGATGTTATAGTCACTTACAAGTCGACACTGATTATTGACCAAGTTTTGCAAAAAGTTTAGTTATTTATCCTTCAGTTTTGGCATATGATATTCTTTCCTGATGAATCAATAAAAATATACTGGTGACTTAGTATAATATTTATATGCAATATGCCACTCTAAGTAACCTATAGTTGAAAAATTATTATATTTTGCTACATACCAATGTGTAAACATATACCAAAAATAATTATTTTAAAAGCATTTAAACAAATGTAAGATGGCCTCCATCCCCAGCCTCTCTTATGCCTATTCCCAAGCTTTTTTTTTTTTAAACTAGACTCAACCAACCATATATCTATCTTTTCATTAGTGAGAATGGTCAGCTAAGATTGTATTATAATCAAATGTCAGAAATTCTGGGTCTCTGTGGTATCTCATTGTGGCAAACAAAAGCATACGTGCATTAGATATGAGAATGTAAAAACAAAACAGTCCCCCACCAGGCTTAATGAAAATGTTCTAATTAATCAGAAAAAAAATATGTCTAAATTATCTAGCATGTTTCTCTCTTTTAAGCTGAACATTGTCATTAGATATTATCAGGCTGTGGTGGTGGCCTTACCAATAACATAAATTCCACTTTTAAACATATCAGATTTTTCTTTCTCAGGGGAAATATATTGAGAGTTTCATTAAATGACAATGTACTTAAACTCATCAACAAAGTTAAATAGCAATATCACTTTTACCCAGTGGCAGGCCCATTGAAATAGCTTTAATTTCTAGAAACTACAGATATAATTGAATAATATTGCTTTCTACAATAACTAACTCCTTAATCATCCTTATAATCCTCCAGAAATTGGAGTTCTAGCTTGGTATCTCTCCAAAAGATATACAACAGACATAACAATAGGAAAAAAGCATCTTTTACAATAATTCAATTAAAAATAAATAAAATTTCAATTTCAATAGCATGTGTAGGTAGTTGTCATCATTTGCAATGATGCTGCTAAGAAAATAGCCAACCTGTCCCCTAGTATCACTCATTCCCATTTTGACACAAAGAATATTTTGTATTAATTTAGAATACGTATATAATAATATATAATGAATCATTACATATGAATTATACATAATCATATAATAATATAATAACTGAAAACCCTCCTGATTCCTTTAGGATATAATAATTAATGACATGTGTAAAACCCAGTGGAATTGCATGTTGGCTATGGAAGGGGAGGTAGGAATAGGGGAGGGAAAGAACCTGAATCATGGAATCATGGAAAATTTTTCTTAATCAATTTTTTACAGAGGATATAATGATTGGTTGCCTCCAGAAAATTAGCCCCAAAATGATTCTGCATAAAGCATACAATATTTCAGATCTATGGATTGAGTTGGCCTCAGAAACAGGAAGACTCCTGGGTTCAAGTCCTGTTTTTGACATATACTAGCTGTGTGAGTGTGTCACATACCCCTATTCCCCCCAAGTCAATTGAAGAAAGGTGGGAGTTATTATTTGATTAAGGAAATCTCCCAGCCAGAAGCTCCTTACACAAATTAAATAGACTGTCAAACACAGACTTTAAAAAAATGAAAAGAATCCTATCAGAAACAATCTAATGCGATATATCTATTCACAAAACTGAACCAAATACAAGTATAATCAAGTGTATTTTCCCAATCTAAACACATAGACTCCTGCTATTTGTATTGGATACACATTTTAGTAGAATCCCTATTCTGAATGTTTAACTTTCAAATATCCATCAACTGATTGATATAAGTCAATCAATAAGCATTTGTTAAGTACCTCCTATGTGGCAGGTAATGTGATAGACATTGAGGATACAAATAATAGAGCAACACAATTCCTACTTGTAAGTTTACATTCTAACATGGGAGATAATGTTTATATTATATGTTATGTTATGTTCTATCATTTTGTATCATATATCATGTTATATTGTGTTACAGATTACATCAATTGTTATATAATATTAAATGTATTGTATATCATATTACATTATACTATATTGCATTATATCGCATTATATATACATATACAAGGGTATGTGTGACTTATTTATATACAAATTTTTTACATTTCTAGATGTATTTATGTATGTGAATGTATGCATGTACTAGTTTCCTTTCCATACTCTCCTCTAATCAAGGAAATATTGCACAATGAGGCTAGAAAAGTAATTTGAGGCCAGGTTATGAAGGACTTTAAAAGCTAAACAGAGGTAATATATCTATGAACTGATACAACCATTCTGAAGAGCAATCTGGAAGCATGCCCAAAGAGCCATCAAAATGTGCATATCCTTTGACCCAGCAATATTACTACTAGGTCTGTATCCTAAAAATATTAGTTAGGAGAAAATTACCTAGCCATACATAAATATTTAGAGCAGCTCTTTTTGTGGTGGCAAAGATCTGGAAATTGAAGAGATTTCCATCAGATGGGGAATGGCTGAACTAGCTGTGGTATATGCTTGCAATGGAATACTATTTTGCCATAGGAAAAGAAACAAGATGATCACAACAAAACTTGTAATGACTTAAATGAAGTTATGCAAAGGACAACTACAAGAGATCATGACAAAAAAAAAAAAAAGATAGTCACTGCTGTTGAAGGAAAACAGTCCCAATACTATTCTTTACTTTATTTCTCCATGAATTTTTCTCTAGTTAAAGCAATACATGTCTTCTTTTGCAATTTCTATGATGAGCATAGAAATATTTATTACATGATATGATAATATATGTATACCCATATCATATCACTTGCCTTCTTGGGGGACAGGAGAGGGATGAGAGGGAGAGAAAACATGACCTGCAAAATATCAGAAAATGAATACTGAAAAAATGTATTGTCATAGTCTAGAAAAACTTTAAATTTATCATAAAAAATGGAAAAAAAATTTTGTTTTGTTTTTTAAACCCTTAACTTCTGTGTATTGGCTCCTTGGTGGAAGAGTGGTCAGGGTGGGCAATGGGGGTCAAGTGACTTGCCCAGGGTCACACAGCTGGGAAGTGTCTGAGGCCTGATTTGAACCTAGGACCTCCCATCTCTAGGCCTGACTCTCAATCCACTGAGCTACCCAGCTACCCCCAAAAAATGAAAAAAAATTTTAATGAAAAATAAAGGTAAAACAGAAGAGCTTATGCTTATTCTTAGAAATTATAGGGAGCCACTAGAGTAAATTAAAAGAGAAGTAACATAATCATAGTTGAGATTAAGGAAATTACTCTGACATCTTGGTAGACAATAAAGACAGACATGATTCATCTATTCCTCAACTTAAAAATACCAACTGATGGGATTATTAAACTATTCATTTAAACAATCCATTTCCTTTCAGTGTCAACTACAAGAGTACATTACATATTTGCCCAGTATTATTATTTCCCCAGCTACATTCTGGACTGAGGCAGCCGCTTGGTACAGTAGACACAGTGCTGAATCTGGCATAAAGAAGACTTAAGTTGAAATTTAGTCTCAGGCGCTAGAAAAGTCACTTTACTACTATCAGCTTCAGTTTCCTCACCTACAATATGGGAACAATAATAGCATTTACCAAGGTTGATGTGAGTGTTTATAGTTGTAAAGTATTTATAAAGTACTATATAAATTCTATCTATGTATATGTGCATCTATATATCTAGTATTATTGTTACCTGATTATTATTGTTAACTGATTGTGATGAAATACTATTGTGTCATAAGAGATAACAGGTTAATTTTGGAAAAACATGGAAAGACCAACATGAATTATGAAAAGTGAAGCAAACAAAGCTAAGACAACATTATATTTAGCAATATAAATATTGTTTAAAGAATGGCTTGTATGTGACCACCTTCAGAGAAAGAACTGACAAACAGAAATAAATAAGACATAGTTTTATACACACATACACACACACACACACACACATATCTTTTTGTCAAATGATGTCTTCTCTAATGTAGGAGGGATGGGGGAAGAAGTGAAGAATGGAGTTAATTGGATATGTTAATATAACAAAAAACTAATTAATTAATTTAAAATAAAATATGATGTAACTGGGAAAATTTTAACTAAAAACAAGTTTTAAAATAAGTTAAAACTCTGGTCAGGAGTTTTACTAAACTGGCCCCCTCCTTTCACATAACACATGCTTTTTCTCATAGATAGGAGTCTCTCTGACTAATTGTACAACATCAAACTTCAGTCAACTAAATATAATTGACATTGGTAAAATAGACTCATTTCTATGACCTTTTATGAATTCCATTTGTTATCCTGATTATGTGGATATGCCAAGGGGCCCCTGGTTGTAAAGCAGATTGACCACTAGTCAGGAAAACCTGGACTTGAATCCTCAGACAATTACCAGCTTTGAGACTCAAGGCAAGTCCCTTTTTTTATAATCCTACGCCTATCCTTTCTTCTTTCCCAACATCCCTGAAATATACCTATTTCCTTATGAAATCTTTAGGATAAAAACCCAGCAATGGTATGGCTGGATCAAAGGGTAGGCAAAGTTTTGGTGCTCTTTGGGCATAGCTCCCAGTTGCCATTCAGAATGGTTGGATCAATTCACAACTCCACCAGCAATGTATTAAAAGACATGTACAAAAATATTTATAGCCACGCTCTTTGTGGTGGCAAAAAATTGGAAAATGAGGGAATATCCTTTGATTGGGGAATGGCTGAACAAACTGTGGTATCTGTTGGTGATGGAATACTACTGTTCTCAAAGGAATAATAAACTGGAGGAATTCCATGTGAACTGGAAAGACCTCCAGGAATTGATGTAGAGTGAAAGGAGCAGAACCCGGAGAACATTGTACACAGAGACAGATACACTGTGGCAAAATCAAATATAATGGACTTCTATACTAGCAGCAATGCAATGACCAGGACAATTCTGAGGGATTTATGGAAAAGAGCATTACCCACATTCAGAGGAAGAACTACAGGAGTGGAAACACAGAAGAAAAACAACTGCTTGAACACATGGGTTGATGCGGACATGATTTGGGATGTAGACTCTTAATGACCACCCTAGTGCAACTATCAATAATATGGAAATAGGTCTTGATTGATGACACATGAAGAAACCAGTGGAAATGTACATTGGCTACGGGGTTGGGGGGGGGGGTAAGTAAGAACATGAATCATGTAACCACGGAAAAAAGTTTTCTAAAATAATAAAATGAAAAAAATATATGCCCATTTCTCTCTACTCACACAGCTATCACCTTGGTGCAGACCTTCATCACCTCACATCTGAATTATTACAGTTCTCTTTCAGGTTCTTCTCTATTCAAGTCTCTCTCCAATCCAGTTCATCCTTCACTTGGCTACCAAAGTAATAAATTACTAAAGCAAGTCAACCCTCCTTACTCCCCTACTGAATAAACTCCAGTGATTCCCTATTACCTCCAGAATCAAATACAGAATCTTGTTTGGTTTTTACAGTCCTTCATAAGCTAATGTCTTCCTATCTTTCCCATATTCTCATACTTTATTCCAAGATCTTGCAATAATGGCTGTTCTCCAGACTCCCTGTCTTTTCACTGGCTATCACTCCAGTCCTGGAGTGTTCTTTCTCCTCATACTTCCAGGCTTCTCTGGTTGCCTTTAAAATTCAGCTCATCTCCTACCTTCTACAGGTAGCCTTTTCCTGTCCCCTCTTTGTCACTACACCTCCATACCCCAAACTCCAAGTTCAGCCCTTAAGTGTCTTTCCTTCCAATTCCTTCCATTATTATCTCCCAACTGCATGGTCAATATCTATGTAGTTACTTGTATATTGTCTCCTCCCTCCATCCATTAGATTGTAAACTCCTTGAGGTCAAGAATGATATTTTGGCTTCTGTATATCCTTAGTGCTTAGCCCAATGCCTGGAACTGGAATAGCAAGTACTTAGTGACTGGCTGACTAAGTCTCAGTTTCCTCATCTATAATATGAGGACATTGGATGTGATGACCTCAAAGACCCCTTCCAGCTCTAAGCTTTTTATCCTATATAGAAGGTGGCAAAACCCCCTCTACATTCATCCACCTGTTTCCTCAGAGCCATGCTTTGTGACCAATTCCAAAGGCATTAACTCAGGCAGAGGACTAAATCTATGATCCTTTAACCCAAACAAGCTTCAGCTATTATTGCCTTTCCTTCTTCACAGGCTATGTTATACACAACCAGGAGCCAGAATAAAACAATGAATTACCTGCATATACACATACCCTTTGATGAGACATGAACAAGGAAGATCTGAGAGATATGGGAGTTAAAAGGCAATTTTTATTTTTTTTATTTTTTGGCACTAGCAAAGATTAGGCTGAGATCCAGTGTCACTGGTAAATAACAGTGTGGTGCTTACATTTTCACAGGGGATTGTTTCTCCTGGCACCACAAATTAAATGAGGCCGACTCTGCTTTATAGCCTGTAATTTTACTCAGTAAGCTGTATCTGGAAACTCAACAAAAGGGCTAACCCTGCCCTGCCTAACTGGGGGAATTAATAAAAAGGTACATCGCTGCCTTGAGATGGAAAGTGCAAAGACACCTGTTTTGCTTTATCCCAAGACTTGGAAGCTTGATTCACTCTTACCCTTGGTCAGTTAGTCCAGGTAGTCAGCAAACCTTTCAGAAGAGTTTACTAAGGACCAGACCTAGCATTAAAACCTAGGAATACAGAGGCATAAACAAAACAAAACAAAACAAAACAACACAGAAAAACATTCCCTGCTAGTCTTTTCAGGTACAAGACTAAGGTTAATTGCTTCAGGAAAAATGCAAATAAAAACAAAGCAGGCATAATCTCTTCCTTCTCCTTTGGGAGGGTGAGTCCCTGTTGCCAACACACACCCTTTGGGAGCTGAAGTCCTTCCAGGCCCCAAACAAAACAGTGTCTTACCTTTGGCTCTTCTCCATAGACTGTTATTGTTGTTCCTTCATTTTTCAGTCTGGTCTGACTGGTGTGGCTAGCCAATTGCTTATGGAGCTCATTTTACATATGAAGAAACTGAGGTAAACAGGATTAAGTGGCTTCCCCAGGGGCACACAGTTAATAAATGTCTGAGGTCCAATTTAAACTCAGGTCTTCCTGACTCCAAGCCTGGCACTCTTTCCATTGTGCCACCTACCTGCCCTTTAACACTACTCATTTAATCCCATCTCTTCCATGTCCCTGACCTTTTTTCATCCCTTCCAGAGGATGGTCTCTCCTCCTCCAGAAATGGCATTTTATTTCTTCTATATATACTTGGCTCATATGTAAATCAAATACATATTGTCTCCCCAAGAATATAAGCTCTTTGAAAACAGCTACTCATTCAATTTTATTGTGTATCCCATAGTGCTTGGCACCTAGTTGATAATCAGTGCTGGTTGATAGATGGATGACCAAATGTAAACATTAACACTATGTCTATGATGGGAAGGTCTGGGAATTGTGTTATACACTGTGTCTAAATTGTGACTGTCTCCACTTGGAAATGAGAATCCAAACAAATAGTTGGGAAATTTTCAAGATTCCTATTTGAGCTCATATCATGATTGCAAAGATCTCCTTTGAAATAAAAGAAAAAAGTAGATCTCTTTCTCATTGTTTCCCCAGCTTCTTTCAAGATTCAGCTCAGTGTCACTTCTATGGGAAGATTTTCCAGTTCTCCCAAGCTGTTATTGTGTTCCCCCTTTCATATTGCCTTCAATCTTCTCTGTACATATTTGGTATATGCCTACTTATTAGCAGTAGTGCTTCCTAATCCGAAGCTCCACTTTCTAAGGTTTCAATTATCCATAGTCACTCTTCTGCTTTCACTTGCACTTTTTCACTGCTTTTTTAGAGTATTTTTTTTGATGGGGAGGAAGGCCCCAGAGCACTGAGCCAAGGGACAAGGCAAAGAGAGAGGACACATATATATTTACTAGACTGCTTCATGATTATGCAATGACAGTCATTTTTGGTTTTGTGTCAGTGATTCCTATAGTCATTTTCCCATATAGAGGGGAAATATTGACTCAAAAAATGTGTATAAAAATAAAAATGTGTATTAAAATATATATACATAAAAATCCTTCCATACATGTATATTTGGGGGGATGCATTTTTTTCCTATGTATAAAAAAAAGTATCCTCTCCTCAAATGCAGATATTCATAGAGTATCTGTGGTTTCAGCCATCCCTGGTAGGTCTTGAGATATATCTCCCAAACATACAGAGTCCCCAATATAAATGTTTCTCTTTCCTTTAGAAAGTAAGCCTCTAAGAGAGCAGCTAGGTGGCTCAGTGAATTCTTTCTATAAGTAATATTTCATGATTCAAAGCAAGAGAGTGTATCTAAAATTGATTGACATTTTTTAAGAATTATATAAATGTGAGGTATCATTATTATCTAATTCTTCATTCACATCCATCTCTGGGTACCCCAAAACAATGCAAATTCTACTCTTCATTATCTGCTAACTGCCTTAGAGGGACAGGAAATTAGCAAAACACCAGAACACTGGGAGTAATTTGTCCAAAGAGCCTATAATTGGTTGTGATATCCACAAACACAATGATGATTATAACTAGCATCTATATTATACTTTAAAGTTTTTAATCCATTTACACATATTAATACATTTGATCCTTCTAACAGCCCTATGAGACAATGCTATTATTGTTATCCCCACTTTACACATGGGGAAACTGAGGCACCAAGAGGTTAAATGACTTGCCTAAGATAACATAAGTTGTAAGTGCCTGAGGCAGGATTCCTTACTCTAAAATCTATGCTCTCTCCATTATGTCACCTAACATCAGCAGTGAAGATATTACCCTGGAGTGTTCTGGAAGGAAAACATTAAAAAAAATTTTTTTTTATTTCCTGTCATACATGACATATAGAGATGCCTCTGAGTTCAATGCCAACAAAAATATTTGCATTAACTTTTCTAAACTCAAAAACAACCATCATAAAAACAATGTTTTACCTTGGTGCAAAACAACATATGTAACATTCCTCTCTTTTTTTATAACCTTTAACTTCCATCTTAGAATCAATACCATGTATTGTTCCAAGGCAGAAGAGCAGTAAGGGTTAGGCAATGGGGATTAAGTGACTTGCCCAAGGCCACACATCTAGGAAGTGTCTCAGACCACATTTGAACCCAGGACCACCCATCTCCAGGCCTGGCTCTCAATCCACTGAGCCACCCAGCTGCACCACAATGTACTTTCCTAGATAAAAAAAAGAGGAAACTATTTTCTGCCTCCACATTGAAATTATTGTCCCATGCAGTATGGCCTACTTTCAATGGATTATTAATATAATCAACCTTGGCATAATAGTCTTAATCTAGAGATCTCTCAAGTTGGACTATCGTGCCAAAGCATGATAAAAAATGTTTTTTTTAATCTTAAAAATGATCATCCCTCCTTTAGAAGGCACTGGCCATGCCATGTTCTTCACGCATGGGTGCTTTCTACCATTTTTTTGGTAGAAAATTTGGTAGAAAAATTTCTACAATTTTTACCATTCTCTGGCTTACCACTAATAAGCACACCTGGCAAGTTTCTGGGGCGAGACCATGTGAACAAATGATCTTTTTGTCTACTTAAAAAGAAAAGATTGAAATTTACCTAATGATGAAAATGACTATAAGGTTTCTGAATCTGATTCCTGCCTCAGATATTAGCAATGTGACTTAGGTATCATTTGCCTCAGTTTTCTCATCTAAAAAATGGGGATAATAATAGCATGTATATCCCAGGGTCATTTTGAGAGAAAATATGAGAAAGGACAAGTCAAGCTAACTTTAGCATATTATATAAATGTTAGTTGGACATTTAGGTTAGGTGGCAAGGTGGATAGAGTGCTAGGATTGGAGTCAGGAAGATTCCTCTTCCTGAGTTTAAATCTGGCCTCAGAAACTTACTAGTTATGTTTCTCTGGGCAGATCCCTTAACCCTGTTTGACTCAGTTTCCTCATCAGTAAAAAGAGCTGGAGAAGGAAATGGCCAACCACTTCAGTATCTTTACCAAGAAAACCCCAAATGGAGTCACAAAGAGTTGGACACAACTGAACAACAGCAGAACAATAACAGTTAATTGTTATTATGATAATTAGATAGCTTTAAATCTGTCTCAGTTAGAAGGTATCTCTCTCAACTTCTTAACTAATATGAACATGAACCAGAGATGCACCACCATATTCAGCAGCCATCAGGTTTCTCTGAAGGTCCTTGGTGTTCCCCTAAATCTAATATTGACCCTCAACCTTTGTGATTTCTTTTGGTGTGGTTTCTTAATCAACATGATGGGAAGGATTTGGAGGAAATGTCACTAAAGACAGTGTAAGCTCAATTAATTCAACAGATTTTTTTTTAATCTACTGTATGCAAGAACACTGAGGTAGGTGCTAGGAGAGATGGATACTTTAGATAAAGCTTCGGAACTCCTGTCTTGCTTGTAGAATAGTTATACCTGTAACAATAAAATCAAATATGCATGGAAAAGTAGTTTAAAGTAAAGCCTTGGGGAAGCTAGGTGACTCAGTGGATGGAGAGCCAGGCCTAGAGACAAGAGGTCCTAGGTTCAAATCTGGCCTCAGACATTTCCAAACTGTGTGACCCTGGACAAGTCACTGAACTCCCATTGCCTAGCCCTTACTTCTCTTCTTCCTTAGAACCAATACATAGTACTGATTTTGAGACAGGTAAGGGTTTTTAAAAAAATTAAATTAAAATAAAATAAAGTAAAGCCTTCCTGGGCAACAGGGAATTTGGCCCTATTCACTTTTGTAGCCAACAGGAGAAGTAGAATATCCTTAAACTTTTTGGGTAAAATTGGAAGGGTAGAAAAAATTTGATCTCATTTCCCATCTCATGGAAATTCACAATACCATTTCCTCTAGCTACACATACCCCAAGTAGAAATATAAGAAGTAAAGGGAGAAAAAATACTTCAAGTACTTCACCCTTATTTCTCAGTTTTCTCAGCTATAAAATGGGCCTAATGAATTACAAGTTGTTGTAAAAATAATATTGGAAGCTAGCATGTGTAAGTATCTCTTCCACACTGTAACTTTCCCTATTGCAGTTTTGATATATCATGGGTCAGTATAAGAAATTAAATGGGAGGGGGCAGCTGAGTAGCTCAGTGGATTGAGAACCAGGCCTGGAGATGGGAGGTCCTGGGTTCAAATCTGGCCTCAGACACTTCCCAGCTTTGTTACCCTGGGCAAGTCACTTGACCCTCATTGCCTACCCTTGCCACTCTTCTGTCTTGGAGCCAATACACAGTGTTGACTACAAAACGGAAGGTAAGGGTTTAAAAAAATAAAAGAAATTAAATGGGAATTCTGGGAGAGTTTTGTGGATGCCCCAGACAATAGGCAAAAGCCATCAGATGACACAGAAAAATATATGTATATTATTGCATAATATCAAGATATTTTATATTTTAATGTCAATTCATAATTTCTTTTTTGTAGTTAAAATAGGTAAAAAGCTAAAGTTTGTGAAAAGAATGTAAAAGCCAGCAGTCAACACACAAGCATCAGAAACATTAACATTGACCTATAGATAGTCTATGACCAAATACTTTACCCAAATTTTACAGTAAAGTATTGTAAACACCCCATAAAAGAAAAAGAAAAAATCCAGACTTCTCCTGCAATACAAAGGGAAGACCAAAACATTTTTACTCTGATTTTCCAGATCACAAGCCCCTAACCCCCCACAATGTGCAAGGGACACCTTTATATAGTATTTGACAAAGGCCTATAAAATGTTTCATTTCATTTAATTCTCTCAAATAATGCTATAAGATAGATCATCAAGATCCAAGTATTCCCATTTTATAGAAGAGGAAACTGGAGCTCATAGGTGTGAAATAACTTAATCATGGACACACAGAAAGAAATGGGATTTAAACCCAGGTCTCTGGTGACTCCCAAGTCCCATTTCTCTTTACTTCCCACACTTGTGAGTAATAAAGCAATCTATTAGATGCACTTATAAAGAATAAAATGCTACACAATTTGAGTTATTATTATTCTTTTCCTAATGTATTTCTTGGGGTTGCTGGGATTTTTGTGCTTAGAAAGCATCACTATAGTATGTCCCCAATTCTAAAATCAGAGCTATATATGACTTTCCTTTATGGTAATTTCCATAATTCTAAAAGGCAGTTTGGCAGAGCAGTAGATAAAGGGACAGGCCCCAGATCAGAAAGACTCATCTTACCAAATTCAAGACACTTCCTAGTTGCGTGACCCTTGTCAAATGTCTTAACCCAATTTGCCTCAGTTTCCTCATCTGTAAAATGAGCTGGAGAAGGAAATTGCAAATCACTCCAGTTATATTCACCAAGAAAATCCTGGATGAAATAAAAATGAATCAGATATGACTGAAAAGGCTGAACAACAAAGAACAACCATAGCTCTAAATCTATGATCACTCTATGAAGGTCCAAAGCAAAGCCACCAAAACACAGCTTCAGAGAGCATGACTAATATCTGGCAACATCCCAGTCTTTCTGGAGAAAAGACCCTGAACCACCCAGTAAGGTCCCAGTCAAATACCTTTGCCCATATACTTATTTACTACTGGGCTACATCAGTGGTGAGGGAGGATAGAAGCTCTCCGCCGGCAGATGCTTGCAGGAAGAAGCAATATCGCTGCATAAACCCCCTTCTGCTCCTAGTGTTTGACTTAGAAATTAGCCAATTACAGCCATACACCCCCCAGGGGCCTTACAGTCACCAAGCAATAAGAATGCAATCACAAGTAATCTTGGTCCCAATTGTCAAGGCCAGACCATGTATAATATTAGCAGCAGGAGATAAGACAGGGCACAGAGGTTCTGCCCTGGTTCAGGAGTCCTAGAAAGCAGAGGCTAGAGATATTAGCCAGGGGCTGCAATTACCAAAGATGTTAAAAGATGCCCTTCTGGGAGAAGGAAGATCTAACAAGCGGTGCCTATGAAAAGTTAGATATTTTTAATGTTGTTTTTTCTTTTTTACTTCTGAATACCAAAATAAACAAGCAAATAAATAAATGTATCCGTTTAATTTACAAAGCAGAGTTGACAGAAGATTAGGAGATGGAGGAGAAAGGAATAGGAATATGGTGAAAATGGTTGTTGATTCTGGAAGAGATATGATAGGGAAATGGCTTTCCCTTGTATCACCTCATAGTGATGAAGAACAAATGAGATAATTTATGTGAATTCATTTTATAAAGAACAAAATGTTAAACAAATTTGAGTTTTCATTTTTATTATTAATTACTCAATGTATTCCTTGGAATAATTATTTTAAAAAAGTATCATTATAGTACATCCTCCATTCTGAAATCAAAGCAGTATATGACTTGCCTGTTTGCATGCTAATCCAAATATAACTAGACTACACTATCCAATCAAGGCAGGAATCACCATTTAATTGCCCATATGGACCCTGTTTTTGAGACTTCAAAACCAAACCTGCTCATTTCTATCTCCTTATTTTTCCTTTTTTTTTTCTCATCTTTCCTGAATCAGCCAACAGAGTCTTTCCTGAAGAAGTTTAACAGCATTTGATTAGCAAAAACACATTAACATCTACAACCCCAATAGAGCATGTAGATTCAGAAATATAGGATGACAAGATGCCAGGAGTCAAGGTCAAGGGAACAAAGTTAATGTAAATTGGCCAGTCAATCAATAATAGTTACTTGGTGTCTGGAGTGCGGCAGAGTCCAGTGCCAAATCTATTGAAGATTTGCAAAGGACTTGGTCCTTGCCATCATGGAATTTACAATTGTGTAGACCAAATGAGACAAGCACATAAATGTAAGTGATGGCACCTGTATATAACTAACCACCAAGATATACATATAAAAGGTAAGTGGCCTGGGAGGAAGGCAGAATGAAGAACGAGGGTGGCTACCAGAGTGATTACCAGGACTGGAGTCAAGTGAGGCTGAAATGAAAAAACATAAAACATCACCTGCTAACTCAGCTGGAGTCTGTGTCATAGTACATATGTAGGCAGCGCACACTTTCTTTGGTGTTTCCAATGAAAGATACAATGGAGAAATCTCTCCCACACAGCCTTTCCCCTTCTCCTAGGCTAAGAGAGGACCTAAACTCTACACAGATTCTATTTTATTCTGTTTCTTTGCAAATGTGTGCATGAATTTATGGTCAGATGCACTAGGCCAGTCCCACATTCCAATTTTATATAATTTAATCGCAGCTGGAGGCCATCCACCCACCCTGGAGCAGCACTCACCAATAAAATATCTGCCTTTAAGCAACACTGGTTTATTCCCTGAAAATATTTGAGTTAGTGTTGCTTAGTGAAAGGACATTCAGGCACCGAATTAACAAATACACCTGGGTTTGAGATCTGCCCCTGGCATTTACTAGATGTGTGACCATGGGCAAGTTACTTAACCTCCTGGAGTCTCTATTTTCTCCTGTGTAAAATGGAGATAAAATCTGGGGCACCTACCTCATAGAGTTGTTTCGAGGCTCAAACAAGATAAGGCATGTAAGTGCTCTGTAAATCATAAACTGCTATATAAATGTCAGTTGTTATCAAATAATTTGCAGTCTAATAAAGGGGATAAGAGTTCTTTATTCATGGGATAAAAGACAACAAAATTATGTGATTCAATTCAACAACCATTTATTATATGCCAGGCATTGGAGACATGAAGTTAAATATAAAACAGACTCTGCTCTCAGGGAGTTTATAATCTTCTCCTGCACAAGACAATATATTCAATGTAGAATATATTAAATGTAGAGGCAATAGGCAAACTGGGTACTATGAGAGATCTGACTTGGGGAGAAGGGAAAGACACGTAGCAGACATTGGAAATACAAAACTGGAGCTCTGGGGAGATGTAAGACTGGAGACACAGATTTGCATAGAGATAATAATTGAAGCCTTGGGAATGGATGAGATTGTCAAGGGAGAGAAAACAGAAGGAGTATTGGAGAGAAGTAAGAACAGGCAAAAAGTATGGGAACAGCCACACTCAAAGGATACCAGAGGAGAGGAAGAGAATGAATGAGGAAAAGAATAGCCAGAAAAGAGAACCAGATAAATTCAGGATCAATGAATCTAGAAAAGAAAAGGAAATCAAGATAGGGAGGGATTAATCCTATCAAATGTTGCAGGAAAAAGTCTGCCAAGGAATAAACACTAATTAGGTGTCCTTTATGGGTCACACACTGTGCTAAGGTCTGAGGATACAAAAAAAAAAAAGATAAAAGATAATCCTTGTTCTCTAGAAGCTCTCAATCAAGAAGAATGAGACTATAGTATCCCTCAAGGTCCAGCCTCCAAGAAAGCTTCATCTATGGGCACAGTGAATAGAGCTCATCAGGCCTGGTGCAGTATAACCCTGGTCAAGTCACTTAACCCTGTTTGCCTCAGTTTCCTCATCTGTAAAATGATTTGGGGAAGGAAAAGGCAAACCACTCCAGTATCTTTGCCAAGAAAACTTCAGATGGGGATATAAAAAGTCAAAGGCAACTGAAAAATGAACAATAACAACAATTAAGTTCCTTGAAGATTGTCTCTCCTCACCTTAGGACAGTGACTTGCACAAACTTCTTGACTTTTTGAGTTGTTGAATGAATGAATTAAATTGAATCCAGGCCTCTCATTTTATATATGAAGAATTTAAGTCAGCACTCTAAGTTTTGTAACATTTATTGTCAATCTCATGAATTTGGAAATCAGTAACAGACTGTACTGTTACATCTCTTCGATTGCTGCTTCAACAGTGAATTGAGTATAGTAATGTAGCTTATTTTTTTATTTTTTTTCTAGTTCCCCAACTAGACTAGAAGCACCTTGAAGACAAGATTCATGCTCTGAAGTTTTCTGCATCCCCCTTTAAAGGGTCAGAAAAGTGCACAACTCATACCAGAGACTATGTAAATACCTGCTGATTTAATTTCATTGATTTTACTGACTGTAGCTGTATTTTAGATAAATTTAATTAAAAGGGAAAATGGTTTTTTTTAAGATGTTAAACCCTGAAATTTTCTAGTAGCAGGTGATGGGTGTGTTTTTGATTTATTTCAACTGGCACCATCAAAGATTATCTTAATGTAGAGTGCTACTTTGAAGCCCTTTTCTTAGTAGTGGGATGCCACATTCTATTATGTCTTCTATGTGATAAGATGGCTTCTTGAGATCTGGGCTTGGCCTGGGGCCTTCTATTCATTGCATGGTCTTCTCATTTGTCAAACTGAGCTCTAACATTCTTCTATCAGCATACTCTGCTAGTGTTCATTTGTCTATAGTGGCTTTATTTCATGACTTTGGATGATGGCTAAAGGAAACTGTTTAGAAAGCCAAACATGACATTGAGTCATCTTGGCTTTATTTCCAACAGAATCAAGGTTGTGTTTGCAGATGTTATCACAGCAGGCTGATTTTCTGAGGCACAGGTCAGTCCCATCAGGCTGCATGCTGCAGTCTTCTGATGCCGCAATCTCCTGTTGCTGCATTGTTGGACTTTTGTTATCATGGCATCTATTGAATTCTTCTGCTCCATTAGTAAGCTAACGTGGATACTCTGGCTGCCATAGATTTCCTGGCCACATGAATTGCCTTTATCTCCATTTATTTCTATTTTAGCTTATAACATCATAGATTTAATTCATAGAATCAAAAGATTTCAGCAATCGAATGGAGAACAGACCTTAGACACCACCCATTCTAACCCCCAATAAAAGCATGAATGCCTTTAACCATTGCTGAAGAGGTACAACGAATCAACTTGACAAATGTAGAATGCAGAACTTGGAGTTATGGAACCAGTGTTTGAATCCTTGCTCTGCCTGCCACTTACTACCTATGTGACCTTGAGTGTCATTTAATCTCTCCTGGACTCATTTTCACCAAAGACAAAATGAAGGGATTGGGGCAGATGACTTTTAAGGGTCTTTCAAGATCCTTATAATACTTAGTATTGATTCCAAGATGAAAAATAAGGTGTTTTTTTTAAGACCTAGTTTCAAATCTTGCCTTTGAAACATACTAAATATATGACTACAAGTACAACATAAAATCACTAAGTGCCATAGGAAATAAGATTATAAACTATAGGCAATTTGGTGATTTGTATCAGTGGAGAGAGTTTTAATATTAGGAGGGTCCCAGAAATAAAAAAAAATCACAAATGAGATAATTTTCTATATTCAGGGGACACAGAATGACAAAAGAGACACCATTCTTTTGGAGCTCACAATTTAATTAAGAATGTGTGATACAAGGGAGAATTAGATGCATGCCCAGGAGAGAGGTCTAGGCAAAGTGTCAAGAGAAACTTTAAGGCAGGAGAGATTATTTTTCACTGGAAGAAGAAAATCTGGGAAGGCTTCATGGAGGAAATAAAACCCAAATCAGATCCTGGAGAAGATGAAACTTTTTCAAAAACAGGAAAAAGGTTGAAGAGTATATCCAGGAATGAGGAAATAGCATTTTAAAAAAGTAGGACATGCCAGAATGAGAATTGAGAATGAATAATAGTATATGTTGAGCATGTTTTGGGGGAAGTTAAAAGGGAAGATGGGAGCCAGGTTGGGAAGAACTCTTGAATCCAAGGATCAGGAGTTCAAACTTTATTTGTTAGTCAATGGGGTGCATCACTGAAGTAATATGAAGAGAGAACTGACTTTGAGAAGAATTCAGTATTCAGGGAGTATCATTAAGAATAAATGTGCAGCTAACAGTGTGACCCTGGGCAAGTTACTTAACTCCCATTGCCTACCCCTTGCCACTCTTTTGCCTTAGAACCAATACATTATATTAATGCTAAGATGGAAGATAGGGATTTTTATTTAAAGGGGTGAAAATGAATGGGCAGGGGCAGCTAGGTGGCCAAGTTATAAAGACTCTTGAATCCAAGGATCAAGAGTTCAAACTCTTCTGCCTTAGAACAAATACATAATATTGATTCTAAGATGAAAGGTAGGAATTTTTATTTAAAGAGGAAAAAAATTAATGGGCAGGGGCAGCTAGTTGGCTCAGTGAATAGCGTACTAGGCCTGGAGATTGGAGATTTGGGGTTCAAATCTGGCCTCAGATACTTCTGAGCTATGTGACCCTGGACAAGTCACTTAACCCCAATTGCCTAACCCTTACTTCTCTTCTGACTTGGAGCAGATGCTTACTATTAATTCTAAAATGGAAGGTAAAAGAAGAATAAATAGGCAGCAGGAGGTCCTAGGTTACATAGTGAATAGAGTTCTAAGCTTGGAATCAGGAGGACCTGGGTTCAATCGTGGCCTCATATATTTCCAAATTGTCTGACTTTCTGCAAATAACTTAACCCTATTTGCCTAGAATTGCCTTTCTGTTTTAGAGTTGCTGCTAAGACAGAAATTAAGGTTTAGAAGAAATAAAAAGAACAAATGAGATGGAACTGATGCGAAGTGAATTGAACAGAACCAGAAGATCAGCATAATATTGTATGATGAATAACTGTGAATGACCTAGTTTTTCTCAGGAATACAATGATCAAAGACAATCACAGAGACCCATGAGGAAAAATACCATCCACCTCCAGAGAAAGAATTGATGGAATCTGAATGCAGACTGAAGCATACTATATTTCATTTTCTTCATTTTTTTGTTCAAGATCTCTTCCACAAAATTACTAATATGGAAAAATATTTTAGATGATCATACATGTAAAACCCATATAATATTGTTTACAATCTCAGTTAATAGAGAGGGGAGAAATGGAGAGAATTTGGAATTCAAAATTGTTTTTAAAGAACTGTCAAAAAATTTTATATATTATTGGGGAAAATAAAATGTAATTAAAAAAAGAAGAAATAGTCGAGAATTGACTAGAAAGTATAAAGACCAACTTTAGGCTATAATAATAGCCTAAGAGAAAAGTAATGAGTTCAAGGACCAGAACAGTTGTAGTGGGTATGGAGGGGAGATGGATGTGAGACACTGCAAAGTAGAATTGACAGAACCTTACAACTTAGTAGTTATATGGAGTGAGGGAGAAGGAAAAGTCAAAGATGATTAAAAGATAATGAATCTTGGGGCAGCTGGGTAGCTCAGTGGATTGAGAGTCAGGCCTAGAGACGGGAGGTCCTAGGTTCAAATCCGGCCTCAGACACTTCCCAGCTGTGTGACCCTGGGCAAGTCACTTGACCCCCATTGCCTACCCTTACCACTCTTCCACCTATAAGTCAATACACAGAAGTTAAGGGTTTAAAAGAAAAAAAAGATAATGAATCTGAGTGACTGGTAACAAGGAAATGTCATAAAAAGAAACAGGAAATTTATGGGAAGAAGAGATTTTGAGGAAATGATAATGGATTCAGTATGGGACATGTTAAGTTTAAGTTGCTAGCAGAACTGAAAATTAGGGGTGGGTACATCTACACAAAGGAGAAAATCTGGAAAATCTAAAGTCAGATGAATAAGTAAGCATTAATGGCCTGGACACTTCCTTATGGTGTTCCTGGTCAGGAAAGGGAGGCAGGGGTGGAGGGATCTCCAAAGTGGTAAATGATACTGTGGCAGAAGTGGAAAGTCATATTGGACTAAATGGCTTTTGAGGTCTCTTCTAAATCTGAAATTCTGTGATACTGTAACTTTTATGACTGGCCCACTTATGCAATTACTCCTAGTATCTTGCTATTGCTACTATTTCCAACACTAGTTTTTTGTAACCTCTAAATCCAGTCTTTCTCTTTCACAGAATCACACATTGTCAGGTCTGTGATCCCTACTACTAGTACTATTAGGAAAATAGCAACAATAATAGCAACAACTAGAATTTATATAGCATGTTAAGGTTTGCAAAGTGCTATAAATTTTTTCTTTCATCTGACCCTCACAATAACTCAGTGAGGTAGATGCTACTATTATCCACATTTTACTGATGAGGAAACTGAAGCTCAAAGAGATTAAGAAACTTGCCCAGGGTCCAGAGCTGATAAGTATTTGGAAAAGGATTTGAATTCACATTTTCCTGACTTTAAGTCTAAATACCCCCTTCACAATGCCTCTTTGTAAACAACAGCTATTCCTGGTACTTGTACAGGTGGTGATTTCTAGCAGCTCTGCTCCTGTAGGAAAGCAGAATTGAATGTGGCCAGCATGCCCTGACTGTGCTACAGCATGCACTGTGGCAAACTTTCATTCTATTCATAGTTCCTGTTAACATGGTAACTAAGGGGAACTCGGCAGGATTATAAAAGCAAGGAGAGCTATTGAAGTACATCATAAGTAATGGATCCACCATTCCACAGTACAGCAGTGGTCTTTGGTTTGAAGATTTAAGAAGAGATCTGTTGTCATATCTAACTCTTTGGGACCCCATTTGGAGTTTCCTTGGCAAAGATAATCTAGTGGTTTGCCATTTCCTTCTCTAACTCATTTTACAGATGAGGAAATAGAGGCCAACCAGGTTAAATGACTTGTCCAAGGTCCTGCAACTAATATATATCTAAGGTCATATGAGGCTTTCTGACTCCAGGATTGGTATTCTATCCAGTGCCATCCAACAGTCCTTTAAGAAAAGAAGATAGCAGATATTATTGGTAGATAATTTAACTGGCCACAGTCCTCCTCCCCTTGAATAGAATTGGTTTAGCAGTAAAGAGAATAGACTCTAGTAAGCCTCCTGCTCATGGGTAAGAATATCACTGCAGCTGTATAAGTTTTCCCTATCCTGTGACTGTTTTGTGTGCTTGATCAATGGGTTAATTCATTGGTAAGGAATGGCATGGAAGTGTGGAGTGCGTTGTGCTGTGTCTATGTCTTTACCTTAGACCACTCATGTATTGTGGATCTACTTGTTACTTGTAATCTGAATCCCCACAGCATTCCATTAAGGCTATTCTTGCCCCAGTTTTTTAATTGCTCTTTTTCCAGTGTGACTTTCCTCCTAACTTTCTTGATTTTTTGGCTTGTACTGATGCTTAGTTCTTTATACATTTCTTTATCTACTTACTTCTTCCTATGCATATGACAACTTTTAGCACTTTACTACTGAATATAATATGAGTAAGGGCTTCAGCATTACTAACGTTTCTTGATTAAACAATTACTTCATTCTTCCATGATTTGATTTTTTTTTTTACATTTAGTTTCACATGTTGACTGATGATATTCTCTCTCCATTCTCAGTATTCAATTTCCAACTCTTCCTTGAGCCACAACTATTGCCTCTTCTTCTAATCTTACTTAGGTCTCTTTTATTGTTTAGTGCAGTGATGGGCAAACTTTTTAAAGAGGAGGCCAAAGGAAAGGAAATGCTCATCTGTCAGTCTGTTTCTGAGGCAACTCTTTCGAAGTTTCATTGTATTGTATCTTACTCATTGTATTCATGAAATTAGGAATGATGTCATGAGGCCAGATAGAACATTTCAGGGGGTTGCATCTGGTCTGCAGGTCGTAGTTTGCCCATCACCGATTTCATGGATAGTAGTACCACACTTGGGTTATCTATCAGCTATTTCTATGTGATCCTCATTGTATATCAATTTTTTAAAAGTAAATTATTGAGGGCAGCTTGATGACTTGGTGGATTGAGAGGCAGGCCTAGAGATGGGAGGTCCTAGGTTCAAATCTGGCTTCAGACACTTACCAGCTATGTGACCCTGGGCAAGTCAATTGACCCCCATTGCCCACCCTTACCACTCTTTTGCATTAGAACCAATACATAGTATTGATTCTAACATGGAAGGTAAGGGTTTAAAAAAAAAGCAAATTATCATTGGTAACATGCTATAATTAACCAATACATGCCACAATGTCCTTCCATTGTCTTTTGAATCACCTGTAATTTTAAATCTTCTGAGATTATGAAATTCCATGACTCCTGGACCTCTAGAATCCCAGAACATTTGTCTTTTTCTTTAAAACCCTTACCTTGTGTCTTAGAATTCATGCTAAGTAGTATTTCCAAGGCAGAAGAGTGATAAGAGCTAGGCAGTCAGGGTTAAGTGACTTACCCAGGGTCACATAACTGGGAAGTGTATTGAGACCTAATTTTTTATCCACTTGAGCCAACTCACTGCCCTAGAAAATGTTGCTCTTAAAAAGATGTGCAGTCTCTAAGATATGTGTATTGATGGGCTAACTCAATGAACTATATATTCAAGTGGATGTTATAAATGGATCAAAAAGCATTCTTCACCCATCTTCTGAATGACCAGGATTCTCACTGAGGAGGTCCAGTGTTCAGTTTAATAAGCACAATCTCTTCCACAAACAGGAGAATCTGAAAAACCTTACCTTTTTTCCTGGAAAGCCCTCTTCCATTGGAATTCCCTCTGTGACACTGATAGATACCTTTTCTAAACATAGCATATTCTTCTAATCCTCAGTTCCTACAGATCCTTCATAAGAGATTGAGAGAAAAGAGATTCAATAGACAAAAACTGATAGACAAAAAAAAAAAGAAATGGTGGCAAAAAAGAAATTCTGTCCTTCTTGAAAGAGTGTCTATATCAATGAACTAATGAGACTACAGATCCTTTAGGTTTTGAAATATACTTAATACTGGTTGAGTACATGTCTTCAGAGCAGTGAAAAATTTAAATAAAAAAGAATAATATGATTTTTCATTCTCTGTTATATTTAAATTTTCTTCCCAGATTAATCATTTCATCATATTTTGCTAATTATACAAAATAAAATAGACCTCATTTTTCTCATGGGTACCCTTGAATGCCATACCTGCCTCCAGACAGAAAATAGGTGCCCTTGAAAGTTTATTCACTTCTTAAGTGCACTAGAATACTTTAGGTACTCACCATCTACAATTGACTCAGGAAATGAGGAGTCATTGGTCATAAACCAACAAGCTACACATACTAAATAGTAGAAGAAAATACTTGTCTTAAACCATCCATTGGCTTATGTTATGGAAAGAGAAAGGAGAAAGAAACAAATATTTGTTAAGTACAAAAATGTGCCACGCATTGTGCTAAGTGATTTCTGAATATTAGCTCATTTGAACCTCTCAACAACTCAGTGAAATAGGTGCTATTATTATCCTCATTTTGTAGTTGAGGAAACTGAGGCAAATAGAAATTCAAGGCTTTGACCAAGACCATACAAATAGTAAATGTCTGAGATCAAATTTGAACTCAGATCTTCCTGACTCCAGACACATTATGCCTCCTAGCTCCCTCAGCATGTCCGAAATTGTCACTGAGAATTTGTCCCCTTCTTATTTCAGCTTGATCTTCATCTATTTTCCCAGTTCTTTTCACCCTTCTTCAAAAATGTTTATTGCATTATGTATCCTCACAATGGACAAGAGAAGACAGTATTTGTGGAAAGAGAACAGTTAATGGGTTTGAGTTTAAAATAGGTGGTTAGAGTGACATTTTCTTTCTTTTCTTTCTTAGCCAGGAGGATCAGTAATTTGGATTAGTTCCTAGTACTCTAGCCATTCTTCTATCATCTGAAGGGTGTGAAGGAGAGAACAAGTTAGAATTTACTCAGATAATATTCACTGATCAACACCCAGTTTTAGGATATGTGTGAGATTATACATTTTTCTTTCTTTTCATTTCCACTGTGTCATTTTCAGATACAATGAGGGGCTGGCTATTCATTGGCTTCAGACCTAACTTTTATCAAGTTCTCCTCTTATCTATTTGATTCTTCCTCCTCATTATTCTTTTTTGGATCATCATCATGCTCCTGCCTAACTATATATGAGTTTCTCCATCCCCAGACAATCTACCCTGGGCCCCCTTCTCTTTATATATCTCCTTTCTTAGAATAATTAGAAATACCCACCAATGCAATTATCTTCTCTAGGCAGATGACTCCCAAATCACCACAACCAAAAAAGAGTATTTTCTTTTCTTAAACCCATTTGCATAAGACCAAAATTGCTAACACAGTATCTTTAGCCTCTGTGCCTTTGCAAAGAATATCCCCCACATTTGCCGTTTACTTCCTCTTAGAATCCATGATTTCTTTTAAACATAGCACAGGTACAATCTCCTACATGAGGACCTTCTTCCCACCATATGCTCACACCAAGTTGTTAGTACTCTCTACTATTTGGAATTACTGCATATACATTTGGTATTCCATTCTCCTTGTACCCTATTTCACCTCTCCAATAGTATATAAGTACCTTGAGGAGGTCCTTGATGAGACCATTTCTTTTTTTTTATCTTTATATCCCAGTCTCGTAGACTAGGGTCTTCCTCATAAGATCATAGTTTAATAGGATCATTTATCATTAGAACTGTAAGGGAACATCTAGACCAACCTCCTCATTTGTAAAATGAGGAAACAAAGGCCCCGATTGTTATAGGTAGTTAAGTGTCAGAGATAAGATTTAATAAATAAGTATTTGTGAAATTTATCATTGAATTGAAATCATATCTAGGCACCTGAAATACGTTTTCATGTAACTCTGGGCATGAGTGACATATTTGTTGCCTATTGCCCCTTGTGATGATGTTATTCATCATTTGTTTTCAAAGACCAATAACATTAGATGTTTTGACTTGTATGTATCATCATTTAGGGAGCAAAAATAAAATATTTCACAAGATAGACTACATATACACATTAAGAGTTTTTATAATGCAGAGTACTATCTATCTAGATCTACATATATCTACATCTGCACATATGTATGTATGTGTGTATGTGTACATATATACATGCACAGAATCCTATGGTATAAAAATACTTTGTAACATTATCACTTAAAAACAACTCTATGAAGGCACTGTTTATTATTATTGCTTCCATTTTACAAATAGCCCAGAAGTAAATATCTTTGCCTCATAGTTTCTCAGAGACCACATATGAAAATAAATTCCCCTCTACAACATTTTTATTATGCTAAAATTTCTAATTAATTATTTATATAAAGGCAGGAGAAAGTGTCCTCTCACATCTCAATGAGTCCTCAAGCATAGGTTTTTATAGAGAAGTCTTGTTCTTATAAAAGATTAGACTAGAAGACTTTTGAAATTACTTCTGACACTAAAATTCTATGATACCAAAGCTCAGTTAAGATTGAATGCTTCAGGGCAGCTGAGTAGCTCAGTGGATTGAGAGCCAGGCCTAGAGATAAGAGGTCCTAGGTTCAAATCTGGCCTCAGACACTTCCTAGCTGTGTGGTCCTGGGCAAGTCACAACTCCCATTGCCTAGCCCTTACCACTCTTCTGTCTTAGAACCAATACTTAGTATTGATTCCAAGATGGAAGGTAAGGGTTTAAAAAAAAAAGATTAAATGCTTCACTACTTAATTAGTAAATAGGCAGAATGGAAATTTGAACCTACATCTCAACTCCTAATCTAGTCATCACTCCACTATAATGCAGTTGCATCCGTATACACTTCATAGCAACCCAAATCATATACATTTTATCTCTGAAAGGTGAGTTTATGGTCTAGAAAATTAAAAGTGACTTTTTAATATATCCTACAGTCACAAAAAACTTGTCACCTAAGCTAGACTTGTATCAAAAAGCATTCATAATTTTCATTCGAATTACTCTTATCAGAAAAATAAATCTTGGGATAAATTCACTAAGAGTATTATAATTTGTGAGAGAGAAACTGGATTTTAAAAAATAATATTAATACAGAAAATTCAATTCCTCTATTAGTAGCAATTGAGAGATAGAGAAATACATTTTCTTCCTCATTATTTGGCTGAGCATTTATCTTTTCAAAGGTTTATAGTTCTTGGAGGCAGTGATTAAAGACCATATATTCATTTTTACTGAAGGTTGATGAATATGTGCAAATTGTACAGTAAAGTTCTTCTTTAACCCTTTTCTGGCAATTAAAGAGAGGAACTGTGAATTTCAGGAAAATATTAGATGAGAAACACTCAATTATGCTCTAAAAGCAGTTTGTTAATTACTTTTATACTCAACACATCTGCTAAGTACTAGGGATACAAGAATAAAAAAGATGTAATCATTAATAAATTGACATGGGCATCAATAGATTACAGACACACCTTATTATTTAAAGAGCAAAAGTAAAGTTTTTTACAAGATAGATTATCGCCACTCCATCATCACAGATCCTTTAGCTCTTGTCACTAGAGACATCTCAAGGTATTAAGTCCAAATTTCTATTTATATAGGATCATGAACAATTGAAAAAAGAGAGATGGGTAGGCAATATGGTGAAAGTAAGGAATAGCTCATGTGTTCCATTGATAGTCACACAGTTCCCAGCAATTATACTGTATGGGAAGGAACATATGGTTTGTGATCAACATGAGGTAGATGATTAGTAAGATCACGTAATCACTGACATATCATAGAAACATAGGACCACAGACCTAGAGGTTAACAAGGGATCTCAGAAGCTGTATATCTTTTTTTTTTAATATGAGAAATCTTAAATCAAGGTAGTTTAAGTGACTTGTCCAAGGTCACATAGGTTGCAATTATTGAAGTTAGAATTTGAATCCAAGACCTCTGATGCTAAAGCCACTGCTCTTTTAACATATCAAAACAATAAACCTGAATCTAGAACATAGAAGGGATCTTTGATATGGCTTAGACCAGCTGTTCTCAAGGTATACTACATATACTACTGGGGATCTCAATGATCTTGTCTGAAAGCCAAAGAGGTTAAAACAATTTTCATAATACTATTAAGGCATTATTACTTGCCTATTAAAATAACCCTCCACTTTCCAGTTATATCTGTGTCAGATATAATTTTCTTTATATACTTCAACCAAAATAATATAGAGGAAAGAAAATATAAGAATGTGGTTGTTTTTTTATTAAGTCAGACATCAAAAAGAGCTATAAACATATGTAAAATTCTACTCTTCTCACTAGCTGCTTTTTGTTTTGGAAAATATAGTTATTTTTCATTAAAATGCTATTTATTTTAACATTAGTGGGTTTACTATTCTTTTTTATGTATTAAATAATAATTTTTTAATTTTTTATATCCAAGGGATTATAAAATCTTGCATGTCCTTGAACCAGCAATACTACTTCTAGGATTGTATCCCAAAGAGATTCAAAAAGGGGCGGGGTAGATATTTGTACAAAAATGTTTATAGCAGCACTTTTTCTGGTGACAAAGCAATGGAAATTGATGGGATGTCCATCAGTTGGAGAATGGATGACAAATTGTGGTATACAGTTGTAACGGAAGGCTATAGTGCTACTAGAAATGATGAACAGGATACTTTCAGAAAAACCTAGAAAGACCTGCATGAACTGATGCAAAGTGAAGTGCCCAGAACCAGGGGAACATTAAGCACAGTAACAGCAATGTTGTATGATGATCTACTATGAATGTCTTAGTTATTCTCAACAATATACATTCAAGACAATTCCAACAGACTCATGATGAAAAATGTTATCCACCTCCAGAGAAAGAACTGATGGAGCCTGAATACAAATCAAAAAACATATTATTTTTTCAACTAATTTTGTTTGTGTTTTTTGTTTCTTTTATATGTCTTCCTCCATAATGTAAACAATATGGAAATATGTTTTGGATGAGCACATATGTATAATGTAGATAAAATTACTTAGAATCTCAGGGATAGGGGAAGAGAATTTGGAATTCAAAGTTTTAGGGGAAAATGTTAAAAATTGTTATAACTAGAAAAGTAAAATAAAATAATATATTAAAATAACTGCAAAAAGTTTTATATGTTTTAATGTCTAAAGTGGTAAATATCAAAAGATGTGACCCACATAAGCAAAAATTCTTTTGGGTTTCTAATAATTTTTAAGAATATAAAAAGAGGATCCAGAACAATTCTGAAGGACTTATGAAAAAGAATGTAATCCACCTCCAGAGAAAGAACTGTTGGAGTGAAAAAGCAGATAGATGCATATGATTTATCACTTGTTTATTTGGACATATGTTTTAGGGTTTTGGTTTTATAAGATTATTCATTTACAAAAAATGAATAATATGGAAACATGTTTTGCATGATAATATATGTATAACCCTGATTGAATTGATTGCAAGCTTTGGGGGGCTTGGAGGGAGGGAGATAATTTGGATTATATAACTTCAGACAACTCATGTGGAAATTTATTATTTTTTTTATTTGTTAAGAGTATAAAGCAGGCCTGAGGGAAAAAAATTGATAATTACTAGTGAAGACCAAGCCCTCTTTTTGCAGAAGGGATAACTGAAACCTAGAGAAGTTATTTAATCTGCTCAAGGTTGCACAGGAAAGTAGCAGAATTGTATTCAAACCGAAATCTTCTGACTACAAAACCTGTACACCAGATATTCTCTTTACTAATGGGATTGTTTTAGGGAAATTACAGTATTACAAGTTTCTCTTAATTTTTCAGAGATAGGTTTATTGCATGTGAGAGTACTTTTGCAAAGCATTACTTAAAAATTAACCCAAAATTAGAGGTATGGAGTGTAAGTTGTAATGTAAATGTAAATGTAAAGCATTGATAACCAGAAAAATTCTGTGACTGGAATTCAAAACAAGTATTGTCCATGGGAATAAAGTAAGTTAAGCATTTAATTGCACTTTAAAAAATTTCTATAATTTGAACTGCATAATTGTATACCAATGTATACTTGTAAAGCTACTAATTAAATGCAGAGGGCATTATTCTTCTCTGTTCTGTTTATTTGTTGAGAATATGTACATACTCAGCTCCATAATAATAACTATTAATAATAAAAATAAATGACATAGTTTCTTCTCTCAAAGAACTGACCATTTTTTTGAGGAAATAAACACAAGGCAGTGATCAGAATGTGATATGGTTAAGGGTCAAAATGATTGATAGAGAGGAAGAACGTTTTCTTCCATCATTTTCAATCATGTTTAACTCTTTGTGACCCATTTGGGGTTTTCTTGGCAAAGATTCTATAGTGGTTTGATTCATTTTACAGATGAGGAAACTGAGACTAATAGGATTAAGTTGCCCAGGGTCACACAACATCTGAGGCAGATTTGAACTCAGGAAGATGAGTCTTCCTGACTTTAAATCCAGTGTTCTACCTACTCTGCCATTTAGCTCCTTCCAAGAAAAAACCAATTGAATATAAACTGAAGTTTTTAGGAAAGACTACATAGAGAAAGTGGAACAGGACCTGAATATATTAGGATAAGTAGAATTTGGCCATATAGAAAGAAGAGAGAAGGAGATTTCAGGTGTGAGAAATACCACATTTAAAAGCAAAGAGACAGAAACGAATTTGGACTGTCAGGGACTTGGCAAGATCAGTTAGCCAGAGTCTCATTTGTATTGTCAAGTTGTGGAAGGTAAGGTTAGATAGGTGGAGTGGAGTAAAAGAACTCATTTTCATGAAAATTGGATATATTTTAATACTGCCCATGGAGGTTTCTTGGCAAAGATACTTGTGTGGTTTGACATTTCCTTCTCCAGTTGATCACCTTTTGTCAGAAATCTCTACTATGTCCTGTCCAACTTAGAACATTGCATAGCATAGCTTACAATTTTGAGTTATATAAGAACCTCCACCACAACAAGGCAGTGATCCTTGAGGAACTGCTATGCAATACTACCTCTCAGAAATGGAGAATTAAATCTAAAATGGAAGTTGAAAGATTATAATGACTATTTTTTAAATTACTGCATTTTAGGTATGGGTTAAAGCAATTGTGGAATCTTTATATCAAAGGAATTAGCACAAAGCATGCAGATAGAAAAGTCCCAGTTATAATAAACACTGGGAAAAGGGTTATCATTATAGACCAAATCTAGACTTAATCAAAAACAATATAAAGGCACAGGAGATCTACATAGTAACAGAATAAGCACATTACACTGGTTTGTAATAAACACATTATAATATGAAACCAGGAGATGAAAGAAATCCGATGAGTCCTGAGATCTTTATGGTAGCAGAATATGCATATGACAGTGTTTTGTGATATATAACATAATGAAAGATGAGACACAGGGATGAATTAGGCAACAGTAGCCCTGAGTGTCATTGGAAATTTCTTTTTGGACTACGAGTATCAAGAGAAAAGAGCAATTTTGTTAGGAGGAATATAAAATGATGGGGAAAAATGGGGAAGGGCTCTCACTTCCCAAGGCATTTGTTTCAGGGGGATTAAGAAAGGAGAAAAATTAATTTTGTGGCAAAAGGAAAACTGACTGTTTATTCTTCTATTCAATATAAGAGAAATGCTTTTGTTTCTAGGTCAAAGATGTTATCATTCTTTCATTCACAAACACGAATCGAGTGACTACAACATAGTTTCTACTTTAAGAATCTGGATGCTATACTATCTGGTACCTATATATTAAATACTAATATTACTTCATTGTCTATATTGCTTTTTATCAAGATGTAATTAACTTCCTTAGCTAAGAAAGAAAAAATAAATATTTTTGAAAGAACACCAGTTCCCTCATTTGTAAATTAAGGTCTTGAACTTGATATTTCTAAGTTCTTACTCTGACATTTTTTTTCAATTCCTTTTCTCCTTCACAACCCAGTCTCTCTTTCTCTTGTTCATCAATATTCTGATATATACACCGACATCACATATAGAGTCAAGTGTTATTTCTTATCTATTTCTTACATTTTTTTCCTTAAGCAATAGTTTCAACATTAGCTTAGTAGGTAACTAAATGTCATATGGAATAGAGTGTTGAACTAAGAATGAGGAAAATCTGAATTGAAGTCCTTCCTGAGACACTGACTAGCTGTGAGAAACTGAGCAAGTGAATTAACCTCTCTTATTATCAGTGTCCTCATCTATAAAATGAGGGACTTAATGGCCTCTAAGGCTCTTTCTGGCTCTTAATCTGCAGACCTTTGTTCACTATTTATTTAGTAAACATTGATTGGGTGATATTTGAAACTATTAGGAGATCCAGATTCCAGTTAAAATGATTACCATTTAACTTTTTTTTTAATTCTCCCTGAATAAGGAGTGAAATTTCTAATGGTAATCAACTAATAAACTCCACTACCATTCTTTAGAGTTTCTAGGACTAGGAACCCTTTCTAATGATTAAAACATAATATCAATAGTGATCAAGAGAGCAAGAGCCTGGGGTTTAAAATCTTAGTGTGTTTAGGTGGTTATTAATATTATCAAAAGAAGGCAATTCATCCAGAAATTAAAAACAATAAAGGTTCTTGGTCAGAACCCAGAAAGAACCCTTTAAAAGGATTAATCAAGCAGAGTGGCATTAAACTAAGGGTTAGCTCTGAGTTGTTCCCACCTAAGAAGAAACTGAAACCCTCTGAAACTACATAGAGCAACTACTGCCCTTCTGGACATCATGAAAAATTCCCAAGGGATCTTACTGAATATCTTTGGTTCTTATGTCAAATGACACTCCTATAGACTTCTCAAATACCAACAACTCTTACTGCATGGGGTTAGGTTTCTTTGCCTTTATCCTTATTCATGAAGAGAAATACAAATATATACACAAATGTGTATATATACATATATGTATCTGTATATATATTGTGCCAGGTATATGTATGTATATATGTATATATATATATATATGCACACATTCACATATATATTCAATTTATCTATCGTAGCACTTTACCTATAGTACTTAAAACTACTTTTTTAAACCCTTACCTTCCATCTTAGAATCAATATTGTGTATTGGTTCCTAGGCAGAAGCGTGGTAAGGGCTAGGCAATGGGGGTTAGTAAATTGCCCAAGGTCACACAGCAAGAAGTGTATAAAGTCAGATTTGAACCCAGGACCTCTAGTCTGTAGGCCTGGCTTTCAATTCACTGAGCTACCTAGTTACCCCCTGGTGCTTAACTCAACTCCTTATCACCCAGCCTCCAACTAACACTTAGCCTAAGAGGAAAGACTACCTAGCTTCATAACAGAAAGAGGAGGGTTTGGAAAAATGTACGAAAATTTGTGAAACTTTTATCTCATGTTATTGGTGATATTAATGGTATTGTGGATAGTGGGCAAGGGTTGAATCTTGTAAACTCATGGTATTGAATGAGCGATGATCTCCTAGCTTCATGGTACAGTTGTTTCAGTTTCCATCTTCCATATACAAAAGCAAGGAGGTATTTTAGGGATCTCTGATGGGAAGGAGATTCTAGCACCAGAAGTTTTCCTCCTCTCAGTTATAGCAAAGGATGGAAATGGGTACAGATGGTGAGTAGGAGGCTAGAGGAACAGACTCTCTCCAAATCCCCTGCAGTGCTGGGAGAACCTCTGCTAATAAATACTAATACACTGATATGTTTAAAAGTACCTCAATTTGCTATTAAAAATATTCAAAGAGCAGAAAAGTTTTCATGAGAAAGAAGTAGAGCAGAATTGATATGAGTAACTAACCTCAGTTGGAATCTATGAAAGCAATCCTACTATGTATTAATTTTCTATACCAACAAGGCATGATAAAATGTCCTCTTATCTCCTCTCACTTTAGATTCTTGTCACCTCAGAAATGGACTATCAATTGTGCTTCTGGACTTTAGTCTCTCTCTTTTCTAAACGACCTTCCTAAATAGCTCTGACAAATTGATAGCCCTAAAATTGCAGCCCTATCCATGTTACTCCTATGCTTGAAAAATATTCAATGGCTCCCTATTGCCTCTAAATGAAAAACACTAAACTTGGCAAAAACTGTTACAATTTGGTTCCTACTTTCCTAGACAATAATATTTCATGTTCTTCTCTCTCATGAACTCTCCATTCCAGAAACACTGACCTAGTAGCTGTTTTTTGCACATAACATTCTATCTCTTATCTTTCTTCTAGCTCTTAAAAACATCTTGCTTTCTTCAAAGCAAAATTCAGCTCCATATTCTACAAGAAAGACCTTTCCTGATGCTCTAAGTTGGGTTACATAGGACCTTCAGAGAGCACCAGCACCTGTGGTGTGAAGACTTGCTAAGCACTTTTCAGGGCTGGTTATCTATCTGTAGTGTCTACCTTTCACCCAACTTTTTCCTGTGGTTCCTAGAAGCTATAGCAGACATTAAAGATACCTAGGTCATCCACTGCATTCCTGCCATTTCTAGTTGATCTAACTTTTTGTTTTGCCACCGGTTTTTGATGATGTTTGTGTAATTCTCTTTGTGTAATTCTGACTCCATCCCATCAGAGATCCCTAAAACACCTCCCTGCTTCTGTATTGGGAAGATGAAAAATGAAGAAACAACTGGACCATGAGGCTAAGATGCCAATGTTTAGACATAACTTACAAGATTTATCCCTTGTCTACTATTTGTAATACCATTAAAGACTTCAGTAATGTTTCTTAATGACACCGTGTGAAAAGGTCTTGATCAATGACACATGAAAAAAACCAGTGGAATTGTTGGTTGGCTATAGGAGGGGAGTGGGAGAAGGAGAGGGAAAGAACATGAATCATGTAACCATGGAAAAAATACTCTTGATTAATTAATTAATTAATTGACCATTATAAAAAACAGACACACAACAATGACATCCTGGGATGTCATTGGGCCTCTTTTGTAGGAAAATATAAGTGAGGTAATGGGGTCACCAGGGATATTATAAATTAACTAAGGGGTTTTTGGGAACACACTCTGGGATTTAAGAGAGACTAAAACTGAACATTGAAGACTTGTACAGCTAAGTCACTCCCAACTGAAAAATAATAGCCAACTATTACTCTGGCCAGAGGCCTTAAATTCAACAGACAAGGTTACAGGATGAAACTGGGTTTAATTAGGAACAACAAAAAGAGGGATAGGAATGTCTACTCTAAAACCTTAACACCTAATAACAAAACCCACAGGGACAGGGAAGGACTTATACTACTACACTAATCTAAGTGATCTAAACTAACAGGGCCCAAGGAGCTGTAAATGGAGTCTCTGGGTTTCTGCCTCAAACCTGGAACCTGCCAGGCTTGAGTACAGCTAGGGCTTTGTGGCTTTGGGATTCTCACTGCAATCCACTGATGATCTCTGGATGCCAGGAGCTAAAGTTGTCTCAGGAACCAAGTAGAGAGGGTTTTGCTTGAAGCACTGTCCACCAGTTCTCAAACTTCACTTCCTCCCGTGACTCTGTAGATTTTGTCCTTTTGCTAGATGCCACACCACACAGGATCCCAGGGGAAAACAAGAAGCAGGGTGTCCTTTGCTCTGAGGTCTCCCAGGCTGGCAATAGTTTTTGCCCACCACTAATAGAGTCCTCACTCAGGGCACAGACACACTTCCTCCTCCCTCATTCCATCCTGGAATTCCCAGCTCCAGCTCCTTCCTACTATGTACATCCTAATCAATAGTTAATCAATACCTAATCTAATCTTCCTCACAACACTTTGAAGATGAAGGAGCAACAAATAACAAATTGTTTGTGGCCACTATTTCTTAAGATCACTTTGGGTTTGGTTTGGACCTGTGATTTCATTGGGCGGGAGAATTATTCCTTCAAAAACTCCTCTGACTTGGAGCTAAAATCTTCCATGTTTATAGTCTCCTCTCATAGAACCTCAGATCTTTGAGAGCAGGGTCTCTCTTACTTCTGTCTTTGCATTCTTAGTGGTTTAGTATATTGTTTTGCGATCACCCTAATGCAAATATATATATATATATATATATAAAATATGGAAATAGGTCTTAATCAAAGACATATGTAAAACCCAGTGGAATTACTCATTGGCTTGAGGGGGGTAGGCAAAGAACATGAATCATGTAACCATGGAAAAATATTTTAAATCAATTAATTAAATATAATTTTTCAAAAAATATTGCTTTGCATGTAGTAAATAATTAAATTAAATGCTTTATTCACTCATTCATTCATTCTCACCACCAGAGCAGATAAGTTTTCTACAACTTATAACTATAGAGAGCTTCTCCAGGGTGCCAATAGGTTTAGTGACTTGTCAAAGGTTGAATAGTCAGTATATTTCAGAAGTGGAAGAGAGGGTCAAGTCTTGAATCTAGATCTTCCTAACACTGAGGCAGATTCCAGAGGAGTCATAGTGACTATGCCACATTCTCTCCTTCAAGCACAATTCAGGTGCTCCCTAAGTGATCAGAGGAGGTTTTTGCTGATCTCCACAATTTTAATGACAGTTAGTTCTGGAAATTAATTTGTGTCTCTTTGGTACTCAATTCTCTATGTAAAAGTGGTATCCCCCAGTAGAATGTAAGGCCCTTGATTGCAAAGACTGTCATTTTTGTCTCTTTATGCCCAGTTCCTTGCATGTAGTCTGATTAATAAATGCTGATTGAATTGAATTGAATAAATTTGCAGAAGTATCAGAGACTGGGATAACTAGGTTGTTCAGTGGATAGAGAGCCAGGTCGGGAGATGGGAGGTCCAGGGTTCAAATTTGGCTTGACACTTCTTAGCTGTGTAGCCCTGGGCAAGTCACTTAACCCCAACTGCCTAACCCTTACCACTCTTGTGACTTGGAACCAAAACCAAATATTGTCTCTGAGATGAAGGTAAGAGTTTAAAAAAAAGCATTAGACATATTCTTTCCCTGGCCATTGTAGAAGGAAACACTGATGATCTTTGATTGATGGGCCTTTCTATGCAGTGACACAGCTGTGCAGTGATTACAGAAGCAACCCCCACAGTGTTCAACAACAGCCAGGCAAGCTGGCAAAGCAGAGGAGAGGGGAGGGGTGAGAAACAAGTACAATGTGCCCTCGTCCTTTCCCAGGGGATCAGCGTACAGCTGCAGAGCCTGGGCCGCGAGAAACAGCAACGTAAAGCAGCCACATTGTTCATAATTGTCTTCCAAATATTAGGATGCTCAAAAAGAAGTGAAGAAGTGTTTGAAGTCCTAATAGGACCTATTGTCAAGAAAATCTTGGCAACTTTATCAGGTGAGCCTACTTCTTCACAAATCAAATGGAGCGTGTTGGGATCTTTGCTCTGGGGTTTTTGCAACTCATGAAAACAAATTTAGCTTCTTTGACAAATTACTGTTCTACATTATGTAATAACAAAAGAAGCTTGTCATAAAAATCTCATCTCATAGAAATCTTGTCTCCACTTGCATAAAATAGCCAGGGCTCTGCACACATCTATCATTTCTGTCACAAAGGCATCGAGTTGCTCCACAAACGGCTCTTTAAAAGGATATCTGAAAAGGCTACCTTATATAGCATCTGGTGCTCTCATTTGGGAAGAGGAAAATAAGCTTAACTGTGGGATCAGAGGTGTCTGCATTTTCTATTGGGGACTTGAGGCCCTGCTCACATTTTTGCATTTGTTGCAAATACATCTAGCAGTGATTCCCAAAGTGGGCGCCACCACCCCTTGGTGGGTGCTGCAGTGTTCCAGGGAGCCTATGATGGCCACAGGTGCATTTATCTTTCCTGTTAATTGCTATTAAATTTTTTTTAATTAATTTCCAGGGGGCTAAGTAATATTTTTTCTGGGAAGGGGGAGGTAGACCAAAAAAGTTTGGGAACCACTGATAGAGCAATGAAGACTTGAGATGAAGTCGAGCCTTTGACATTACAAGTGGTGGGACCCTGGGCAGGTGACCTAAATTTCAGGTGCTCTGGGGAAGACTAAGCTGTAGAGAAAGTAGAAGGAATTCTCTTCTCCAGAAGTGTCCTACAGCAATGAAATCAATGGTCCAGACACTATCTTTTGCTATCCTGACACTTTGCTGAACATCTTGGAATTTTATTATTTGCAGTCAAGCCACAAAATAGTAAAAGGTGAAAAAAAAAGTATTAAAATGGCAACAAAGGGATAAATCTATCTGATATCAATAACACCTGTTTAGTTCAATGTTCAAGCCTCCAACTATAATTTTTTATTATCTTTTTCTCCATTTCCATTTCTTCCCTTTTCTGAACCACTCAATTGCTCATCTTGGATCCTTAGAATGTTGCTATTTTATACCAAGAAGGGGTTGTGGAGGAGCATGGAAAAATAATCTTCACATTTTCCCTTAATCCTACAGGAGGTACATTATCAAGCTTTTGGTGACTTGCAATTGAGCTAGTTCTTGCCTAGGCCTTTTTGTTAATTGTTGTTCAGTTGTTTCAATAGTGTCTAACTCTTCATGAGCCCATTGAGAGTTTTCTTGGCAAAAATACTGAAGAGGTTTGCTATTTCCTTCTCTAGCTCATTTTACAGTTGAAGAATCTGAGGCAAACAGGGTTAAGTGACTTGTCCAGGGTCACACAACTAATACATGTCTGAGGCCAAATTCAATCTGAGAAAGATGAGTCTTTCTGACTCCTGATCCAGCACTCTATCCACTGTGCCACCAAGCAGCCCAGATGTAGCTTTAACTTTTCAGTCACTATAATATAAATGATAATATTAATGTCCCAGTTAGATATATATTTATATACACTTTGGAATACAAAAGGTTTTCAGTGATCCAGTAGATACCTACCCAATTCATATAGAAAAATGACTGAGGCCTCTTGACACTTACTTCCTACTTAAATAACAGAAATCTAAAAGAGGAAAGGTTTTTGGTTTTTGTTCTATTTAAATAAAATATCTGGATTATGGCTAATATGTAACAACTGACTAATGCCCTTTAACTGGCCAGATTAATTATGCTAACATTGATATCTGTTAGCAACCCAATGGGTTTATTTATTGTATTATCCTCATTGGAACACACAAAGAAGATTTTTTTAACTCTGCTCCCCTACCACCCTTGCCATATAGCTATTTACTGGTTCAGGTTTTGACTGGCTTGAATTGGTTTGAACTGATGAAAAGAAAAGGCAAAGGGTACAAAAAAAGTACTATAATGGCAACAAAGCAGTAAATCTATCTGATTTCAACACCTGTTTATTACAAAATGTTTAAGGCCCCAGGTATAATGCTTCATTAACCAGTAAAAACCTATTCAAATCAATCAAAACTAGTATAAGCCAGTAAAAAAATAGTTCAAACTAGTAAAAATCAGTCACAACCAAAATAAACCAGTTCAAACCATTCAAAACCATTGTTGAAAACCAGTTCAATTCAGGCTAAACCAGTTTAAAAGTCACAACCCATTTAAAATAGTCAAAACCAGTTCAAACCAATATAATAGCTAAAAACCAATAAAAACCAGTTTAAACCACTTAAAATAATTAGAGCCAGTCAAATCCAGTGTAGTCCAGTTAAAACTAGTTTATGCCAGCCAAAAGCAGTGAAAGCCAGTTCAAATTATCAAAATCAATAAAAACTAGTCAGAATGAGTCGAAACCAGTCAACGCTATTTAACTTATATAAACCAGTTTAAACTCACCAAACCAGTACAAACCAGTTGAAACCTGGAGAAAAAAACAGTAATATCCAGTTCAAACCAGTCAGAACCAGTTCAAACCAATAAAATATAGTTGAAATTGGCAATAATCAATAAAAACTCAGTTTAAATAGTTCAAACTAGTCAAAAACAGGTAAGCCCATTTTACACAACTCAAAACCAGTTCAAACTCATTAAAATAATTTCAAACCAGCAAAAAAAAACAGCACAAAGCAGTATAAACCATTAAAATGCAGTCAAACCGGTAAAAACCAGTTCAAAGCAGTGAGAACCAATGTAGGTTTTTTAATGTAAATACTAGAACAATGTGTCACTTGGCTAGTTTCTGCTTGGTTTTTTAATACATGACTAGCCACTAATATTTAAAAGGGTCAACAGATAAGTAAACAAAAATTTGGCTAGAATTAAAGTGTTAACATGGGTGCAATGTAGTGTGGTAATTTTTTTTATGGATACTGGCAGGACAAAAATATAAACCAAAATCACCCCCCCATTTCCTGACAATGAATAAAAATATAAGAGGAAAAGCTTCTTTCTTCAAAATATATATATGGAATTATGAAAAATAATTCTTATAGGATTGCTCATAAATGAATTTCCAGAAAAGAACTGCTTCAAACCTCACCTAAGAAATCACTTTCTCTATAAAGTCTTTCCCTGAGTTTTCCCAATTACTACTATTCTCTCTCTCATGAAATTACTTTATATTTACTTCTCTGTATACTTATGCTTCCCACATACAAATACATACCCTAGAGTAAAATGTTCACAGTCAAGAGCATTGTTCAATTTTTATTTGTTGTTTCCAGTCATGTCTGACTCTTTGTGATCACTTTTGGGATTTTCTTAACAAAGATATAGGAATGGTTTGCCCTCTCTTTCTCTTGTTTATTTTACAGATGAAGAAACCAAGGAAAACAGACTAAGTGACTTGTTCAGTGTCATACCACTATTAAGTGTTTGAAGCTTTTGAATTCAAGCTTTCCTAGTTCTAGGACTAGTACTCTAACCACAGGACTGGGACTCTCAGCCACCTACCTGCACATACCAGAATATATAAAAATTCTGTGATTTCATCCACTTTAGGAACTCTTAGTATGAGAATTTTCTTCACCCATGAAGATCACAACCTTCTGTAACTTAGTAGATAGGTCTTAAGGAGTGAGCTGTCACACAGAGGTTAAGAGTTTCCCAGGAGGCCAAATCTGGTACATATTAGTGGTGGGATTTGAACTCAGTTCTTCTTGATCCCTAGGTCAGTATTATCAAATATAATATGTAATACTGGCTTAATAAATTTTTGTTGAATTGCACTTGTTAAATTGTATGGAGTGTTGTTGTTTTTTTCTCAAATGCCTTATAAAATGGCCCATATGTGATAGTACTCAATACATGACTGTATGGCCATTTATTGAAATACTATTTTCAAGTGTTTCTTTCCTAAGGAAAGGGGAGCAGTGGTGACAAATGCATTGTATTGATGTCCAGATGAGTTATTTGCACAAATCTTGTATCATTGTTTTTGGATGGTTTAACTGGAATAGCATTACACTGTCCCATTCCTCGTATTCTATAGCCCTAAGTGCTCCTTATTGCTAATGCTATAGGACCAATATAGTCAAACTGTCTGTCTATTCAGTGTTAAGCTTCTGAGAATTTTTCAAATGTAGGCTCGCCAGTTTTCCAAGAACTATAATTCAGAAGTTATGCTAAAAGGGAAAAAAACAGATATTACTAACTATATCCTTTCTAAACCTCTAATTCAGGCTTGTTCTTTCTTCATTATCAGGTTCAGGAATAGGAAATCTCACCTCATAGCAATGAGCAACCATCATCATGGAGGACAATTTAGATGGAGGAAGAAAGTGCCTTTGGTGAGCAATCTACATATCAGCCTGACCTCTATCACAATGAATTACTTGATTAGTCAATGGATAAAATGCATAGACCATCATCACCTCTCAGCACATACATAAAAAAAAGTATGCTATGATGATATAAAAACTATCTGACTCAGATAACTGAGTTAAGCCCAATTGAAATGATGGATTAAATAGTCCTCATCTTAGATCTGTTTAACTTACAATAAGGGATATGTTAGGCAACTAGGTAGGAGAGTGCTGGGCCTGAAGTCAGAAACTATCTTCTTCAATTCAAATCTGATTTCAGACACTGACTGTGTGATCCTGTACAAGTCATTTAATCCTGTTTGCCTCAGTTCTTCATATATAAAATGAGCTTGAGAAGGAAATGACAAAGCACTCTAGTATCTTTGCCAAGAATACCCCAAATGAGGTCATAAAGAGTCAGACACGACTGAAATGATATAATAATAAAAATAACACATTTCTGTATGGATATAACCTCTAATACAAATAAGATAAGAGCACAGATGGAAATAATTGACATTGGTAATGGTCTTAATTCTTTGCTTCATTTTGCCTGGGGTGACTCATCCTTATTCTCTTCTACTTGATTTTAAGAATGTAGTTGTGGGTCCCTTAAATACTAGATTTTCTTCACTGATTTACACTAAAGTCCATTGGGAAAAGTCACTGATTTATCTTTGATACCCTACCACTCTCCCATAAATATCCAGGAGTCTATCTCTTCCACAGGTCCCATAGTTGGCCTGGCATCATCCATGATGATGTCCTGATTTGTCATGTCCCCAATTTCAGACTTTATCTCCCCCCCCCTTAAATTTACATATCCTGTGCCTGTCCACAGATAACATGCACTCAGCTATTCTCTATTTTAAAAAGTATCAACAGCAGTAGGGAGCTGTCCCTGGGCAAAATTTACCTAAGATCATGCAGGAGGTAGGTGAAAGAAGGAAGCCCAAACACTAGCACTCAAACGTAATATAATCACACTTTTTCAATGAGTTCTTATCCATTTGGATTCCCAGGAGCTTGGGTTCTTGCCTGACCCTAAACTACACTTTCTGGTTTTGCCCTTTATATTTCAGTGTACCTCCTTTGTCTATTTCTATTTCCCAACTGGGACATGTCTCCTACAGTATGTGGAAGGATGATTAGATTTCTAGTGAAGAGATCTAACCATGGGCAAATCATCCAATATTTCTGAGCTTCAACTTCTCTATTTATAAAATAGAGGAAAGACCTAGATGATATTAAAGGTCCCTTTCAGCTTCAAATATGTTATTTCAATTTTTTTTTAATTTTTTATGTCATTATAAATTTTATCTAAACTGAATGTTTCTTCCAACACTGTAAATAATTCTCTACATGAAATACAAGTCTAATAAAAGTTTAAGTTGAATTTGTTGGTTCATGCTAAAAGTAGCATCCTCCCAAGGTGGAGGGCTACTTGTAATGTTTAACTTCCTGCAAACTGGTTTTGAATTTTTTAACTGCACAGGGCTTGTAGTTTGTATTTCTGTTCAATTTATTCATAGAGTAATGGGCATCATTAAAATATTTCCAAAGTATCTTTTATATTTTCCTGCCATAAGATATTTTCTTATTCTGTATCACTTCCTCATTATACCACATAGTCTACCTTTAAGAAATGTATCCTTCAAGACTTTCGGAAAATTTGGCTTGAATTTTTCATTTTGTATTTCTTGCTCCCCCATATTGTAAATTATTTTGGGACTATTCTGAGATCTATACCATAGTCAGCAACTCTCTTCACTTACCTTCTTAAAACTTTGTATTTTGGACATTCTATTTTGATTCTACCTCCTCCTAAATGGGATATAGTTGTGTTAGATACCAGAGTGGATATGTTATCTCCAGTCTCCATACTCGTAAAAGATATATTACCTCTAGATACAAACCCACAGTGTAGGGGGCATGGGGTGCTGACCCCAACCATCTTTAATATTTCCAAACTTGCCAGGGTACAGTGAATTTCTAAAATAAATTTTCTTTCAAACAACAAAGACCATAATGTGGAATAATGGATAAAATGTTGGCCTCAGACTTAGAGAGATCAAAGGCCAAGTCTCACCTCTGATACTTGTTAGTTGTATGACCCGGGTCAAGTTACTTAACCTATTAAGAACTCACACACCTAGGCAACTCTCTAAGATTATAACCCCCCCCCAAAAAAGTGACTAATATGCATTTGTAAGGAGAATTTTTTTTCCACTGGGAGTTCCCTAAACAGATGAAATGAGAGATCTGGCCCAGCAACAACAAAAGAAATCCAGAATGAAGATTATATAGGATCACTGTAGGATTTTGCTTCCAATGTGTTCAAAGCCTGTAATGACCTATATAAAGATAAGTCTAACTTTACATAAAAGCAGGTTCTAAAAATATATTTTAGTTTTCATAAATATGAGGAAGACAAGGATCAAATTCTGATTCATCTTTTTTGTAAATGTGGACAAGGTAAGTTATGATCGTATAGAATATTTCCTAAGTAATTATATTATTTTTTCTCAAATCACATGCCAAACGAAACTATAATACCTACTCTATAATGACATCTTTGAATTTTAACATATATTATAGCCTTAGTATAAGAGAAGAATGGATAGCTAAGTGGGCAGGTGGATAGAGCACCTGGAGTTCAAGAGGCCTGGAATCAGGAAGACCTGAGTTCAAATTTGACCCCAAATACTTATTAGCTTTGTGACCCTGGGCAAGCATCTTAGTCCTCTTTGTCTCAGTTTTCCTTGTCTGTAAGATAAGCTGGAGAAGGTAATGGCAAATCACTCTAGTATCTTTGCCAAGAAAACCCCAAATGGAGTCAAGAAGAACTAAACATTACTGAAGACAACTGAATGACAACAAATAATAGAAATACACTGACATTAGAGGAGACCATGACTTTTAATCTTGGCTCTTTCAGTGATTAGATGTGACCACAAACAAATCACTCAATCTTCCCAATCCTTAATTTCCTCATCTGTAAATGGGGAAAATCTCCGTATGGTCTTCTCTCAAAGGGCATTTTTTAAAAAAAAACCTTACCTTCTGTCTTAGAACCAACATTTGGTTCTAAGGCAGAAGAGCAGTAAGGGCTAGGCAATGAGGTTTAGTGACCTGTCAAGGATCACATAGCTAGGAAGTGTCTGAGGTCAGATTTGAACCCACGACCTCCCATCTCTCGGCCTGGTTCTCTATCCGCTAAGCCACCTAGCTGCCCATGAAAGGACATTTGTAAAGAAAATGCTTTACAAATCTGAAATCAACTATATAAGTGAGAATAATTTAATTTTCTTTTACCAAAAGTATCACCAAAAAAGTAGAACTAAATTTAAAATGCAAACAAAACTTAAGTAAACAAATGAAATAATATTAAAAGAAGATTTAATTTAAGTATTGACCTTTTATGAGGGTATCACTGTTTTGGAAATGACATTTTGAAAATGTCCTTTCTCTTCAATTTTTCCTAGAGCACTTCTTCTGGATCTCTCTTTTATACTCATCAGAATTTACCTTGTGCTCTCCTTATATATTTCCATGTCACATTTACCTTAATAAACCATAAGCTCCTTGAGGACAAGATTGATCGGGGGGGGGGGGGGGGGAGGTCTTCATGTCTTCAGAACTGTAGAATCTTGGACTTGGTAGTAATTTTAAAGATATTCACTAAATTATTTAATTGAATTTGACTTTTATTTTTAAATGATAATTTTTATTTGTCCTTCCCTAAATACATTACTACTAATGTATTTAGTACTAATATATATATATATATATATATCATTATTACCTTGATAGCTTAGAAACTGATAAAAATCTGGCTCAATGAGTTTTGATAGTGTTAAAATTATCTTGGATAATGGAAAAAAGATAATATGATTTGGAGGTGGTAGGGACCCTAGATATAATTTCATCCCTATGTCCTCATTTGACTGATAAGAAAATTGAGCCCCAGTGACTCTATTGAAATCAAATAGATTCCAAGTTGCAAATTTGGAATCATAATATAACTGTCCAGAGCACTGGCATCTCAGTGGGATGTACTTCTGCCCCTCAGCAGTTCTCCAATATGTCTTTCCTATGCCTCCTGTTTCTCTGCTGGACTCATATCACCAAGAACCACTCCCAAGAATCCTCCCTTACATTTGGTACCTGTTTTTCCCTACTTCAGTTATTATCAAACTTATATAGAAACAGGGATCACTAATCCATATTTAAAGACCAAAATTTGTTTTAAAATATGTTAGCTATGTTTTATTGTATGTATGTATACATATATACATATACATAATTAAATATTTCCAAATTATATTTTAATCTGGTTCCCACAACACTTAGAGGTCTTGCTACTCATGTTAGACACCTCTGCTTTACATCACCCTCAACTGCTGCTTTCTTGGTGCCATTTGTGTTGGAACTGGACTTTTTGGGGTACAGTCTACTCCATTTCCCAGAACAACTGTACCTAACTAGAGAGGACAATTGTCTCTGCCCAGCTCCATCCTGTAATCATCCCAGGCACTATAATTTCTTGTTATATTTGATTGAGATACAGCTCAGGTCCTCCAAAACCCATTCCATTCTACCATGCCAATGATTTCTTCCTTGTTTCAGATCCTATTCAGTTCTGGGATTCTCTTCCTTCTTAATCCTTGTTATCCTATCATCTGGCAGATTCACAGAAACCAAAGACTTTCTCCTTACTTAGTCCCACTTTTATTATTCATTAGCATTTAAATTAAGGCATTGCTTCCCTAAACTCAAGTTTTCTGTTCTCTAAATGGAGTGGGAGGTAGAGATGGTAGAGAAAAAAAGAGAAATAGTCTCCTGGAATTGATTGCACATATTATCTGTCAAAATATCTTAAGGAAAATGACTATCTTTTTTACTTCTTTTGGGATACTTTTTTTTAAAACAAAAGAATAAGGAAGAGTTGCTGCTTTTTAGAGAGGGAAGAGGTTCCAATTTATTTCTACTAGAAATCTTGATTCTAAGGAAGTCTTGGGTTATTGATATCATAAAGTAGATTTAGGTTTGGGATTATTCCTCTCCCCTCATCCCACCCCATTTTACAGGAATGATGTTCAATTTTAAACCCTTTTCCATGTTACCAAAATGCTTACTCATGGATACCTTCAAAGCTTCAGGCAACATAATTAAAATAAAATAGTGACATCGCTTTTTTGATAGCCCACTTAACAAAAAATGTGCCAACACAAGTTAATTCACTGAATTAAAGTGGTTATCATCAAAGATGATAATTGAAGGGTGAGAAGAATATCTAGAAAAGACTATAGTGTAAAAGTTAAAGAGTATTAATAAAACTACTAAAAAGAAAAAACTTATTATTAAGAGAAAAAAGAGTTGGTTGCTTGGTAAGAGCAAAGACAACCAGCAGATTTTCCATGTGCCTAATGTTTATTCTCAGAATTACTAGAGAGAGGTGATGTGCTAAACATGTGGACTTGGGAATCACACAGGATGGACAGACCTGGGTGGATTTCAATTTTCATCATTGGAGAGAGCATCTCTCTACTCATGAGGGCATAGCCCTTTTTCAGGATCCATTGGCCTGGTTTATTCTATATTTGTAGTAATCAGTTGATCATTTCCTTGGTATAATAGATAGGCCATTGAACTTGAAAGTATGGTAGTCTGTGTTCAAATCCTGCCCCTAACATATGCCAAATATGTGAACCTGGACAAATTACTTAGCCTCTCTGTGCCTGTCTCCTCATATATTGAAATGAGAGGGTTAGTTAGACTCAGCATCTGAGACAAAAAGATACCTTAAAATCTTTGAGTCAATGAATGTACAGCCATCCAATGGAAAGTAAAAAGGAAGGAAATAAACACTTGTTTCAGGTCTCATAAGTGCCAGACACTGTGTTAATATTATCTTTAATAATATTTATGATATGATAAATATTTTGAAAAACACTATCTCATTTGATCCTTACAACAAACCTGGAAGGTAATCCCCATTCATAGTTGAAGAAACTGAGACAGACATGTAGTTGGTATCTAATGTCAAATTTGAAGTCGGGCCTTTCTGACTCCAGACTCAGTCTATGTATTCATTGAACTAACCACTGCTCCTAAGTGCCATTAGCTTTTCTCTGATGTAATCCAAAGAAACATAACTTGACTAGTTCAGGTCTAGTCCTGAGGATGCATGCATACCAAGGATGAACTGATCTGGAGACTAGACATCCCCATTCCCACCCCTAAGATGCAATTTTATGTTATGACACACTTAGTGTTAACTTTCTTGACTCCTAGTTCCTCATTCCTCATTTGTTTTTAAGCAATTCATAATATTTTCTTATTTCAGTCACCTGCCATACTCCACTGCCTTACCTCACTGGAGATAGACCACTTTCCCATTAGTTCCACATTGATTCTTTATCTTAAAATTTGATAGAAATTTGAGCTCTGCACGTCTGGAGGCTTTTGATCAGAGGATTCTACATCTTGCTGCACATCTGATCCACCAGCTTGCCCATGGAACTAGGGTCAATGGGTGCCCCATAACAATGTTGTTTCCCAAAATCTAAGAAATGTCAAACCGTATATCAAAATGCAGAGACCTAGAAATCATGTACAAATGTATTCTAATAGAATGAGTTAGAGGGGAATGGGAGCTCTGATAGTCCATATTCACTCTGTTCCTCCTATTCTCAAGAGAACTCTGAAATTGATAGAATTGACATAAAATGATACTATAAAACTGTCTAGAACCAAGACACTATTTTATTACTAAGGTAAAATTCCCTGCTCATATAACTTGGCTTACAGAACAGCTTTTATGAAAGCCATGACATTTGAATCCTTATTAAAGAAGTGATTAGCCCATTTTCCATAGTCCTTCTAGCTTTTTTAGTAATACCTTAACATTTTAACTTTTAATATGATGTCACAAAGTTGCCTAATGTTGCAAAGAGACTAGATTCCATTTATTCAATAGTCAAGAATCATAGTAGAATAGAATTTCATTAAGGTATTATTGCTAGCATGAAATATACTAAAGATGACCACTTCAATATTGAAGAGGGATTGAAAGTTAAATTGTAATAATGTCTGACTGATAGAGAATCATCTTAAATCCTGGTTTAGAGGAGTCAGAAAAAATACTTGGAAATGTTCAAGAGATAATATCATTTTGCATCAAGCTAGATCTACATACTGAAGGTAAAATTATAGCATTCTCTATCACTCTTGTCCTGAGCATGGTTTTTCCCCGTTTTCTCCCATCCTAATCACTTGGTAAACCAGTTCAATTCTATACTATCCTCTTCTTGAGTCTCCTGTTTCTTATCACAGGAATCATTCCCTGTCAAGACTCAGCCTTGAATCACTATTGCCATTTGCTGCCTTCCCTATTATGCATTCCCTATTATGCATATGCTACTGAATAAAGATAGAAAAATCATTTTATGTAACAAAGTCCACTGGGCCTCCCTGCTACAAGGCAATCCTTTTATATCTCCCTAATTAATTCACTATCCAGTTCACAAGTGACTTCCAAATTTCATGCCTTCTAAAACGTCCCATGGCTCCCCTTCCCCACCCTCTTAACTGAGTACCTTGCCTTATATTTTACTAAAATAATTCATACCATTTACTAAGAGTTCTTTCTTCTCTCCTCTTCCTTATCCTACATAATTAAGATATTTTCTTCCACTTTCAGTTGTCAAATCCAATGGCTTTTTCTCAATCCTCATTCTTTTCTACTCTTCTAAAATCTTTGACACTATTGATACTCTTTGATACTCTCCTCTCTAGGTTTTTTGAACATCATTCTCTCTTGACTCTCTACTTATCTGGCCATTCCCTCTCAGTCTCCTTTGCCAGATTCTCATCCAATTCATAAACTCTAACTATAGGTGACTTATAGGGTTCTATCCTGGATCCTCTTCTCTTCTCCCTCAATACTACTTCACTTAGTTATCTCATCAGCTCCTATGAATTTAATTACCAATTTTATGCTGGTAATTTTCAGATCTACCTCTCCTGCCTTAACTTCACTGAGGGAATTTATCTCCAATCCCAAGACTCCAATCACCTTTCACACATCTAGTATTATGTCCAATATATATCTTACAGTTAGTATATTCCAAACCAAACTAATTCTTTCCTCCTAAGCCTCCAACCAACCAACCCTACCCTACCACCAAACCACACACCTTCCCTATCAATATAAAAGACAATACCATCCTCCTAGTCCCTTGAGTTCTTAATCTAGGTATCATGCTCTACTCCCCACTATCTCTCACCCACCCCCATATGCAATCTATTACCAGGGCCTGTTGTTTTCAACTTTTTGACATCTCTCGAATATACCTTCTTCTCTCTTCTGACAATACTAAGTCTCTCCACTCATTTTCCTCCATTTATCCACTAAAGAGATTTTCTTAAAGTGCCAGTCTGACCATGTTAACTTCCCTACTTCCAAAGGTAGATAAGCTGCTTCGAAAATTATAGTGGTTCTCTCTTACCTCCAGAATCAATTATAAAATGCTCTGTTTGGCATTCAAAAAGCTTCATAAACTAGGACCTTCCTAGCTCTGTGTTCTTTTTGTACCTTACATCCCTCCCACATACTCTTCAATCAAGGTCTACTGGAATACATTGAATTCCTCAAACAAGACACAGCATCTCCCAACATTGGACACTTTCACTGTCTATCCCCTATATCTGGAATACTATCCTTCTGCTGTGTTTCCCTGAATTATTTCAAATTCCAGTTAAACTCCCACTTCCTATAGGAAGTTTTTCCCTATCCCTCTTAATGCAAGTGCCTTCCCTCTTTTATTATTTTCTATTTATCTTGTAATTTGGTTGTTTGTTCATAATGTTTGCATATTGTCTTCCTCATTCATTTGTGAGCTTCTCCAGGATAGAATCTGTCTTTTGTCTTTGTCTTTGAATCCCTAGCATTTAGTACACTGCCTGGAATATGAAGGGCCTTTAATAAATGCTTATTGTCCTTCTGATTCCTAGTTATAGGACTGTTTTGTATTTGAGGGAAAAGACTTTGGGTAGAGAAAGAATATTTTACATGGAGCCAGAGCACATCAGTTCAAATCTCAGCTCTGGCTCCTGCTACTGTTTGTGAGATCATGAGCATTAAACCTGTTTGGGTATCAGTTTTGTTATCTGAGAGACAAGGATTTTGGCCTTGTGACATATCCATTCCATCTTTAAATATATGATCCTATGACATATGTAAAATTTTAATAATAATTTCACAATTATGTAATAAAATTCTAATATTAGAGATATAACATATTCTACATATAGTATAGCAGTATAACTTAAATGATGAATTAATTGGTAGAGACACTAAATGTTATTGTGGTTCAGCAAAGGGAGATCAGCATGGACTATAATAATGTAGAGAAATCTGAAAGAGGAAAGTGTACTTGAGCTAGGTCTTGAAACAGGAGTAGGATTCAGATAAAATGAAAAAAGGTCATTTTAGGTTAGGGGCACAATCTAAACAATCATGGAGGCAAGAATGGGCTTGGTGTCATCAAAAACCAGTCAATATATCATTACTGTAGCAAATCGTTTTTGTAAGAGTAGTTATAGATAAAGATTGAATGGGAATTTGGTGAAGAAAGAGGATCATAAACTATGGCATGTCTTCTATGCCAGTTTAAGGAAAACGAATACCCATCAGGTAACTGGTAGTCATTGAACAATTTTAAGACAGATAGTGATATAATAAAAGCAATGTTTTAGGACTATTCATCTGGCAGCAGAGTGTAATTCAAAGTAAAAGAAAAACATACCAAATTAAAAAGAGTCTGTTAAGATACTGCCATAGTGAGCTCAGGCAGGAAATTATAAGACAGGTTCCAGGAGGTGGAGAGGGCATTACTGGTAGTGAGAAGGCAAAAGATGGGACAAAAATGAAAAACAGCTGTTGTAAAAACATAGGAAACGGTGATTGATTAAATGTGGAGAACTAAAGATGGAGAACAATTAGAAAAATATTTAGAATAGAGAAGAACAGGGTTCATCTGGAGTGAGTATCCCCTCAAAAAAGAAAAAGGAATTTCCTTTTTGACTTCCTTATTTGGGGATGGTAATAGAATTTTCCGAAAGGTCACTCAGGCTCAAACAAGTGAAGTCATTTTTGACTCATATTTTAGAAGCACAGAATCAAAAAAAAATTCAGAATGAGAAAATTTAGAGGATCATAAAATTTAGAGCTGGAGTACAGTTTAACTATCTTAAGCTCTTAACATTTAGAGCTGGAAAGGTCTTTAGAGATCATGTAATTCCATCCTCTCATTTTACAGATAAGGAAACTGATGCCTCCTGAGGTACAGAACCACGGAATGTTAGAGGTATAAAGGACCTTAGAGATCAAGCTTGTCCAGTGCTCTGATTTGACATTTGAGAAAATCGAGGCCCAAAAACATAGAGCAACTTACTCAACTTCATATAGCTAGTTAGTCCAGAGACAGCCCTAGAATCTCAATCTCTTGACCCTAATGTATTTCTACAAAGCGACATTATACCTAAATTTTATTTTGTATTTCATCATCTATTCTCCAGAACTGAGATTTACTATTCTAATTAATAAAAGTTCAGCTGCCTTTCAGAGAATTATTTCTGTTTACATTGTTATTTGTCATGAGATGTGCTGGGTGTTTAGAGAATACTAGTATCTCTGGTGTGAGAGTTTGCTAAAGCCTTTTCAAAGCTGCTTATCCACCTTTGGAATCCATCTTTCATCCAACTATCACCTTTGGCTCCAAGAAGTTGTGGCATTCACAGTGGACACACCCTGACTAAACCAGGTTGAGAGTAACTAACAGATTCCAAACCTATTGTTGAATTAGGGAGATATCAACTCCAAGCATGTGAACACTTACTTAGAGGGGATAAGACAAGGCAGAGGAAGCAGTCTCTATGGAATGCTTAGAGCTTGAACATCAAAGAAGCCAAGGTCTTATACTGCATCTGGAACCTTCAATTATTTTTTTTAAACCCTTGTACTTCGGTGTATTGTCTCATAGGTGGAAGATTGGTAAGGGTGGGCAATGGGGGTCAAGTGACTTGCCCAGGGTCACACAGCTGGGAAGTGGCTGAGGCCGGGTTTGAACCTAGGACCTCCTGTCTCTAGGCCTGACTCTCACTCCACTGAGCTACCCAGCTGCCCCCACCTTCAATTATTTTAACTTTTGTTTTGCCACTGGTCTTCTATGACTCTGAAAGAAATGGTGAGACCAACAAATTTTTACAACTTTATTTAAATCCAATTTATGCTTGTGAAAAGACATTACTCAGTGATGTCATTTTAGTCTTCTTTGAGTATGTATACATCATTCTCCTGGTTCTGCTTAATTCTTGGTGTACCCATTTATGCCATTAATTCTACTTTTAAAAATCGCTTCTTATAGTACTATAGAAAAAATGGAAAATTTTGATAAAGAAATAAATTGGTTGAAGCAACCTTTTCAGTATTGCTATGGTAGATAAGGAAGAACTTAAAACAGTGATGAGAGGAAGGACAGAAAATTTCATAAAACCACAGAATGTCAGCATTAGAAGGTAACCTCAGAGGTCATTGCCATTTTGTATCTCATTTCTACCATATCTCCAGTAACTAATCATCCAGCCTTCATTTGGAGATCATTAGTTATGGGAAACCTACTCTATCCTGAAGTAAAGCCTTCTATATATAAAGCCTAACACTAATTCTCAAGAATTATGATTAGCTGAAATCCTTCTCTTCACAATTTCCTTCCTCTTGTCCTAGTTCTCTCTTTAGAATTAAGCAAAACAAGTCTAATTTCTCATCTATATAAAAAACCTCAAAATACTTGAGAGCACCTATGTGCCCTTTAAGCCTTTTTTTTTCTTCCTCCAGGCTAAGTAACCCAGTTGCTTCATTTTTTTTTTTTTTTGGGTATGGAATGATTTTAATGTCTTATACTATCTTGATTTCTATTGGTTAGATACAACTCAGTTTAGCAATGTCCTTCTTTTCTTTCTGCCTATAATATTTTTATTTATTTGTTTTTGTTTAGCACCTCCATCCCCTTTCCATACTAGAGAACACATCATCTGGCAAACTATATAGATTATGTCTTTCGTGTTTCCACATCTCAATTCATTCAAATATTAAATCTGTAGCTGCATATAATATTCTCTTGGTTCTAATCATTTTACACTTCATTATTTCATGTAGTTCTTTCGAAGCTTTAAAAAAATTAATCTGCTTTGGGGGCAACTATCGCTCAGTGGATTGAAAAACAAGCCTAGATATGGGAGACCCCTGGGGTCAAGTCTGGCATCAGACACTAACATCAGACAGCTGTGTGACCCTGGGCAAGTCACTTAATCGACATTGCCTAGACAAGTGATGGTGAACATTTTAGAGATGGAGTGTTGGGCCCCACCCCCATGCACCCCTAAAGACCAAGTGTCTTGCCCCACCCCAAGATGGGAGGGAGTAAGCTGTCAGAAACAGGACTAAAAAGAGAATGAATACTTGTGTGGGTGCCTCTAAAAATGGAGGTCACAGGAGGAATTCATCAATGAGTTCAAAATGGAGGCCCCCAGTTGCTGAGACAAGTTCCAGGATAATCCAGCAGTAAGGGCATGGTTTTGAAGTCCAGAAATCAAGAAGAGGAGCCAGGAGAGAAACAGGACTAAAAGTTAGGTCATTCATGATCCATTTTCCTAGAGCAGAGGAGAGAAGTAATAGAGAGGAATTATTGGTGGATGGCTACTAGCTTCTAGATTCTTATTTCTAGCCCCTGGTTTCTTTTGGCCCAATTCCAGCTCTAGCACCAAACCTACTTCAGTGAAATTTTCTCAGGTGTGAGCTGGGTCCACAGAAGTTTTCATCTCTGTGAGACTTCATATATAGCACCAGATCACCCAGAAGAGTATTCCAGATGGCTTCAAAGAGTCAGCCCAGAATAACCAGCTACTTGTTTCTTGCTTCTGGGGAACTCCTACTTGTCCCATATCATATGTGTACCTCCAAACTTGTGCCACAGCTCCTCACAGACCACTGCAACTTCACCTTCCAAAAGTCAGACATTGAAGGACAATTTGAACTACTTAATCACTCATCTTGTTCAACATATATCTATATATACTCTATATATACAATGTGTGTATATATATAGTATATGTTTGTATATACTATATATATTTAGGTAGCTTAGGGAAGAGAGAGCCAGAACTAAAGATGAGAGGTCCTGGGTTCGAATATGGTCTTAAATACTTCTTAATTGTGTGACCCTGGGAAAGTCACTTAACCCCCATTGCCTAGCACTTAACACTCTTTTGCCTTAGAACCAATACTTAACATTAATTGTAAGAGGGAAGGTAAAGGTTAATGAAAAAAAAAAGAATATCTATCCTCTGGTTGGACTCACTCATTAATGATCCATATATACCCACCTCTTTTACTCTCCCAAACCCCAAAATACTGAATCTCCAGCTGCTGAATTTTTCCCTACCCCAGTTTACACTCCCTTATTACAACCTAATTCAACCCTACTCCACTTATGTTCCCCTTTCATCATACTCTCTGGAATGCCTGCCCAATAATTAACAAACTAGATTCTATCTTAAACCATTTTCTTTTTCACTTCTTCCATCTTCTGGTACTCACTGAGACCTGATACCCTCCTAATGACACTGACATTGTTTCACTGGCCACTCTTTCTAACCCCGTTTTCTCTGAAATTACTGGCAGGGCAGAAAGGATAGAACTAGTTATAGGAGGGAGCTATAATGTATATATGAAGGTATAATGTTAAGTGGCTTACAGCTAGTATCTAAGGCCAGATTTGAATTTAGGAAGATCATCCTGACTCTAGACCAAATGTCCTCTCCACTGTACCACCTAACTGTTTGCTTTGCACCTAGTAAACATTTATTAAATCTTCTATTTTTTAATTTACTCATTCTCCTTTAAAACTCAGGAGGAACTTTATTCCTTTCTCAATTATGAATTCATATTATTTTGTATTATAGTTATTTGCATCAACTTGAATCAATACTACTAAAATCAAAATAAAAAAAAACTACTGAATCAAAACTACTAAAGTTAGTAATAAAAAAGGGTCTTATTGTAATCTTTGGTCCCTCAAGGCCCCAGATCACCAAGGTATATAAGAGGGGCAGAAGGGAGCAGGTTTATATAGAATCCTGAGAGGTACAGACTGAAAGCTTTTGTCCACAGAGAAGGAGAGGCAGCCAGAGGGTGGGAGGCAGGGAATAGAACTGGCCTTCAGGCAATTCTTGGCTCTGGGAAAGCACAAGATAGCTGGCAAAATCAACTGATGGTCAGCTGGAGCAAAGTCATCTGATGGTCAATTGCTGCATTGGACTTTTGTATATGCATTATAGCTCCCTCTTATAAGATATATTCCATAATCAGGGAAAAATATTATCAAAACCATATTATCATTCCAATATCATACCACAGTTCTGCTTTGTACAATATGTGTTTAATAAATGTTTCTTAATTTAAATTCATGGGATTACATATTAAAAGCTGTAAGGCAAATTAAAGATCATCTAGTCCAGTCTTCTTTATGTTGCAAATGAGAAAATCAAGGTGACCCGAAGAAATTAAATGTTTCATATATGGTTACAAAGTAACAGTCAGAATATGAATCTATTTATTTTTTGGCAGTTAATAATTATTGTACATGATATTGTAAATGATTTTCTGACCTTTAGTTATCTTTATGTTTCTGGAGACCACTGAGGCCTTCTTAGTGCATCACTGAATATGTTTGTGTACTTCAGTTACCAGCAATTCTACCCCTCTGTCCTGCTTTCTGGAAGGGATCTGTAACATGGAGAATAATAGTTTCTTGCCATGGTAGTTTTCGCCACCAGCAGCTGGGAGAAATGTTTCTTGTCCAGCTCCACTAAGATGAAAGTACATTGCTGATATTCATATTGGATCCCACAGGAACACAAATGGTCAGACAGAAGGCTGAACATACAATGGGATGAACCAAGGATTAGTTGTTGAAACAGAAACTGAAACACAAGCAATTCTGGTATTAGATAGAAACTTATATCCCAATGAATGAATAAATCGATTGTTGGCTAGTCATGGGAAGATTGAAAGTATGCTTGAAAGAGAAGACCACACACTATACTGAACTAGACATTCTATTAAGATTGTGTCTTTAAGGCAATGATTTATTTGTTTTAAAATATGCTTATAAGTTTTGGGCACTCATTGGCCAATTTTCCATTACAAATGGGGTTTAGGGGAACTAGACTCTACACCTAGAGTTGCCACTAGGCAGTCGCATGACATTGGGAAAGTAATTCAGTTTCCTTATGCTTCAGTTTCCTAAACTGTAAAATAAGGGGAATCAGATAACTTCTAATGTTTCCTGTATTTCCAAATTTGTAACTTTTGTATTCTAAGATATATTTTTAAGCAGTGGTACATTGATGAGAGAGCTAGAACATAGCTATATCATCAGTCAGCTAGGGAGTAGCAATTTATCCCTGAAGTCCAAATGATCGGAGTGGACATACTCATTTTTATTCAGTGCAACTTCTAGATCTTTCCTCTGCTGTCATCATTCAGCACAACCCCCCCACTTTGAATTAGATTTCATCTGTCTATATGAGGTTCTCCAGATCACTATTGTAATTAGCTATTTGCTATAAAGACTTTAGAACCTAATTCTCCATGTTTCTCCCTCCCCACTCCAAGCTCTTAAATTTAATTATTTCATTGTTTGTTGTATTTGTGAGTAATCTGGCATCCCAATTCTTCAACATCCTGAACTCCCATGATCTTTACCTTCTTTACTGTCATATAAGTAGGAATTGTGAATGCAGCCCTCTCTCCCAATCCAATATGATCACCCCCAGATTGATTTTCCTACCTTTAAATTTTTGATCCCGTTACTAACAAGATCAGTGTTCTAATTTTTCCTTATTCTTAATTCCCTTGCCTCTCTCTTCTTATTTCCCTCATTTTTGCCAAGCCCAAATCTAAATTATCCCCACTAAGTACTTTCTTTGAGCATATCCACATGCTGCTGAACACTTCTATATGAAAACGAACAACTGAGATTTATGTTATCTAATTTTGACCTGACTTTCACTGTTACTTGGCAATCCTTTATTATTCCTTAATTGATTCTTTAACAAATTCCCAAATGCAACAATTTCAAAACTTCTTTTCTCTCTTTAAGACACTGATGCAAATCTTATTCTTATTCTTCCTTTTAGCAGAGGACCTTACCTACTTCTTTACCAAGAAAATTGAGGCAATTATAACCTCCCTCTTCTCTACCTTATCACTTTTATACCTCAAAACACAACTACATTACACACATATTCCAAATTATTTCCTATTTGCTACAGTCTCTGGAGAAAAAGTGTCCCTTCTCTGGGTGAGAACCTCTACTTATACCCTTAATCTCATATATTTCTTATATTTGAGAAAATTCTCTATAAATTTAAGATATGAGACATCTATCTAAGAAATTGTCAAAAAATATTTTCCTACTTTTCCTCTTTCTTTCTATTCTTGGCTACATTCATTTTATTTGTACAGAAACTTTTTTAATTAATGTATTAAAATTATCCATTTTATGTCTCACAATGCTTTTTATCTCTTCTTGATTGATAAATTCTTCTCTTACTCATAAATCTTATAGTTAATATGTTTCCTAGTCTTCTAATTTGCTTATACTATCTCCCTTTATGCCTCAGTCATGTATCCATTTGGGTGTTATCTTAGTGAATGGCATAATATATTGGTCTATATCTAGTTCCTGCCAGAATCCTTTCAAGTTTTCCCAACAAATTTACCAAATAATGAATTCTTATTCCCAAAACTTGAATCTTTACTTTTGTCAAAAACAAGGTTACTATCAACTTTTACAACTGTTTGTTTTATGTCTGTTCTGTTCTACTTACCTACTTTTTTGTTTCTTAGCCAGTACTATAGTTTTGATCATTAGTGCTTTATAAGATAATTCGAAATCTCGTTCTGCTAAACATCTTTCTGTTAAATTTTTTATTAATCCTTTAGAATTCTTGTTCTTTTGTTTTTCCAAATGAATTTTATTGTTTTTTATTCTAGTTCAATAATTTTTAGGTAATTTAATTGGGATGGCATTGAATAAGTAGAATAGTATAAGTAGAATTTTCATTTAATTATATTGGCTCTGTCTATCCACAAACAATGAATGTTTCTCCAATTATTTGTTTCTGATTTTATTTGTATAAAAGGTATTTTATAATTATATTCATGTAATTTCTGGGTTAATTTTGGCAGATAATATTCAGGTATTTTATTCTATCCATAGTTAGTGCAAATGGATTATCTCTTACTATTTTTTCTTACAAGTCAATGTTGGTGATATTCAGAAATGCTGATGATTTATATTCATTTATTTTTCATCCTGTTACTTTGCTAAAATTATTTTTAGTTAAATCTCTAGGATTTTTCATATATGTTATCATATATTCTGTGAAAAGAGATAGTTTTATTACAACTTTGCTCATTCTGATTCCTTCCATTTCTTCTTATTGCTAGAATCTCTAAAGTAATATTAAATTGCTTCATGTGATAATGGGCATCCTTGTTTCACTCCTGGCTTTATAGGAAATGTTTGCTGGTAATTTTAAGCATATACTTATTATTATTCTAAGGAAAATTCATTTATACCAATGCTTTCAAGTGTTTCAATAGGAATGAGCATTGCATTTTGTCAAAAGTTTTTTCTGCATCTACTGACATAATCCTATGATAACAAAAGCAGTAATAATAGGAAAATGTGCATCTCTAAATGCTTATAATCATAAAATAGAGAAAGAATAAATTGATGAATTGGATATACACTTTAAAAAATTACAAACAAAACAAATATAAAATCCCCAATTAAATAGTAAGTGGAAATCCTAAAAATTAAAGATGATATTAACAAAAATTGAACTTAAGAGAGTAATTAACAAATAAAAGTGAGTTGATTTTATGAAAAACCAACAAAAAAGATAATGATTTTTAAAAAAGAGAAAAGAAAACCAAAACGCTAGACTTAAAAATGAAAATAATAAAATTATTTCCTAAGATTTCATCTACTAAGATGAAATCAAAGCAATTATTAGGAGTTATTTTGCCCAATTATATGTCAATGAATTTAACAATTATATTAAATGGAAGAATACTGTGATTCTGAATGAAAGGTTTAAATTATTTTAGTAAGGTATCAATATACAAGAAAAAGACAAAAATGCCATCTGCATTGCTTTATACCATTCCTAAGAATAAAAAGAAACTGATGGGGCAGCTAAGTGGCTCAGTTTATTGAGAGTCAGGCCCAGCGATGGTAGGTCCTGGGTTCAAATCTGGCCTCAGACACTTCTTAGCTATGTGGTACTGGGCAAGTCACTTGGCACCCATTGCCTAGCCCTTACCACTCTTCTGCCTTAGAACCAATACAGCATTGGTTCTAAGATAGAAGGTAAGTGTGTTGTTGTTTTTTTAAGAAAAGAAAAAGGAAAGTGTTAGGAAAAGATGAACCCTAGTATTTCTTGATTAATTTATTTAGTCATACAAGTGACCTATTCAAAGACAACTTCAAGTTTTTTTTTCTTTTTTCCATTTTTCCATTTCCAAAATGAAATAAGAACTGAATAAATGGAGTTACTACAACTTTCCCCCTGCATATGGCTAGATAAAGCAAATAGAGAAAAAAATTAAATTATTCTCCAAATTAATTTACATACTTATGGAATAATTAAAATGTCAATAACATTTAATAGAGTTTAGGTCATAATTTATATAGAAAAATAAACAGGTAAGAATATCAGAACCTAGATATGCAATATCTATCAGGATCTAAAGTATTAAAAAAAGAAAGCCAGCCAAGGAAAGAGAGAGCCTGACACTGCCAAATATCAAAAATGTCCTGTAAAGCAGTAATCATCAAAAACTGTTTGGTATTCGTAAATAAGAACAAAATCAATCAATGGCACAGAAAAGAAAATCTAGAAATAGAATCCTTTGAATATAAAAACTGAATGTTTTGTAAACCCACACTTAAAATCATCAGGGAATAAAATCACTATTCAATAAAAACTGCTGGGAAAACTAGTTACATGCCCCCACCCCCAAATTGAAAAATGAGTTTGCCTGTGTGCCTCATGCTAAACACAATGATCTCTAAGTGAATCAGTGATATATAAAAAAACAAATCATAAAAAACTGGAAGACAAGGTTATAATATAATAGTTTCTACTATGAAAAGAGAGGATTTTTTTTAGCAAACAAATTGAAGAAATCATCAGTGGTAAATTGATAGATTTAATTACATGGAGATAAAAGAATTTGGTTCTTCTCTTACAATAACTTACTGACAGCTCCTTCTTAGTTTCCTTTGCTGGCTCATCATCCATACTCTTTCTACTAACTGTGGGTATAATCAAAATTTGTGAAGGGCTCTTGTCTCTTCTCCTATATAACTGAAAGACTTCATCAGCTCCCACGTGTTTAACTGTCAGTAATATGCATATGGCTCCCAAATGTACATGTCCCTTTCCCTTTTCTCTCCTGGACTCCAGTCTTACATCATGAACTGCCTTTTGACCATTTTGTCCTCAATGCCCCATCGGCATGTCACACAAAACAGAACTCATAATCTTTCCCCACAAACCTACCCTTCCCTAATTTTCCTGTTTTTATTAAGAGTACCACCATCTTTGCAGCCACTCATGTTTATAAGTTCAGAGTCATTTTGAACTCCTCACTCTCCTTCACATCAAATATCTATTCAGTTGCCAAGTCATTGATTCTGCCTCTACTTGTGTCTCGCTTGGCCCTTTTTCTCCATTCACTCAGCCACAATCCTAGTTTAGATCTTCATTACTTTACACCTTGACTCTTGTAACAACTTCCTAATAATTTTCCTTCCCTCAAGTCTCTCCATTCTCCAATTCATCCCTACATAGTTCCCAAAGTGATATTACTTAAGCACATGTTGGATCCTGTCATTCCTCACCTTAAGAAACTCCAGTGGCTCCCTTTCACCTGCAAGATAAAATACATATTTCTCTTTAAGGTACTTAAAACTCTTCAAGATTTGGCTTTTTTTCTTATTTATATATTTATTTATTAGGCATTATCCTCCTTTATCCAATCTAACTAATCAGGCTTTCTTGCTTACCACATCTCAGGAATTCCATCCCCCTTTTTCATGACTTTGCAGTATTCTTACCTCATTCTGAGAATGCATTTTTCTCCCTCTCCACCTCTTAGAATTCTCTGTCTTCTTTCAAAGTTCAACTCTAACCTCAGTTCCTACATGATTCCTTTTCTCATCCCATCAACTTCTAGAGTCTTACCTTCCCTGATAAATAACCTCTTGTATATTTTTATATAAAAGAAGCAGTGTTATATCACGGTAAAGAGCTAGAAATATTTGGTTCAAATCTTGCTGCTAGCTTCTATCTATTAGCTGTTTGATCTCTAATGATGTGCATATACTCTGCCAGTATTCTGTATTTGTAGAACACTGATATCAAATAAAAACTAGCATCACTAAGTTGAACCTGTCAGATGCATATTGACTTAGAAAACCACATGTTAACATTATACATGATCTATAGAATTTTTAATTATTTTGTTAAATATTTCTCAACTAAAATTTAATCTAGTATAACCTAATACAGTCCAAGGATCACTCTATGTCACCTCTGTTGAGAAATACAAGATTATAGAAAAAGTATGGATCTGTACTAATAAAAGTAACTGATTTCCTCACCTCAATATTCCCTCTATGAAATCAGTTTCAATTTCTATACTATATTCATACATATGCATGTTGTTCTTCCAAATAGAATGTAAGTTTCTTGAGAATAGGGCCTATTTCATTTTTGTCCCTTTATCTCCAGCTCCCAACACTGTGCCTTGGTGCATATAGTCTTATTGATTCTTAAAAGATTTGTTGAATTTGGTTGCATATGTCAAACTGGCAGATTAATTAAACCAAAAAAGAAATCATCATCCCACAGCTGAAAAAAATCAAGTTTCAAAATTATTTTGATAGAAATACCTACAACTGTGAAAGTAAATTTATCAACAGAAAAAATTAAGTTGAAATATTATAAAAGAATTTAGTAAGGAAAACATGTCTTGACAGGAATTTGTATGTAAAAGATCTGAGGGCTTTGGGTGAAGACAGACTTAATATGAATCAATATCATATAATTGTTTAAGAAGATAACAAAAATTAAGCTATATAAAGGCTAGAAAGTAATAGGGTCTATTCTACTCTGCATTAACCAGAAAACCTAATTCAATTCTAGCTGCTGTATTTTGACTGATATTAACAATTTTGCGTGTATCCAAAAGGTGACAGAATGATGAACAATAGGGAAATTGTGTCTCATGAAGAATAGTTGAAGGAAATGATCATGTTTATCTTCAAGAAGAAGAAAATAATAGGAGAGACATATATTCAAGTATTTCTTAGAATAATGGAATATTTGATTTAGAAGGGTTCTTAGAAATCCCTTTTTGTAATCAGCATGTAACATAGAAGTAGTATAGAACTATAAATAAATATTTGGCCTAGGATCTAGGAAGTTCTGACTTTAAGTCCCACTCCTGAAATGTACTGGCTGTGTGACATTTGGCAAACTACCTCTCAGTGCTTTAGGTAACTCTGAAACTATAAATTACAAAGGAGCTAATATTCTGCATTAGTAGAGAGCATCTTCTCCAAATTTTCTACATGCTTATGAAATTATAGAACCAGTCCTATCATATGTAACATAAAGACTAGGTATTTTTTCCTATATAATTTCAGAAAGTAGAGATGGTTACGATATTTTAAAAAATATTTCCATATTGATCATGCTGTGAGAGAATACTCACATACTTAAAGCAAAACCCTAAAAAGTAAAACACATACAAATAAAATGAAAAATAATATGCTTTGATCTCCATTCAGACTCAATCAATTGAATAACATTCTTTGTCCTAAGTCCTTCAGAATTGTCTTGGATCATTATACTGCTAAGAATATCTATCTTTCACAGTCAATCGTCATACAATATTCCTGTTATTATGTATAATGTTCCCTTGGTTCTGCTTACTTCACTCAGTATCAGTTCATATAGATTTTTCCAAGTTTTTCTGAAACCATCCTGCTCATCATTTCTTATTGTACAATAATATTCCATCACAAACATATACCACAATTTGCTCAGTCATTTCCCAGTTGATGGACATCCCCTCAATTTCAGTTCTTTGCCACCAAAAAAAGAGCTGCTATAAAAAAAGAGCTGAATATCTTTATATGAATCAGTCCTTTCCACTTTTTTTTTTGATGATTGCAATTTTATTAAAAAGCAAGAAGAAGGAAGCAATGTAATATGGTGAATAGCACACTGGCCCTAAAATCAAGAGCAATTAGTTTCAATTCCCAGCACCCCAACTTACTTTAAAAATGACCCAAAGGGGGTCATTCAATTGTTTTGAGCTATAGTTTTTCATTTGCAAAAAAACAGGGTTTGTCTAGATGGTCATAAGAGCACTTCTGAATGTATGACCCTTTTAATTATAATATTGTTAGGTGTTTAATCATTCACTAATAGAATATAGTTCAAAACAAAAATTGAATTTGCTTTTTGAAATAGAATTGAAAACCAAAAAAATGGCATCTAGTTGTAAAGCCTTCAACTTCTGGCATGAGATTTTTCTTATTAATGCAGAAAGTGATGACTCAATGCTTAGTATGGGTGTAAGGAGCAAAATTTTTGTGAGAGCTTTAGAGAAAAGAACACATATATAATATAGAGAAAAGAATAGAATACACACACTACCACACACACACACACTTGTGTGTGTGTGTGTGTGTGTGTGTGTGTATGATATTTGAGATACTTAAGGTATCTAACTATTTAGGACACTTAAACTCCTGAAGATAACTACTCTTAGAGCAGTGAATAGAAGCATATATAGACAGAGTAGAGGGAGTAAGATGAATATGATAACATGATATCCAAAAAAAAATTAAGAGATAAGAAAGAGGAACACTGGGAAAAGAGACAAGAAGTGAAAGGTGAGAGTAAATTATCTCACATGAGGAGGCACATAGACTCAATATAGTTGAGAGTAAGGTTGGGGAGTGGCAGGTAGAGTTTAAACCTTTTTCTCATAAGAATTGGTACAAAGTGAGAATAACAACCTTGCCCAACTGGCTATAGAAATCTATTTTACCCTACAGGGGAAGTAAGAAGGAGAAGGGGAATAAGAGAAAGAGGTAACAGACAAAAGGGAGATTGAATGAGAGAGGTGATAGAAGCAAAACATTTATGAACAAATAAAGGCTTAAAGGAGAGAAACACACAGTTATTAATCATAACTGTGAATGTGAATGGAATTAACTTACCCATAAAAGGGAAGAGCGATAGTAGAGGAAATCAAAAGTCAGAACCCCACAATATGCTGACTACAAGAAACACATTTTAAGTGGGGAGAACCAGACAGAGTAAAGGTAAAGGGCTGGAGGATAATGTATATGTTCCAGCTAAAGTTTAAAAAGCAGGTGCAGCAATTATGATCTCAGACAAAGCAAAAGTGAAGGCTGACCTAATTTAAAGAGATAAAGAAGAAAATTACATTTTGATAAAAGATACCATAGACAATAAAACAATATGAATAATAAATATATATGAACCACATGGCATAGAATCCAAATTTCTAAAGGTACATGAATTACAAGAGGGAAAAAAAAATAAAATTCTATTAGTAGGGGGCATAAATCTTCCACTCTCAGAATTAGATGTCACAACAAAAAATACACAACAAAAAAAATTAAGGAGGTGAATAGAATTTTATAAAAATTAAATGTGATAAGACCTCTGGAGAAATCTGACAATAGAATAAACTATACTTTTTTTCATTTGCACATGGCACCTTATTTAAAACTGATCATAGGAGGCAGCTGGGTAGCTTAGTGGAGTGAGAGTCAGGCCTAGAGACAGGAGGTCCTAGGTTCAAACCCGGCCTCAGCCACTTCCCAGCTGTGTGACCCTGGGCAAGTCACTTGACCCCCATTGCCCACCCTTACCAATCTTCCACCTATGAGACAATACAACGAAGTACAAGGGTTTTAAAAAAATCAGCACAGGTTTATTAAATGCCTATTATGCATGAAATCTTGTGAAATAGTTCCTGGGTATGTTGGAAAGAGGACAATAATTCAGTTCAATAAAGCTTTAAAAAAAACTGATCATATAATAGGATGAAAAAACTTCACAACAAAATGCAGAAAAACAGCATCCTTTTCAGACCATAATGGTATAAAATTATGTTCAAAAAAGGGCTGCAGGGGAAAAGACTAATAATTTATTGAAAATTATATAGCCTTATCCTAAGAAATGGTCAAAGAAACAAAGAAACAATAGAAACAATTAACAATTTCATTTAAAAGAATAGCAACAAGGAGACAAAATTTGGGGGGAATGCAGTAAAAGCAGTGAAAAAGGAGAATTTTATATCTCTAAATGTTTACATCAGTAAAATAGGGAAGGAGTAGATTGATGAATTGGTAATACAATTTTAAAAAACTAAAAAAGAACAAATTTTAAATTCCTAATTAAACACCAAATTAGAAATACTGAAAAATCAAAGAAAGATTAATAAAATTAAAGTAAGAAAGACACTCTCTTCCTTAAAAACAAATAAAGAAATTAACAAACAAAAAAACCTTGTACAGTTCTCCTTTTCCCTTCCAAACAGAAATCAAAATCTTCCCAGAAGAGTGGGCAAAACTCAAGATATATTTATCCATGATCCTCATGGGAATATATACATTTTATGTAATTCAGAACTTTGGACAGTGCCTAGAACATAATAAGCACTTAAAAATGTTCATTAATTGATTGATTATTTATTGATCTTACAGAGGCAACCTACACCCTTTACAAAAATTAAAAGCAAAGCAGATTCCAAAAGAAATTGAATATATCTAGGGGATGTGACAAAACTGGGACATTAATGCATTGCTGGTGGAGTTGAGAACTGATCCAACCATTCTGGATGGCAATTTGGAACTATGCTCAAAGGGTTATAAAAGAATGCCTGCCCTTTGATCCAGCCATACCATTGTTGGGTTTGTACCCCAAAGAGATCATAGATAAACAGACTTGTAAAAAAATATTTATAGACACGCTTTTTGTGGTGGCAAAAAAACTGGAAAATGAGGGTATGCCCTTCAATTGGGGAATGGGTGAACAAATTGTGGTATATGCTGGTGATGGAATACTATTGTGCTCAAAGGAATAATAAACTAGAGGAATTCCATGTGAACTGGAAAGACCTCTAGGAATTGATGCAGAGTGAAAGGAGCAGAGCCAGAAGAACATTGTACACAGAGACCAATACACTGTGGTAAAATGGAATGTAATGGACTTCTGTACTAGCAGCAATGCAATGACCCAGGACAATTCTGAGGGACTTATGGAAAAGAATGCTACCCACATTCAGAGGAAGAACTACAGGAGTGGAAACAGAAGAAAAACAACTGCTTGAACACGTGGGTTGAGGCAGACATGACTGGGGATGTAGACTCGAAACTACCACACCAATGCAACTATCAACAATTTGGAAATAGGTCTTAATCAATGACACATGTTAAAATCAATGAAAATACACATCAGCCATTGGGGTAAGGGGATAGCTGGGGGGGGGGGGTTGAAGGGGAAAGTAAGAGCATGGATTATATAATTATGTTAACTTTTCTAAAAAATAAATATTAATAAATTTAAAAAAAAGAAATTGAATATATCTCTGTGGATATATAGGAGCGAACTGAATTGAGAGAATGTGGAAATATCATTTTTATAGTTCAAAAGCCACTAGTTTCCCTAGAAGATTCTTTAAAGGGAGAGGGTAACTGGAATGTAAACACACTCTTGACTCTATTCCACTTTTAATTAAACTAAAGACCATTTTATAAACTCATTCATTCAAGCAAACAACAAAAACTAGTGAAATCTACAGGTGAAAACATACAAGAAAATAAGGGAGTGAGCTGAGGTCTTCTTCATCCAACAAAGAGGCCCGGATCTTACCATAGAGGCAATTCCCTGACTTCTCTAAAGAGGTAAGCTAGTCAGTGCCATATTGAGGAGTCAGCTTCCCCTTCTTTTTTTTCCAGAGATTATTTCTCCTCCCAGAAATGGGTATAACATTTATATTCATAATAGGAAAAAGAATAGAAATAAAAGGAATTTTCCTACATTATAATTTAAAAGTATTGATTTGAAACTAAGAACTAGTGTCCTATGAAATGGAAAATATCTTTCTTGTGAAAAACAGGAATACATAATATATTTCTGTTCTCATTATTACCATTTTCATAGCTTTAGAAATGACAGTTATAGCAATGATAAGAAAAAACTAAATGAATAATCATTAATCAAAGGCTAATCTTTGCAAATGATATGTTGATATATTAAGAAAATTCAAGTTATAATAAAAAATTTAATTGGATTTCAGGAATATAATATGTGATGAATATACAAAAATCTTTGGAATAGATATATATCACTCAACAAAATAGAAAGAGAAATATTACATAATGATGAAAGCCTAAGTACTAAATCTTTGGTTATTAAGAGACTAATAAACATTAGATATTGTGAAATAATGACTATAGAAATAATGGAAGAATTAGAGAATATTCAGTATTCACAGGTAGGCTTATTAATTCTTAGTAAAATTGGCAAGGCTACTTAACTTGCAGATTTAATACAAAAGTAATTAAAATAACAATGGGATACTTCACATCATTATGTTATATAATAATAAAATCTGTAATCTTTTTCTTTTTATAAAAGTTTTCATGTTGTTATTTTTTATAATATTGTTATCATAAATCATTCTTCTAATTCTGCTGACTTCTCTCTGCATTACTTCCTAGAAGTCTTTCCAAATCTTTTTGAATGCAGAGATAAATTTGCCTTAACCAAAAAAATATGTGTGTGTATATATATATAAAACCTTGGGCAAATTACCTAAAATCTCTAAATCTCATTTTCCCTATATGTAAATTTAGGGAATAAACTAAATTCAGCGTAAATCAACGAACATTTCTTATGTTTAAGTACCTTCTAAGTGCAATGTATTGTTCTAGACAGTGGAATATGAAGATGAAATAAACAGCATGTGTAATTAGAAATCTTGAATGCTTGGACTTCATCTCCCAGAATCCTTTTCCCTTCATCCTGTTGTGTCCTCACACTTGGTAAATAAGTTGTTTGTAACTCTGCCCTCTGGGGCTCTTCTCTTGCAACTGCGGCTGGGTTAGTTCCCTCTTTACTCTAGCTTTTTATTTTCCTTTATTTCAAGTTATTATTAATCTTGTAAAATGTAATACTTGGAGATATTGTATATTGATTTTTAAGCTTACAAGCATTTTTGCCCTTTCCACGCTTATAAAGCAATCTAACTAGATGATTTCTGTGATCTTTTTTCACTTCAGAATTCTGATCCTAAGAGAAAAAAGTTCTACTTCCCATATAAACCAAAATGAGTCTTTTACTACTTTTTGTGATACAAAAAAAAAAAAAAAAAGGAATAATGGATTTTCACAAGTGGGGAATAGCTGGAAAACAACAAAAACAACCAGTATTTGAACATGTGTCAAAGGAAAGATAGGAAGATTTGCATGCAATGATATAGAGCAAAATTCGCTTTTTTGGGGGGGGAGAGGAGGTAGAATATTAGTTTTTTAGTTTAAATTTATTTATTTGTTCATTACATTAAATATCTAGTTAACTCCTTCCCTCTCTCTCCTCCACTCATTAAAGAGGCATTTTATTTTTTATTATATACACTTACAGATTACTTCCACTTTATAAAAGATCTGAACAAAATAAAATTGATAAATAAATCTAATAATACAGTGATCTTATCTGAAAGGGAATACAATATTTCATATCTGTAGCAACTCCCATCCTCTACTGCACTGGGGAAAAGAAAAGAAAAAATAAATATCTTATAATAAACACAGTGAAGAAAAACAAACTCCCTCAAATTCTGTCTAATCAATCTCTATCAAAATATATGTATATATGCACATATATGACACATGTTTCTGGAATAAAAATAAAATAAAAAGCAACTAAATAGGATAAATATTAATGACCAGTTCTGAGCCCAGAAAACAGATGATAAAATATATTTCTCTACTTTGGGGACAAAGTTGGGAGACTGCAGTTGCTGACTGTCAAATATACCATCAGGAGAAGTTGATTGCTTTTGTATGCATTTCTTTGTTAGAAGGGTGGATTGGGTTTCTAAGGATAGGTAGTGATTGGTATATCTATATTTGATGGAAGTATAAAACACAAAAGGTGTCAATAAAACTTTTAAAAATATTAATTATGGGTTTTAGATCATAAGCTTTTTTCATCTTCTTTTTGTTCATTTGAAGAGTAATGTTTCTGAGGTTTGTCAAGTACACTAAAATTATTTTTGTAAAAGAATATACTTTGTTATTGTTGGATTAAATTATAGACTATGTACAAATGAGATATTCATTTTTAGCTGATAGGCCCAACAAAAAATGTATGTGTTAAAGGGAAAAAATACTTATAGGCTTTAAAATGTAAGCAGGTACTAATAATATTTTTAAATGTTCAGGAAGTACATTAAACCTTCATAAATGTGAACCCAAAAGGAAGAAGCTTGTGGATTTTCTAAAAAGACTGAATTATAGAATATATGGAAATAAAACCAGTTATTTCATGTGCTGTATATTATTTCAACAAAAAATAAATGGGTTCTAGTAAGTAAAATGAGGTAAGTTAATGAAAGATTATAATTCAAAATAGGTCTTAGCTTACATAATATATTATATACATAAAAACTCTGGAAAACAAAAGAAATTCATTCACTGCTAGATCCAGGAGTCGAAGACACACTGAAGGATTTTTTTCACCTCTTCATTTCTTCATAGAAAAAAGCTATTGAATTTTTACTTATTAAAAAAAACCTGAAAATGTTCAGAGAAAAAAATTATTTCTATCCCTTTACTCCATAAGAAATTTTGTAATAGTAGTATGTGAGAGTGAAGAGCATGGTCTCCAGAGTAATTTGTACAAGATCTGCAAAGAGAATGGCTGTGTTTTCACCCTCTAAGTGCCACACATCCAGAGCTAAATATATATCATATCTGATACACTTTTATCAATCAATCAATATTTATTAAGCATTACTGTATGCCTGGTGTTGTGCTACATTCTGGATGCCAATATCACATTCTTTTGATATGTTTACATGAGTTTTTATTTTTATTGTATCTCATAGTCTACCATTTTAAGGGGTATGTGTATATTTTACCATCAGTGTAGATAGTCAAAACAAGTAGAGAATTTTAAATAATGCTCAATACTTAAACTGAAAATGAGCTGTGATTTCACCAATGTAAATATTCTCTCCAACGATGTCAACTGCAACTATCCCTGCTTGCCTAGACTTTCCCACTTGTCCATGTTCTCTTAGAAGTTCCACACAAAGGAGATTAGGCTAGGTGCTAGAGGCCTTCCTTTCTTTCTCATGATATCATGAGGACCAGTTCATCCATTTTTTAAATAAATATATTTCTTTGATGACATCCTTTATATACTTTCTCCATAATCCTTTCTTTTTTTTGCAATATGTTATAGCTATTCATACGAAATCGGTGTTTTTCAATTGCCCCTTGAATGACCCATAATTTCAATCTTTCAATGCCCATGGCATTCCATGACTATAAAACAGCCTTGGGAAAAAAAGAGGGTTTTTTTTCCATTTTAAAAATGGACCTTTGTTTCTATAATTTCCCAAAGACAATATGTGCTATTAAATTTTGTCCCCAGGACAAACCAACTCCTGATGAGCAAGATCAGTATGCTTTTTCCATTCAAAGAATTTTTAAATGATCATTTTTGTTTGCTAGAGTGATCAAATTAGCTAAAAATATTCCAAAATATTTACTTATATGTGTTCTATACCACTGTTTCTCTGTATCTTGGGCTCATGTAGAACAATTTTAGTCTCAGAGCTTTCCCCAAAGGATCAATCTCTTATCACTTTTTCACTGCCTAAAGTTTAACCAAGGCCAGCTAGATAGTCCAAGGGATAGAGTGCTTTTCCTTCCTGAGTTCAAATCTGGCCTCAGATACTTACTAGCTGTATAACCCTAGGCAAGTCACTTAAAGCTGTTTGCCTTAGTATCTCATCTGTAAAAAGAATTGAAGAAGGAAATGACAAACCACTCTAGTATCTTTGCCATAAAGAGTGAGACACAACTAAAATCACTAAGTAACCACAAAGTTTATACAGAGAAATTTCACAATGTAATTTATAATACAGAAAATAGAACTTCAGAACCCTTGCAAGCACTTGATAATGGAAATATTGAGAACAAGGAAACTTCTATTTTACCTGAGGAAAATTACTGGTGAATTCTAATAATTTCTATATGAAACCTTCCTTAAACCTTGGGTTTCTAAAGTCAGCCAGCTTTCAGGCTGAAATAATTGACTCCCAGGACACAAGGCCTGGACTGATTTTTGTTAGAGACAGGGATGGACACCTATTCCTTATTTATCTGTAAACAAGACTCTCTTAGGAAAGAGAAGTCAGCTCTAGCTATTGAACTGAGCAGCTATGATGAACTGACTTAAAAGTATAGTGATCTGGCCACATGGCAGAATGCATGTGCTGGCATCTTCCAGGTCCCGGCAAGGACATACCTCTCTTACAATGAAATAGTAAGGGAGTAATTGAGGTCTCTAAATCTGCCTCCTCAGGAGCTATTTACCAGTCAGAGATGTTTTGGAATGCCCGGGGGAAAGAATGAGTAGTGAACTCACAAGTGGTATACACAGACCTGTGGCAGAGGAATGAAGTCTTTTTTTCTTTTGGATGGTAGAGAAAGAAAATTGACTAAATTAAAATGTCTCAACTGGTCAATTAATGAATTAATTCAAAATTAAGAAATACTACTTCTTAAGAATTTCAATCATTACATATCCCACAGAAAATGTAAAACTCATAAGAGCCTATAAAGAAACAGAGATGTTTGGGAAACTGAAAAGATGGCCTGAAACTAGAAACCTGCAGGACTCACTTCTTCATACACACACAGGCTAGAGTGAGTGGAGGGGGGTAGGTATTCCTTACTCTCACTCCTCCCACCAAGCAGTTGGAAATCAGTTGGAAATGGAGGCAGGACTGATGTCTTCTGGCAAGGCTCATCAAGGCAAATCTCTAATGATGTTCACTTTCTCAATTTATATTCCCCACGGGTTTGACTGAAGGGACAATAGGAGAAGCTTGATGTCCTATTGTTATCAGGGACAGATGAGGATCTGACTTCTTTGGCTGGCAACTGAAAGGAACCAATCTCTACAGTGGCTGTGAGTGTGCCCAAAATAATAGCCAGGCACATCTACTAAAAGATGAAGTTTTTACTGATAAAAGAGGAAGGGAAGGCAAGGGAAGGGGTTTCAAGGATGTTATAAAAGAAGAGAGTAATCTGGATACTACCACTATTATTAGGGTGGTTATTAGTAGTAGTAATCTGAGATGTTAATCTGAGGAAGTTGTGGTTTGGTTCCCTAATGGCTGGTGTAGGGACAGCTGAGTCCTGCCACCCAACTGGCTGTTATAATAACTTCCCTTCTTTATAACAGTGCCCAGGCAGGATCCCTAAAGGTCAATGGATGGGTAACCCTTTCAGGTCCCACCTGGGGTTGATTAATTATTGGTATTGGGCTCTATCAGCCTTGGATAACATTCATCTGACTGCGTTGCTCCTCCAGGAAGGTACTTAATAACTTTTATCTATGTTGTTTAACAAGGGAAAGGAATGATCAGGAATGGGTTGGGGAATAGGTGACCCTATCACTAAATCTATGACAATAATCCCTCCAGACTGTAGGCTGTTCAGTAATGCTGGGCTTTTTCTTCACTTCCTCTGGCTCAGCCTGGCCACAGCCAAACCAGAGTAAGCAAACTGTTTGGATGATGCAAATATTGATGATCATTCCTCTCAGCTTCTTACTGCTAGTTGTTTGCCAGTCCTACAGCCTTCAGGAAAGTCCACGCTTACCACCCTCTTCTTTTTTTCCTACCTACTTCCCGGATCCCCCAGGGCCCCGGGATACCTAAATATCTAGAGATGGTTTTAGGTACCTAAATATCTAGGGATTCAGAGAGAATCAGAGAATCCACGTGTGACCCACAGGTCAATCAATGTTCAAGATCAAATGTCCAAGGCAAGAGTTTAGGCAAGGCTCAGCCAAAGCAAAGCCAAGGTCCCCATAAGACAAGGGGTCCAATGGTCCCTGTCAGGGGGCTCCAAGGTTATTTATACCTTCTCTGCCCAACTGCCTTTCCTCCTGTCCTCATGGCCTCTGGGAACATTCTGATGTCCAACTGTCTTTACCTGTCAATCAAGGTGAGACTCTCAGCTCCTAGAGTCTGATTATGACAAGGATTTGGATAAGATCTGGGAAGCCCTGAACTATAGGTAGAAACTGCCCTTTCCCACCCCCCAGGAGGGAGTGGCAGACTTTTAGCTAGCTTGCCCTAAAGCCTGTAATTATCACTTCTAATATCTAAAATAACTAAATAACAATTGTGCTGCTGCTAGAAAGGTCTAGTTCAGCTAAACAAGCAAACCACTGAGCAGAACCAAGATGGTTCTTGCTCCAGATGACCTCCAAAGCAATCCCCAAAACCGGGAAAAGCAAGCAGCATGACCTGCTCACTTCAACCCCCAGGAATCAACTGTTTAACTGCTTTCAAACTGTTCCCTCACCCAGAGTTCTCCCGGGGGTGGGGGTCCCCTGGAATTCTGGGTGAGTCTTGACCCTGTATCTTACAGGAATTCCACCCTGACATTTTCCATGTTGCAAATATCCCATGAACAATCAAAACCATCTTCCTCCCTATCTGAAGGGTTCCACTTTTCAGCAAGGTCCTTTAACCCCAGGGCCACCTGGTTCTTTCCCCTCCCCTTAAATGAGAATTGACTTTTGGACTGATAGGAAAGCAACTTCTCTTTCCCTGATATTCCAGTGAATGCTACAGGGTCTCTTCATGTCTCCACCCCTGATTTATTGTGTCAACCTGAAGTCTGGACTAAAAAAGGGAAGCATATTTTGGAGATGGTAGATGGGTCTAATCCCAACATTCCAGAGAGTCCTCACTTTCAGAGATACCCAGAAGATTTGGACTTTCCAGAAGGGAAAAACACCTGGAATTGCCAAACAGACAACCTTTCCCCTTCCCATTGGACCAACACTCCCTGAATAACTCACTATACAGAGGCTCAAGGGACCTCCAAAGCCTAAGTCCCTTAAGCCTCCATATTGTGACTTTTGACCCCCTGACACTGTTCTAATAAGCAGGAAGAGCCTCTAGTATGACCCTTTTCTCTCACCAAGAGTTGTTCTCCTGAGGGGAAACTCCCTTTTCTTGTTAGAAGGTTAACCTTTGAATCCCTGACCCTGCTGCTCTGTAAGAAATTCCTTTTCTCTGTATCAAGAGCACATTGCCTAGGAAATACCTCTACTCTAACTAGAAAGTGGAGGTTCAGAGAAGATAATATACAGAAAACGCCTTTGGGAAAGATCATGTCATCATCATCATCATCTTAATTAGCATTTATATAGGTCCTTCTACATGAAAGACACTGTGTTATGTGCTTTATTAATATTATCTTATTTGAATCACACCCTGTGAGATAGGTACTGCAATTACCTCCATTTTACAAATGAAGAAACTCAAGGTGAGGGTTGCAGGGAAATAAATTAGGCCATTGCAATAAGCCTAGGAAAGTGATGATGAATTCAGGCTCGAACCCTCATACAAGTAATGACTGTTTTAGTAGAAAGAAGTATTTGGATATTAGAAATGTAGAGGGGGGGAATGGGAAGATTTGACAACTGAAGAAAAATTTAGGAGTAAGGAGCCTGATATTTCCGAGGTTACAAACAGTGCATTTGAAGAATGCTGGGACCTTTAACAGAAATAGTGAGGAAAAGGGAAATCTGATGGAGAAGAATTGCAGTTGGGGCAGAGGAAGGAGAGTGGATCAAGGACATAGAGGAATTGACTTTAACAATTATCATGGTTATCTTGTGGAAAATTAGAGGACAAAAAAGGCATACAGGGGATAATGACATTTTGAAGTGAAGAGAAGAGGGAGCCTCAATTTTTCTCATGTTTATGTATATCCAGATCCAATCATTTGAGTTTTCTTTTTCAAAATACACTAGAGGCCACCTAGTCAGTGGAATTAGCTATCCAGTGATCCACATTTGCAGTTAAGAGTATAATTTGATATGATGTTTCCCATTCTCCTATCTGGCCACAGCTCAAATTAGCTATTGATATTATTACTGGAACTCAAATCAATTATCATCAAAACCATAACAGGATTATTGCTATTTTTTGTTTCCTAAAAAATGTGACTTTCCTATTTTTTGAACTTTGTTTTTTTGTTTGTTTTTTTTTTTTTGTTTTAAACCCTTAACTTCTGTGATTGGTTCCTAGGTGGAAGATTGGTAAGGGTAGGCAATGAGAGTCAAGTGACTTGCCCAGGGTCACACAGCTGGGAAGTGTCTGAGTCCGGATTTGAACCTAGGACCTCCTGTATCTAGGCCTGACTCTCAATCCACTGAGCTATCCAGCTGCCCCCCTTTTTTGAACTTTGTGCATGTGAATGACTTAAAAAAATGTATTTCCACTTTATTTAATGAGCATGTGTCATCATTTTGTCATCTATTGAACCAGGTCCATAAAACTCAGACTATCTAATAATAATAATAACTAACATTCATATTATGGGTTAGTTTTACAAAGCTTCTTACATATGTAGCTGGAACCTGTGAATTTCCTCATTTATTTGAAGTATTATTATTTTTCTCACTGAATCCAAAGGTTAATGCTGATGATGATTTAAAGAGAAAGATTGGTAACACAAGTGCTGAGAATCACCTGCCCACTACCCTTTACCCCAGTGTCCACCATCTGCTTCACCCTAGGATTCAGGGGGTATAGTCACAAGAGACCAGAGGCCTAGTGATGATAAAGCAGTACAGGGACTCAATGGATTAGCTTCTTACTTCCATTTGTCCTTGAGATTTAGGTAGAACTTTCTTAATCATATATAAGAAATAGTGGCAAAAAGCAGGGCAATTGCTTGCTAAATGCATTAAGAACAAATACCTTTAGTGAATATAAACTACTGGACAGAGGCAGTCATTGTAACTTCAACCTGAGAGAAATTTTCTAATACTTATTCAGGTGCAAAAGCAAAGAAAGCTATGGAAGTTGGTCCTGCAATTCCATTTTACTGAGTAGCTCGTAGAATTGAAACTTTTATTTTCAGGGACTGGTAGTGAAAATACCAAGGGAGCCGGAGCATTCTGGGAGCCAGGAAACAAGTAAGTAGAATTGTGAGCCTACACCAGACCAAGAGTCAAGCATCCTCCTAAAATCTCAGATGCTAATGAGAAGGTCAAACACTATTCCTAACTTCCCACCCAGTTCATTATGATTCTTCTGCTTTCTGGTATATACATCCAACACAGTTCTTAATCCCATCCGTGACTTAGAGAAGCCAGTATTTTGGGACTCTTACTATTAGGGCCTCCTAAGAGTAGAAGGATAATTAGCAGAAAGTTCAAAGAGGATAGCCAAAGGGATTCCTTAAGAGTAAAGTGAGTGACAGATTATAAATTCCTTGAGCAAAAGGACTATATTTTGTCTCTTTTTGAACCTCCAGTGCTTATGACTGTGCTAGCACAGAGTGGTTGTTGTCCTTCCTACTAGAAGAAGACCACCATGGCTTTCTGATATATTTTGACACACACATGGATTTAAGTGAGGCAGAGTTGCATAAAGTCATCAGCCTCACTCTATCTTCCAATGTCATTGAAGTCCAGTGGCAAGACAAAAGTCACGACTTTTGATGGCTCTGGATACAGCAGATGAGGTTGCTTTCTTTGATGTCTAACCAAAGTTCTTAGTTCTCCACAGATCCTGCTTCTGCTACCTTCATGACTGTTGGAACAAATTGTTCTCATCCACCCCATCCACTAGAGGAAATCTTCACCTGCCACCTGTAGACATCCCCTCCTAAATCATTAACAGGTTTGAGGCTTGTCAGTTAACCTCAACCTGGGTTAGCCTGAAGAGAGGGTTTACTTAGATGGGGCTACTGCACAAGCTACAGCTTCTCAGAGCCAAAAATGAAAGCTGGGAGGCAGTAGACAACAAAGGAATTTAGTAAATGCTTATTGACTGACTGACTGACTTCTTTGCAATATTATTTCACTACTTTTAGTAAAATATTTGTTCATAAAAAATGGGATCACCTTTGAATTTAAATGAAGTGTTGACAAGAAACAGTATTTTTCCAATATATAGCAAGAAAGTGGCTTTTATTTTCTGTAATCCTAAACAACAATTTTACTTCATAAATTTATATCAGTATTTACTATGGGACCAAGAAAAAAATACATAGAGCCCAAGATAAGGGAAGGAAACTAATCTAAGATTTTGTAGGCAAAGCTAAGCCTGGTGGGATACCTTAGTGTTTTGGAAATCTCATACATGCACAGAGATATCAATGAAGAGGAAGTTTATTGGACTCCTTAACTTGGTAGACAAATGATATACTCCATTGATGTTCAATTGATTAAAGTTTTTTTCTCCCCTCAGGCTTATAGAAAACAGGATGTGAGTAGGGTGTAACCTACTGTTTTGCTTTGTTTTGTTTATTTTTTTTTTTAATAACCCTTACCTTCCATTTTGGAGTCAATACTATGTAATGGCTCCAAGGCAGAAGAGTGGTAAGGGCTAGGCAATGGGGGTCAAGTGACTTGCCCAGAGTCACACAGCTGGGAAGTGTCTGAGGCCAGATTTGAACCTAGGACCTCCCTTCTCTAGGCCTGGCTCTCAATACACTGAGCTACCCAGCTGCCCCCAGGGTGTAATCTACTGTTGCTACGAAAGTTGCTAGAGATACTTCCAAGTGGTGTTTTCAACTTCCTGTCAGATATTAAATCTTTAGAATTCAGGAATGAAAAATTGGTATTTAGAGGAATTCTCAAGAATTACCAAAATACATGTTATTCCATATTTTTCATATTTGGTTTACAATTTTTTAAAAACCCTTACCTTCCATCTTAGAATAAATTGATTCTAAGTGGTAAAGGATAGGAAATGAGGGTTAAGTGATTTGACCAGGGTCACACAGCTAGGAAGTTTCTGAGGGCAGATTTGAACCCAGAACCTTCCTGCCTCTCTATCCACTAACCACCAAATGCCACTGATTTACATTTTAAATAATAATTAATGACTACTAATAAACAGATAGGATTAATCTAAAAGTTTCAGTTTTTTCTAAAATAAATTATAATAAATGCATTTCTATTATGAACCAACATATTGTAACAATAATTTAAAAATCTGGCAATGAGCTGGCCAATTTCTTTTATCTTTTTAAAAGCAATTCCATTATTTTTCCTACTCTTTACTCATTATTATGTATACCTAAAATTACTAAGAAATAAATATAGAGTTTAGCAGTATTTACAAAGAACTGTAGGCTACATCAAATATTTCAACACTGGAAAATGCCATCAAACATTATTAGGTACTATTCAAATAACATAAAATTCAAATCTCCTAGCAAGCTTAATAGCCTTATACAGAATCGCATATCAAAACTGATAATTTAAGGACTTATTTCACCTCTAAAATTTATTACTTCTTGGAACACTATTCATAGGATATGTATAAAGTATACTAAGGATCCACCTCACAGGATTGTTTTGAGGATTAAATAAAATAATATTGGCAAAGCACTTAGCATAATGCTCTGCATAACATAGGCATTAAAAATCCTTTCTTAATTCCTTCCTGTGCATATAAAATTATTAATATTTATTTTATTTGCAAGAATGCAGACAGGACCATAAACATATATCTGCATACTTAAAAACTGATAGTTTCATTAACCAAGATTGACTGGTTAGAGATCATGATCATTTCCTTCCTATGTGTTCCTATTCCAGTTCCCAGAAATGTTGATCTTAACCTTCAACTCAATGTCAGTATTTCCAGACCTTTCCTTTGAATTTATGTCAATGCATTCCTCTGGATCGGTTAACACCTCTATATTGATTGATAACTTTTAATTCTTAAAGAAGAATTATGATGCTTTTTCCCAGTCTTTCAGCTGATTTTTTGGAGGGGCTTGGAAAAATCATTTTCTGAGGAATTTCTGTTTAGAAACACTACTCACAAGTTTATAGATGGCCTCTACCACTGTCACATCTATCATCTTATCTAATTCTTGCCACAGCCCTGTGAGGTAAATGCTTTCTACTGAAACCAAGGAAGAACTGACTTGCCCAAAGTCACAAGACTAACTTCTAAGTCAGGATTCCAAAGTCTCGCTCATATCAGGTACAATGATGTATTCATTTTATTACATGTCTTCCTATTTTCTAAACTTTTGGAAAGTTTTCAATCTAACCAGTGTAATGTCTTCAGTGCTGATTTATAGTCAACTAACAGTTGATTTACAGATAACTTTAGAAATGAGTGACTAGAATGTTATTCATTAAACTTGTAAAAGTGTTGGTGTCACATAAATAATGTGTATTAAAAGAGTCTTTAACTGGCTGGCTTATACGTATGTATGTAAGGAGTTGGTGAAAAGGAAAGAGAAAGTCCTTTATAAAGAATCAACAATCCAAAAGGTGAACTGATTAATTAATCTGAAATTCCTAGACATGTTTTATTTGAGGAGAAAACAAAGATAGTCCTGACTTTTTCAAATAAGTTATGTCTCTTCCCTTGCAGTCTATTCTGAATTTATTTCCTGCTTCATAGACTGTATTCCTATTTATTCCTACTTTGTCATTTCTATAACACTCCAATAAAAAATTAAAATAACAAAATTCAAAAAGGAGTGAAAGGTAATAAGAATCATGTAAATTTTAAGCCAGTTTTCAAAAGACTGAGGTTAACTGCCATTATTATAAATGTGAGATAATTTATACAAAAATCAACAAATTGATCCACATATAAAGAAACTCAAACATATCCATGTTAACATTGTCAGGCTAAATAAAAAAATTTAATTGCTACAAATTAGAAAAATGGTTCACAAAAATTCTTCTTGGAGAGCTGAATCATATTTAAAAAAACTTATTTCATCCTGTGCCCTAGAATAACAAAAGTTCAGTCCAATGGAATACTTTTATTCTGCTCTGTATGTATAAGATGAGCATAGACAGATGGACTACCATGAAGAGAGTTGATTTTTTTATAACCATACCTGTTACAGAGAATAAAAAAAGTATTGATATTTTATGAGAAACTAACAAGATCTTCCAAGTCAAATCAACATAGTCATTCATACATAGAAACCTATTCTCTAACTTTGATAGGTGAATATAGGAAGGGATCATAAATAAAATAAGATTGGAAAATATAGTTGAATATTAATAAGTGAAAAATAATTAAGATATAGATTCATTAGAAGCCTCATGCATGCACTTCAGGAATATTTTCTTCAAGAAGAGAGTCATGAGATACTATATAATTATACCAGTGGCAACCACAGTATAAAAAAAATGAAAAGTATTATCAACATGGAGTCATTTTAGACATAGCTATTTATAATTTGTAAAAGAGAAAAAAGAATTTATACATTAAACAATACCAGTTCCAACCTAGCCAATTTCAATAAACTATTGACTGAAAAAAATTAAGAACAGATAAAAGTAAAGGCATTGACTCCAATTATCACTATTTCTTATATAAGCTTAATTTATATAAAACAATTGCCACAAGTAGTTCCCAATGATGCCAGAAACAAAAATTTTAAAAATGTTTAAAGAATAGGGCAAATGACAATTTATACCTTTAAAAAGGGTGGAGGTAAAAGGAGCAAAAGGAGGGAAAGCATTACTAAATAAAGCATTACTAAACTACATTATAGCATTCCAAGAACATTTATAGATATAACAGGAAGGAAAATAAATATATAGCATGTGGAATATCTTAATTAGCATCCTTATGACAATATATTTCTCATTAGTGACAATGGAATCATAACATTTTAATCGTTCACTATACAAACATTCTATATGAAAAAGTAAAAAAAAAATGATAATCAAGAAAAATGAAAGGAAAAAAGAGACTTTGTGCATGTGTGTTGGTAGATACATATATACTTGCACATATACCCCATATATACATATATACTTATATATGTACATATATGCACTCAAACAAACACACATGTATATATACACATTCCTGATTACAAAAGAGTTAACAACAGTTTTTTTTAATTATTATTCTTATGTTTTAAATGTAGAAGTGTGAGGGGGAGTAGTTTGGGAGAAGTTTGAATCCTCTTTTATATTGCTAATTTGATTCAATTAGCATCTAAAGATTCTGCAACATGGACACTGCTATGGACTTTAGTAGAAAATATAAGGCACTAGAGAAGCATTTAGAGAAGAGGGAGACTACTGAATTGAGACAGTTGCCTTCAGATATTTTCTAAATCATAAAAGAACCATCCAGAATTGTGGCTATAGATTGAAAAAAAAAGCTTGATTTACAGGGACTACAAATTTTTAGATAGAGGGAAAATATATGATGTGAATTAGGGGAGCATCAAATTGATAACTTCGCAGGTTAAAGAATCTTTATTTTGTAAAGATGGGACAAATTTGCAATGATGCAACAGCAGGCTTAGAGCCCCTGGCTGAAAACTCAAACCTCTAGCAGGGGGGAGGGCAGTGAGTAGATAGAATTCTTTCTCCTCACCCTCTTTGGCAGTTAGAAGGCTCTAGTAACTGATCTATAGAATTATCTCTGTACCATTAATGGCTGATATCTGACTTAACTTTTACAGAGCTAAACTTGCTAGTAAAAGGGGATAATCCCACAGGAATTGATGTCTTCAACTGATTGAGGTTTATTCCCTAAACCAGGATGGATAATTGACTCAGGATGTCTTCACAACAGGTTCTTTGGTCTCTGAACCTCAACTGCTCACAGAGTCTGTTAAAATAGAAATTTGGCTTAGGTGATGTATAAATCCTGGCCTATGTGGCTTGGACCACACTACTTCACACACAGAGACTTAACTAAACAAGGGTTTATTAACTTGGAGGGTGTGGGGTGGAGGATCAGTGTTTAGGTAAGAGAGTAAGGTAAAATCTGTCTCAAATCTTCAGGTGTTGACAGAATAGCTTCCCCCAGAGGGGAAAGCTCAAATTAGAAACTTTCTTTCCTTAACTACTTTACAAGGTAAACTGTATCTTTGTATCGAGTAGTAACAAGTACAAGATGGCTAAGAGAGGCTTGATTGAAGATCTGTAGATGTTTAAGGTTTTGCTGAGACACTGCTGACAGGATTTCTCTGCAGCAGTAGTAGAATCAGTGTTGGTTAGTCTAACTGGCTATATGGGTAAATAGAAATAATCCACCCTGTTCTCCAGGTCAGAGATAAACTAGGCTTAAAGAGAAATAGCAATCCTACCCCTTCCTCCTCCCAGCACCCTCTTTTCCCCCAAAGAGTGAGTCACTCAACCCTGGGTTGCTGCTTTTATACCCACATTCTTAACTGCCCTAACTGCCCCTCTCTCGGGGTTCTGTGAAGTTCTCTGGGGTTCTGTGGGGTAGTTCACCCCATTTAAGATACTTTTAGTTACATATCTCACTAACTAGGAATTGATTGATTTGGGTTATTGTTGATTGATTGGCATTAAATTGATTGAAAGTCTCCTCTGTTGGACTCTAAAAGGAAGTCAAGGGACCCATGAGGCTCTCCCCAAAATTTTTTTTGAAACTTTTCTCTAGGAATAAAGTTAAACAGGTTCTGGATTGGTAACTCCCTTATACCATGCCTCCTGCTACTAATAGCTACCTTGAGCCTCTTTTACAAGGAATTAAAATTCTTCTTACTCATGGAGCCACCACAAGAATTCTTGAATTGCAAACTATCCTGCCCTAACCATAGAGAGACAGTGGTGTCACCCTTCAAACCAAAAGACTGGAGCTGGTAAGAGAAGAATCTCATGATTGAATGGTGAAAATGAATAAATTCCAACTTTCTGAACTCCTCTAGCTGAGAGTTCAGAGACATAACCTTCTAGCAAGAGAAAAAGGAGTTCCTGAACAGTCAGCCTTTCTAATTAATGAAGTTTGAGAGTTTAGAAATTTAGCGTTTTAGAAAGAAAAGATCTGTATATTAGTTTTTTGAGGAGCTACAAATACCACCATCCAAAGACTAAATCTCTAACATTGAGAGGGAAACATGGACTTTGCCCTCACTTAGTACAGTGAGTTATTTTGACCGTGCATGTCAGATAGGAATTTCAAGGCATTGCTTTAGCAATCAAATTTATTTTCCTTCTTCGGGGAATTTAAGCCCTTAGGGTGATAAAATAAGGCCAGGGGCCTATTAATGTCTCTAGATTGAAAGTGATTTACCATAATGCCAGGGGATTATCATAGCAAACTCTTTCTCCCCACCACCCCCTCTTTGAAAAGGAGTTCAAACCACAAGGTGGTGCTATGAAATAGAGGATTACATAAGGTCTTGGGGAAAGATCATACTCAGGAGGAGGGAAGAGAATTGGATTAATTATTTATGAGCTATTTTAATTCTTTATATATTGTCTGAATTTTTGTTGAATGGAATGAACATGTTCCTGAACCTTATATTGAGTTATACTGAGTGCTTGTATGAAAGTGGGGGACCTTTTATCTATTTCTCCAGAGCTCAACATATGAGCAATATCCATGCTACATTCTGAAATTTCCAAAAGCCAGATTGAGGTGGGGGCAATCCTAGTGAAAAAATGTAGCAATTTGAGAGAACTGTCCCAAGACTGAACCTGGTCCATGTAAACCTAGAATTTGGGGAACAAGATCATATGATATATACTATTACCTCATATTTTTTTATTTTCTAAAATCTTTATAAAAGTGGTATATGCATACAACAAGAATATTTTCATTAAATAAAAATGAGAAGAGGATAGTCAGACTTTTACCAGCATATTACATGTTCAAAGACATTCAACTGACTTGTAGTTATAAGCAAATATGGGATAGCACTGTTGGTTGCAAAAAAAATACTACATAAAGCACTATTTAGGTTAAAGGGTTTCCTCCAAAAAGATATTTATTATTCATATTATAAGATGATATAAGATTATTTAATAGATATTACCAAAGAATTGGTAAATTATCCTTTACTTATCAGCTGTCAGAATCAAGGTATAGATTATATACTCTCCAGAGGTATTTATTCTAGTCATAGAGAATATCCTGTGGAAAGTCCAAACAACAGATCTATTCCTCATTGGCAAAAAAGTTCCTCCAGATAGTCCATTTTATAGACAACATTGCAATGATGGCATAAAACACTAGAAAACCCTGAACTTCCTCAATAATCCATCAGTCAATCAATGAGAATTTATTAAACACAGATTCTTGCATCTGTGTGAATAGATACATATAGGTGTATTTGGGATATTTTTATATTTTATTTTCCCAATTACATGGAATAACAATTTTCAACATATGTTTTCTGAAATTAAAATATCTGAAATGTCTCCCTCCCTCCTTTCTCCCTGCCCCAAGATGCTAAGCAATTTTATCTGGGTTAAACATATATTATCAGGCAAAACACACTTCCATATTGTTGCAAATATGTGTATTTCAATTCAAAGTTAATTCAAGAAATTCCCCATGAAACCACATTAGCAAATATGTATTTCTCTTCCTTTCCTTTTTCATAAAGATCATTTACAATGTACTGCAGAATTTCGACTTTAAGATTTTCCTATCCTTGATATGATTTCCCATATAGATTCTCAAGCTATGGAATCTATCTATTTTATCTATTTTTTTCCTCCAAACTTTTAGAAATCTCATTTCCTAAAGTCTAAATTATAACTGACTAAGCTCATTATTCCCCTCTATGGGAACATACATTCATAGTCTCTCAAAGTGTCTATCATTAACTGTGTTAACCTGATGAACTTGCTGAGCAAAACTCAGATCTGAATTACAAATAGTGGAAATGACTATTGGGGGGAAAAACATTACAGTTACATATCTAGAGCTATTTAGTAAAGATTAGATAGGCTCTGGTAGAAATCAGCAGTTCTGTGATCCATCCTTACTGGACTTAAAAGTGGTAGCACCAATCAGCATAGATGGCCCCATGTTCAGATATCTGACCAAGGAGTTTTGCTTCAAATATTCCTCTGATGGAAAAAGATCATAATGATATGCAAGATACCTGGCAATCCATGTTAACTACTTTCCTTTGTTTCCCATTCCTCATAGTCTCATAGGTCAAGAACTGTCCACATGGGCAATTCTAGATTGTTGCAGTGAATATTGGTCATTTTCCAAAAAGTTAGTATCTAAATTAATATTAGAGCAGTTAGAAGAAATATACATAGAGGTTGTGGGAATAAACTGATTATGATAATATGATATGATATGCCAAAAAAAATCAAGGGGTGAAAAAGAGGATTGCCCTGAGAGAAAAAGGAAGGGAGAGGTGGAATGGGGTAAATGATCTCACCTAAAGAGGCATGAAAAAGTATTATAGGGTAGGAAAGGATGACAGCAGTGACAGACAGTGGTTAAACCTTACTCTTATTGTAATTGGCTCAGAGGGAATAAAAACCATATTTATTTAGATATAGAGAACTGGAGGGGAATAAGACATGGGGGTGTGGCAATAAAAGGTAGGGAGAAACAGGGAATTGTGATTAAAAGCAAAACACTTGTGAGGAGGCAAAGAGTGAAAGGGGAAAGAGCATAATCAAAAGGGGGAAATAAGATGGAGAGGAATACATAGTTGGTAATCATAACTGTGAATTTAAGTGGCACAAACTCACCCATAAAACAGAAGTGGATAGCAGGTTTGCTTAAAAACCAGAGTCTTATGATATGCTGTTTACAAGAAATACATGTAAGGCAGGGAGACACACACAGAGTAAAGGTAAAGGGGTGGAGCAGAATCTATTACACTTCATCAAAAGTAAAAAAAGCAGGAGTAGGATTCATGATCTCAGACAAAGCTAAAGTAAAAATAGATCTAATTAAAAGAGACGATGAAGGAAATTGTATCTTGATAAAAGGTACTATTGATGATGAAGTAACATCAGTATTAAACACATATACACCAAATGGTATATTGCCTCTAAATTTTAAAAGGAGAAATCAAATGAGTTTCATGAGGAAAAAGATAGTTAAACTATGCTAGAGGGGGACCTCAACCTTTCCCTTTTACAACTAGCTAGATCTAACCAAAAAAATAAGCAAGAAATTAGTAAAGAAAGTTAATAAAATTTTAGGAAAGTTACATTTAATAGATCTCTGGAGAAAACTGAATGGGGATAAAAGGCAATATACTTTCTTTCCAGCAAAACATGCTATCTACACAGAAAATGACCATGTATTGGAACTTTAAAACTTCACAACCAAAGACAGAAAAGCAGAACTAACAAATACATCCTTTTTAGATCATAATGCAACAAAAATTATAATCAATCAGGGGTCATGGAGAGACAAATTAAAAATTAATTGGAAATTGAATAAGCTAATTCCAAAAAAAGGGGTGGGTCAAAGAGCAAATTATAGAAACAATAATTAATTTCATTAAAAAGAATAACAATGACAAGACACCATATCAAAATTTATAGTTTTGCAATTTATGCAAAGCAGTATATAGGGGAAAATTTGTAACTCTGAACATCTGGCTTCAGACACTTCCCAGCTTTGTGACCCTGGGCAAGTCACTTGACCCCCATTGCCTACCCTTACCACTCCTCTGCCTTGGAGCCAGTACACAGTATTGACTCCAAGACAGAAGGTAAGGGTTTGAAAAAAAAAAAAAGAAAGAAAGAAAAAGAAAAAAGCTAGAAATAAAACAAATTTCTCTTTCTATCTCTTGCTGCAAAGTAGCAGGATACAAAATAAACCCACGTAAATTATCAGCATTCCTATATGTTAACAACAAAATCCAGCAGCAAGATTCAGAAAGAGAAAAACTCTGGACAACACTAAATACTTGGGAATCTACTTGCCAAGAAAATGGAGGAATTATAAGAACACAATTACAAAACACTTTTCATACAAATAGGGTCAGATCTAAACAATTTGAAAAACATTAATTGCTTGTGGGTAGGAAGCTAATATAATAAAAATAAAAATTCAACCTAAATTAATTTACTTATTTAGTGCCATACCAATCAAACTACCAAAGAAACTGCTGGGGAAAATTAGAAAACAGTATGGCAGAAACTATGTAGTTTCATACCCTATACCAAGATAAGGTCAAAATGGGTATATGATTTTGACATAAATGAGAATACCATAAGTAAATTAGGGGGAACATAAAATAGTTTATCTGTTGGATTTATGGAGAAGGAAAGAATTTGATGGAACAAGAAAAAAGAGAACATCAGATACAGAGTGGATATTTTTTACTATATCAAATTAAAAAGGTTTTATTGGTATTTATACAAACAAAATTAATGTAGCCAAGATTAGAAGGGAAACAACAAACTGGAAAAAACTCACAAAAAAATTCTCTGACAAAGGTCTTATTTCTCAAATATATAGAGAACAAAGTCAGATTTGTAAGAATATAAGTCATTCCCCAATTAACAAATGGTCAAAGGATATTAACAAGTAGTTTTCAAATGAAAACATAAAATCTATCAATAATCATATGAAAAATGTTCTAAATCACTTTTGCCTAGAGAAATGAAAAATAAAACAACTCTGAGTTACCACTTCACACCTATCAGATTGGTCGATATGATAGTAAAGGAAGATAATAAAAGTTGGAGGGGTTTTGGCAAAATTGGGACACTAATGCATTTAGTGGAGTTGTGATACAACCATTCTAGAGGGCAATTCAGAACTATGCCCAAAAGACTTTTAAAGCTGTGCATACCCTTTGATCCAGTAATACCACTACGAGGTCTGTAGCCCAAGAGTTAAAAAGTATGGGGGGCGGGGACCTACTTGTGCCAAAATATTTATAAAAGCCCTTTTTTTGTGGTGGCAAAGAATTAAAAATTGAGGGGATGTCCATCAATTGGAGAATGGATGAATAAATTGTGGTGTAAGATCGTGATGGAATAAGATGGTCTATAAGAAATTATGAACAGCACGGTTTCAGAAAAAGCTGGAATGACCTACATCAGTGATGGCAAACCTGTTAGAGATGGTGTGCCCAAACTGTACCCTCAAGCCACCTGTGAGCCTCCCCCACCCCACATTACCGCAGACAGGGAAGGGAGGAAGTGATCACATTGCTTTGCTGGGGGGTAGGGAAGGGCAATGTGAAAAATGTCCTCAGGAGTGTGTGGAGAGGAGGAACAGAGCAGCCCCCTCCAGCAGGTAGAGGCACATATGCCGTGGGTTTGCCAACATGGACCTACATGAACTGATGAAGAGTAAAATAAGCAGAACCAGGAGAACATTGAACAGGGCCACAACAATATTGCGGGATGATCAACTGTGAAACACTTACTTTCTCTTAGCAATACAAATATCCAGAAAAATTCTAGAAGACTTATAACAGGGAATGCTATCCACCTCTGGAGGAAGAACTGTGAAATCAGATTGCAAATCAAAGTATACTATATTTCACTTTAGTTTATTTATGGTTCAATTTAGGGGTTTTGGTTTTATAAGTATTCTCTTAAAACAATTACCCACATGAAAATGTGTTCTGCATAATAATACATATATAACCTAGATCAAATTGCTTACCATCTCCAGAAAGGGAGAGGGAAGGGAGGGAGGGAAGGAGACAACTTGGAATTTGTAACTTCAGAAATTTATGTGGAAAATTATTACATGTAATTGGTAAAATAGCTTTTAAAAAAAACAATTAGGCCCTGGGTAGTAATTCCTTATTCCTTCCTCTGCTTTCTGAAATATAAAAGAAATATCAAGGATTTGTCAGTTGTCTTGTTTTTAGAAGAAATAATTGAAGGACTCCCTCTTTATCTGGGCTATCTATTGAATACTCTCTATATTTTGCCTTTGGCCTGGCTTTTGATCTCTATGAAGAACCCATAATCTGGGTTTTATCCCTGGCATCTGGCTGAGCTATCTATAGAATAGCTTTCACAATAATATAAACTTTTAGAACAAGAACACGTCTGCAGTATTCACTTTCACTTTATAATGAATTATATCTAAGCTCATTTGGAATTACATGAAGGAAGTTACTAAAAGAGCCAAACTCTTGACCCAGAAATTCCATTAATAAGAATATACTTAAAAGAGATCAGTGACAAAAACAGAAAAACTCCATACATACCAAATTTTTAAAGCAGGACTTTTTTTTTTTAGAAAAATTTTCCATGTTTACATGATTCATGTTCTTACTTTCCCCTTCATCCCCCCCTCAATCCCTCCCCATAGCTGACGCTCATTTCCACTGGTTTTAAAATGTGTCATCAATCAAGACCTATTTCCATATTATTGATAGTTGCATTGGTGTGGTCGTTTCAAGTTTACATCCCCAATCATGTCCGCATCAACCCATGTGTTCAAGTAGTTGTTTTTCTTCTGTGTTTCCACTCCTGTAGTTCTTCCTCTGAATGTGGGTAGCATTCTTTTCCATAAGTCCCTCAGAACTGTCCTGGGTCATTGCATTGCTGCTAGTACAGAAATCCATTACATTCGATTTTACCACAATATATCAGTCTCTGTATATAACATTCTCCTAGTTCTGCTCCTTTCCCTGTGCATCAATTCCTGGAGGTCATTCCAGTTCACATGGAATTCCTCCAGTTTATTATTCCTTTGAGCATAGTAGTATTCCTTCACCAGCATATACCACAATTTGTCCAGCCATTCCCCAATTAAAGGGAATTAAATTAAATTAAAGCCCCCAGTCATAGCTACACACATACACGGTAGAATAATCCTGAGACTGGGTCTCAAGACTCTTACTATCTCTGTCTCTTTGACTTTATTTTTCTTTCCCTGAGCACAGGTGACTGAATAGCAGTCTTGAGAACAAGAAATTCTTAGTCAATAATCATTTCTTTAAACACTTAAACACTGCAGACCAAAGGCTAGGGATAAGAATACAAACAAAAAGAAATATACTTCCTCAAGGGGCTTGTATTCTAATGGAGGAGGCAAAAAGGGGTGGGAAAGTCATGGTGGCTAAATCCAGAGAGTGTGTGGTGGCCCATCTGGACCCTTCTCCAAAATGGAGAATCTGAAAATAATTTACTTTACCACTGGGAAGTGGTATCTATAGGAACACTCAGTTTTAGCAGTTAGTTAATGGGTTCTGGAAGTTAGGGGTTCATTGATAATAATTGTGAGTAGTGCTTTGTGAAAAGCTTCTTGTTGGAAAGGATATCCAGCTGCTAGGAGGAATAAATTCCTAAGATAAAGGCCTTCAGTTGCTACACAAACATCACAGATCAAAGTCAATGGAGAATATCTGTTTTCAGATACAGATATTTCTTGAGAGTCTTTTCTTCCTTCGAGGTAAACCCAATAGGTGTTCTAGGTTGTTATTCAGTTGTTTCAATCACATCTGATCCTCATTAACCCCATTTTGGGTTTTCTTGGCAAAGATACTAGAATGGTTTGTCATTTCCTTCTCCAGCTCATTTCACAAATGAGGACACTGAAGCAAACAGGGTTAAGTGACACCCCAAGTCACAAACTTATGTCTGGGACCAGATTTGAACTCAGGAAAAGTAGTCATCCTGACTCAAGGCTTGGCATTCTCCACTGTGCCACTGCCTCTGGGTGACCATTTTGTATTTAAAATATTTGTCAATCCATGCTTATGAGTTTTTGTATACATTTCTTTTCGGGTAGAAGAAATAAACAACTATCCTGTATATGATATCTGCTATTTTGTACACTTTAATCATTTTCCTTGAAAAGACTATGTTAATCTTTTTTGGAGGGAAATTCAAGATAAGAGCCATATTTAAATTTGACTTTAGAGATTTCTCTGAAGTTCTACTCTGGGGTGGGAGCATAATGATCAAGAAAATGTGAATAAAGTCTGATGCCCTTTCTTTAGGTTTGGGCTCCTTATAGAACTCATCCCAGACTGCCCAATTTTAGAGCAGGCTACTACTCCTAATGGGAGAGTAGACTTTTCTTTTCCTTCCTTGTTTCTTCTCTTTCACTTTTTAAAATTTCTTTCCTTCTTTAAAAAGACATCACTCCTTCCTAATAGTTATTTGTCTGGGAGCTATATATAGTAATCTCCTTCCTCCTATTCAATTGAATTCAAAAACCTCACCATCAAAAAGGAAGGACAAAATTCATATCGATAAATCAATACAAAAGTTCAAATAAAATTGTTTTTGATTACTAAAGGGATTAAAAATATAGCCATGTGAAGATATTTAAACATGCCTTCAATAAGATTTTTAAAATATATACTGTATCTACACACAGTAGATACTCAAATTACTTCAACAAATATTTAAGTGCTTACTATGGGTAAGGCTTTTTGCTAGGTGTTACATACTTACTTAAAATATACAATAAAATTTGTAAAGGATTTGTTGAAATGGGGTTTATGGATTTGCCAGTTAGCACAGTGGATAGATCTCCAAGCCCAGAGTTGGGAGGACCTGGGTTCAATTATGTCCTCAAAGACTTCCTAGCTATGTAACCCTGGGCAAGTCATTTAACCCATTTGCCTAGCACTTGCTTTTCTGTCTTAGAGTTATTATTAAGACAGAAAACAAAGATTTTTTTTTAAAAAATGAAGTTTAACACAATGACACTGTGCTTGATTTTCCTTTGTTTTGGTTTTAATTTTTTTTAATTTCTTATCTTCTGTCTTAGTATCAATTCTAAGACAGAAGAGAAGCAATTTCTTGTGCTCTTACTTCAAAACTTATTGAATTATTTTAAATTTTACTTTCAACATTAATTATATGTCATCCTCTCCCAAGGAGGATCTAAGACCCTCAAAGGTAGAGATTGTTTTCATTGTCTTTGCATCCCCAATACCTAGCACAATGCTTAGAATATTGTTCAGTTGTTCAGTCATTTCCTGTCATTTCAAACTTTTCTTGACCCCAGTTGGGGTTTTCTGGGCAAAGATAATGGAGTAGTTTGCCATATCCTTCTTGAACTAATTTTATAGTAGAGGCAAACAACGTTGAGTGACTTGCCTAGAGTCACACAACTAGTAAGTGTTAGAGGTCAGATTTGAACTCAGGAAGATGAGTCTTTCTGACACCCACCTAGAACATAGTGTACATTTAATAAATGTTTATTGAATTGTACTAAATTGAATATAGTGTTATAAGCGAATTATGCTTAGTGATTCCTTTTTTTAAAAAGTTAAAATCAGATTGCTGTGTCCCTCTAAAAGAGTGAGATTTATGTCAACTCTTAGAGTGAAAAAAAAGATAGTATATTTCATTAAAGGGTTTCATTTTGAAGTTAGTATAATCTCTGTAGTTCCCAGCTTTTGCTTCATGTTGAAACTCTTCTCGCAGGCATTAAAATAAAGCCATGTCACTAGTATTTTAACTGACAGCTTCTCGCTCTGATTACTTCCTTCTGATTTAATGCACCCAGGCACCTTAAACATTTGGGAACCTTCCCTAAACTGTAAAGGAATTCTGACTATCCAGCCCCTGCCAAAGTCAATAGGTAAAGAGCAATAAAGTCCTAGTGTCATCACATTACCATGACAACACTGGCACTGAACAGAGAGGATGTAAATTGGGTCTTGAAAATTAATAAGCTGCAGTGAAAAATCTATGTACTAACTCTGACAAGTGGTGCATAACCATGTGAGACCTCCAACAATCTTCCAACATTTCCATACAAGAAATGAGATCATGAATCTATTTTAAGGAAACAATTCAGCTTAGCCAGGGTCTTTGGGCCTGAGAACATAGGGATTCCTTTGACCTGTATATATTGGTCTGAAGGGAAGTTTCTCTCCCTCATCAGGCAGAAGAAATGTAAAGCTGTCTTGTAGGACTTTTTTTTGGACCTGTAGTTACTCCAGAGGCAATTAGATGGCAGAGTAGATAGAGTGATTGTCCTGGAGTCAGGAAGTCCAAAGTTCAAATCTAACCTCATATAATTATTATTAATATTATCAGATATTAAATATATCAGATATTTATTATATTATTATTTATTAGTATGTGATTCCAAATAAGTTACCTAGTCTCTGTCTCAGTTTCTCCTATATCCCTATAAAATCCTGTATCTCTATAAAATAGGGATAATAATATAATCTATCTCTTGGAATTATTATATGGATCAAATGGCATAATATTTATAAAATGAGGTGTGTGGGCTATTCAAGGAAGACTAGTACCTCTGGTGTGAGAGCTTACCTACCCCTTTTCCATGACTGCTCTCCTCCTTTAGTGTACATCTGTCACCCAGCTCTCCCCATGGATCCAAGAAGCTATAACACATGCAGCGGTCACACCCTAGAAAACCATCTCATGCAGGCAAGCTAAACAACATTGAGGGCAACTGGCAGGTCTCAAATCCATCTGTGAGTCAGGAAGCTATCCACTCCAAGTATGTAAAGAAGGAGCAAATGAGAACAATTTGTTCCAAAGGCCATAAAGATAGCTGAAACAGGCAATGTGGACCACTTAGGGCTCAGTTAGACAGAAAAAAACAAGATCTTCCATTATATCCTGAGCCTTCACAAGTCAACTTGATTGCTCTCTTGTCAGTAGGAAGACTATGGGAGAGAGCATGAGGCTGATGACTTTATGCAACTTGGCCTCACTTAAATACAATTTATGAGTGAGTCAAAAGACATGACCCAGGATGTCATTTTGGTCCTCTTTGAATATGAAGAATGACAACCAAACAACCATTTCTAAAATATTTAGCACACAGTAAACATTAATAAATTCTTAATTCCTTCCTTCATTGTTTCTTGGTGAATTCACTGCCCGTTCCCTATGTTCTACTACTTGGAAGCTCTAGCTCTGAAGGTTCAGAAAGATTATGTTCATTCTAAGAGATTTCTCAGTTGTTTGTTTTGTTTTGTGTTGGCTCATATCCCCAACTTAATATTTCTCCTGGGAACATCAGAAATTGATTCAAGTCTCAGGATACATAAATAGGAAAAAGGTTATCAACCATTCATGCATTCAAGTGATTGAGACATTGTCTTTAGGACTAATTCTATTTAACCCTTTAAAACAAAATATAAGTGTATATCAAAGGATTAATTCTAGTGTCCATAAAAAAAACAACAATAGCTCTTCTTTCCTCTTAAATGATTCTTACTTTTCCAGCCACCTCTATAAGCAGAAATACAAGTTGTCAACAATCTTCCACTTGTAAGTGTGGATTTAAGGTAAATCAAGGATAACTAAGCACTCATCTTGGAAGGGGACTAGAAGCCCAATCCCATGGAACTCTGAGGGAATTCTGGTTGGGAGGGGCCAATAGCAAGAGGAGTTTGGAAGAGGCTTCTCAACTGTCACTTCTCTCCTGACCGGTGGAGGAGCTGGGGGGTTGGTTCTTTGTTTGGGAAGTTTGGATTGTGGGGTGGATCCTGAGTGAATTGGGTTCCTTTGTACTTTTAAGTTTGACTATTGGGAGATGACAAATACCAACAAAGAAGACATTGAACAGCCATTCTCCAATTTGGCGGGAGAGAACAAACTCCTGGGGGCAGCTTTGAATGAGGGAGAATCCCTTCCCTGATCCTGCCTGAGTCAATTGATCCTGTTACTTCCCTGTGATATTAGTTTAGAAATATTTGATAGGAGACTGTAGGGGGAAAAGAGAGTTTTGTGACCAAGTGACCAAGCCACAGAAGAAGTCCAGAGCTGTTCTCTTGGGGAGAAGACTTAGTTGATAGTGAAGTTCATCCTTTCCCTCCTTCCTTGATTCCCCTATATAACATTACCCCTGTACCCTTGAAATTAAGTTATCCTTTAATAAACCCCTATAGTTTGATACTTAAAGTCTGGAGCAGTTACATTGAGGGGGAAGGTGACTGATCTTATGGCTGAGGGGAAGACCATTACCTGAATCCATCTTGAGGGGTAAATATACTTGTACTTAGGAATTGGGGGAGGCTTATCTCAATAGGGCTGGCTCTGGGGGTGGGATCCTATCCATTAGGGTCACAACTGAACCCCAACACCTTCCTTCAACATGCCCGTTATAGCTTTGCCAGTTTGGGAAGTTCATTGAGTTTATTCCCTCATAGGTCTTCCCTGGGGTGGGGAGTGAGTGATTAGCTGATCTGGCCCATTGAAAACTAACAAAGGGGGAGTCTAGATACACCCCCCCACCATCAATACTCACCCCATACACACTATAATGAATCTCACTTCTCAAGGACTTTTATAGTTTTCCAGACTTTGAGTCCTACAAACTAAAAAAATCCTTACTCACTAGGGAAATCATTTGAAAGGAATTTCTTTTTCTAACTCTTGCTTTGTGGAAACTTTGTGGAAAATATATAGAAATGCTAATGATTTGTGTACATATATTTTGTATCCTGCAACTTTGCTAAAGTTATCAATTATTTCAACTAGTTTTTAGTTGATTCTCTAGGATTTTTTAAGTATAACATCATAAAGGGAAATCACTTGAAATCAATATTGATATCCTTCCCAAGACTTACATAGCCCACATAATTCTTATTATCAGAGAAAGACAAGATTTATTCTTCCATATCTTGTCTTTGTTCCTTGATACTTTGCTTATCTTCCTCTAGCTCTTGCCTGGTCCAGAAATTCCTCCAAGCCTCTAGTACATCAAGCTCTAATTCCTGATTTTGCCAGCCTGGCTATTGTTTCTCTTGTAGTTCCAGGAGGTACTGTGTGGATTGTGTGGGGGAAAGTGAAGGGAGGAAGAGGAAGGTTGGTAGGATGGATGGGAGAAAAGTAGAGGAAGGGAAAGGAAGATAGTGGTCCCCCAGCCCTGGCAAGGGGAAATTGATCAAAGCCCCTAATAAATGATCAGAGAGCAACTTTAGGGTTTGAATAGCTAGGCTTTATTTTAATTAGAAAGGAAAAGGTCTAGGGAAAACTAGGAGGTAGGAAGAAAGGGGGAAAGGCCCCAAGAGAGAGATCAGGGTTCAGGGTAGAGAGAGCAAAGGCCCCAAACTTTCCCTTTTATACTTTCCCTGACACCTCCCCCAAAGGAAGTGGGAGGTGCCAGGGGAAGTTGTAGCAGAGAGAGTTCTGGGAGTTGTAGTCTTCCAGGGCTTACAATAATTTCAAATGACACAGGATGCATAGCTCTCCCTCCAGGGAACTAAATGTATGTCTTTTTAGTCCAGTCCCTTTCTCTGTCTCTGTCTGTCTCTCTGTCTCTGTCTCTGGCTGTCTCTGTCTCTGTCTCTGTCTGTCTCTGTCTCTCTCTGTGAGTCTCTGTGTCTCTCTGTTTCTCTCTCTCTCTTTCTCTCTTTCTCGTAGGTGGTATAGACATGTAGGTGAAGATATTCTAAAGAGGTTGACTTGGAATCAGGAAAACCAGAATTTAAATCTTGCCTCAGATGTTTATTAGCTCTGTGGCTCAAGGCAAGCAATTTACCCTCTATCAATCTCAGGGTTTTTTAAATTTATGAAATAAAGATAATGTTATCCATTTCCCCACATTTTTGAATGACTCAAATGATATAAAATGTAAAGTGTGCCACAAACTTTAAAATGAAGTAAAAATACTAGCTAATTATCATCATCATCATTACCATCATCATCAAGGTTCTAGCTATTCCTTCTTTTAAAGACCAAGAAATTTGTTTCAATATTAGCTTGCCATGAAACATCAATCCTTGTCAATGTGGTATCATAGACGCAAAGCATCTCATGACATTTCAAATAGTGTAATATGCAGAAATGAGTAGCCATTTTGTTGGGGGTGCAAGTTGGTAGTTGCCACTTTGGAACACAGAACCTGGCAGAGCACCCAGGGCATGTGCCAGGGTGACAGTTAAGGACAGGGTATAAAAGGGGGTCCTCAAACCCCTGGGAATTTCACTTCTCTGACTCACCTAGAGGTTTAGGGAGGAATGGGTTTGGGCCCCAGGGTGGTTTGGGAGTGAGTTTCTTTTAGGCAGGTAGGGACTAATTCTATTGTTAGGAAATATTCAATAATTCCTTGGCATAGACAACATCCTTACATTACTAGCTAGTGAGAACAGCAGTATCATACCCAGGGGCTTGCCAGCCTCTGGGATCAGCAATGAAGCAACAGAGTTGGGATCTGCCCTCAAGACTTTCTCATACTCTGCACCTAGGGAACATCAACCAGTGCTTCAAGATCTATTTAACATCAACAATTTAGGCAAGATGTTAGGGTTTCTTTCACCCACTTTCCTACTCTTTACCTTCTCTCTGTTTAATTATAAATAAACCGTGGATAACTTAAAGCCTAAACAATCTTGGAGCCTTGCTTACCTTACAATCAACCATCTAATTATTAGCAGTCAAATCCACATCACAACTTCAGTTAAGCAAGCCTTTCCAAGCCAGTTTATCCATCTTCAATTTGAGGTTTCAGGAAGTTTCATTCTGCTTCCTTTAAACATTTCTAACTGTCTGGCTGGATTGATTCCAAGCCCCTGGGCCTGTGGCAGAGAATCTTGGGTTTAAAGGAGACCTGACCCTACTGCTATGGGAGTTTTTCTAATTCACATACAGCCATGGTTTGGGACTCCCTCCCTTTCATAGTCCATCATAAGCATCTGCCTAGGCCCCTTTGGCTGCTCCTAATAGTTCCCACATAACAACAGTTAATTTCATTAAGGAGATTTTATAGATTATTGACATCATCAATACCAGAACGAGGGGATCACACATAAAAGAAAAGGTTCCAAGACCATGCGTGGGCACACTCACTATATAATTATGAATTATTTGTACAGAAAATCATAATATAGTAGGATTTTGAATTAGAGCTGCATTCCTTATGGACAGAAGTCATTAAGAGAAAGCATATGGTATTATTTGGACATTGAAATAAGAAAGAGAAATTCAAATATGATTAGCCTTGGGCAAAATTATGAAGTAAATAATGTATATTCCTGATATCATCCTGGCTCCACCATTTTCAATGTCCCTTCTTCTTGGCACCCTTAACCTACCTTCTAGGTGGCCAGTTCACCTGTGCCTCTGAGTTGACATAAACTGGGTTCACTCATGTTGTTTTCTAGATTCCCAAAGCCTTACACAAGCCAGTCTAACACTAGTCCTATATTCTAGAGCTATCTTTCTTTCCTATGTCTTCAAAAAATTTATCTTCTATTTGCTTCAGTCAGCAACAATCTTCACCATATACCTTTGGAAAAAATCTGGCAAACTATTCATGGTGTGCTGTCAATAGTGATACCAGCTATTACTCCAAGTTGGTATGTCTCCTTGAAATATTTGTGTTGTAATGTGAGGGGGAAAGAATTCTTTAATAAATGAAAGGAATTAAGATATAAGCATAGGGAAAATAGTCTATATGAATGTAGCCAAAGTCTTCTAATTTTAAATCCATTAATACTCCCACTGCACAAGAATATTTGATATTCTTCCAATTTTCACATCACAATCAGTTAACTAATTATAAAGATTATTTCTGATTATCTGTGTGTATGGACTATACATTTGCATATAGTTTTTTAGGAAATAAACAGAGCTATCCTAATTTCTTTCAAAAAAAAACCTTGGTATTGTATCTCATTTTTAAAAGTTTGCATTTTTTATTTTTAGTTGTTATTTTTTAAATTAAGTTCAGTTAAGTTTCAGTTCCTTTGATGAAACAGAGCAATTTCTTTTATGATTGAATAATCAGTAAATGTTCCCCTTAAAAAATTAAATCAAATTCCCTAGGTTTATATTCTAATAAAATATGCTGCACATAACTATGATATGACACTAATGTGTATAAATCCCAGGTAAAACCATGTCCCTGCTTTGCTCAAAGAGCTGTAGTAGCTTCCTATTACCTTAGGATAAATGGCAAACTCTTCTATTTTCATCTCAGTCCCTTCACAATCTGCGTCCAGACTGCCTTTCCAAGCTAATTAGATATTGCTCCTTTTGTGAACTCCATAGTCTAGCCAAACAGGCCTTCTAGCTATTTCTAGTACACAACATTCCATCTTCTGTTATAGTGCATTTGTGGAGGCTATTGGAAGGCACTCTCTCCTTAATTTTTCCTTTCTGAAATCCTAATTCTCTTCAAAAGCTAGCTCAAGTGCCACATCCTATCTAAGTCCATTCCCTGTAGTGTAGCTACTATTACTGTGCTCAGCCTGCCCCATTACCAATCAATTTGTATTTGCTTCCATGCCTGCAAATTTTTCTCCCAGGGAATATAAACTCCTTGAGGACAAGAATTGTTTCCCCTTTTTGTCTTTGTATTACCAATGCCAAACACTATGTCTAGCATACATAAACACTTAATAAATGCTTTCTGATTGATAACTTCATTCCTCTGAAGTAGCATCAGTCAGATACCTTACTTGTAATCTTCTCCTGATAGCTATCCTTCCTTCCCCTTAAACATATGGTATCTACAATTTTTTGAATTTCTATTCTTTATTTAGGAATGAGTAATTATGTATTTCTAGGCTCATGAGATCACAAATTTAGAACTGCAAGAAATCCTAGAAGTTCATCTTCTCAACTTACCTCAATTTAGAGATGTGACCAAGAGAAGTTAAGTGACTTGCACAGTGACCCACAAGTAGAAAGTAGCAGAAGCAGGGTTAGAACTCTGATTCCCTGATCCCAGATTCAGCATGCTTTCCACTATAATTGAGACTCCAGGGAAAGAACTAGTGTTATCTTTGTTTCCATGTGAATATAGGCTGTGGAAATTGTGTCTGCAGAGACAAATCTAACAGAGGGGGTGATAATGAAATCCTTCAATAAATTATCAAAAAAAAAAAAAAAGAATAGTCTCCTAGAAATTTGGAAAGATATAGCACTCAAGAGAGGGGCAGGGCAGGGAAAGCTTAGGAAAGTGGAGAGGAAGAAAATGGACTTAAATGCTAGAGCAGATTAGCAGAAAGTAGCATAAATATAATAATTCTGAAAAATATAGGTTCCATAAGAAGAAAATCAAGAAGCCTCCTGTCATGAGGATTTCTAGGGGCAGAGCCAAAATGGTAGAGGAAGTACTTGGCTAAATTCTCACAAAATTCACCTCTAAACAACTTTAAAATAATGCCTCAAATCTAAATCTATAATGGTAGAACCAACAAAAAGTAAGAGTAATATATTCTCTTAGCCCAAGCTAATTTAGGAGCATAGAAAGAGAGATCTGTGACACAAGGTTAGAGGGTAGCCCAGATCCCATATGAATGCAACACTAGTGGTGGGGCTTGATGGTGGCAATAGATACAGCAGCAGCTTTGGGAATTCCCAAACCTGAGACTCTAGATATGGCAACTTGTCAGAAAGAGATTTCCAGGGACCCCTGTGCTAAAACTAGATATGGAACTAGAAGCCATTGGGCATCTACATTAACCTATAGCCACTTCTGGGAAACAGTTCATGGACAGGGAGGAATACTTTCAGACAAGAAAGGAGCAGGGACCCTGAGTAGTAGTAATAGTAATAGTACAACTTCCAGTCCTAAAGGAACACGGATCCTGAGGAGTAGTATCTTTCCATTTGGAAAGGAATAGGCACCCTGATAAGTAGTAGTTATTGCAATCCCCAAGAGATCAAGAGATCAGGTACCCTTTTATAAGTAAGAAACAGAGCAAAGACTAGGATAGCAGAGACCACATTTCTCCCCAGATCATGTTACCTTGGAAGCACTGAAAAAATTGAAACCCCAAGAACTAGCTTTGACAACAGCAGTGCAAAAAAAGCCTCAACTTTGAGACAGTACTCCTCCTTCCCTATATCAGGAATAGAGTTCAAATTTAACAAAAGTTTGAAGAAATAGGCATGCATAATGACCAAACAACAACAACAACAACAAAATCTGATCATAAAAAATTCACTGTGGTGACAGGGAAGATCTAGACATAAACTCAGAAGCAGCCAATAAAATCCAACCAGCTATAAGCAAATCCTCAAAGTGTGGGGGAGTGGTGGGGGAAGTGGAGTGAATTGGAAACAAGCCCAACAAGAATTCCTAGAAGAAATAAAAAATATTTTCAAAATCAAATGAAAGCAGGGAATTATGAAAAGATAAGTAACAGCTTGGTAAGTGAGGCACAAAAAATATTGAAAAATATAACAACAACAGAATTGGTAATATGGAGAAATAGATGCATAAAATTCAATGAAGAAAATAATTTCTTAAAAAATTGGGCAAAAAAAACCTAATGATTCTATGTCCAAGAAACAATAAAAGAAAGTCAGAAGGATGAAAAATATAAGACAATGTGAAATATCTCATAAAAAAAATTGACCTGGAAAATAAAGTAGAGATAAGAATTATTAAATTACTCAAAAGTCATGACCAAAGGAAGAGCCTAGACATCAAGAAATTATCAAGGAAAACCAACCCAATATCTTAGATCTAAAGAGTAAAATAAAAATTGAAAGAACTCACTATTCACCACATGAAAGAGATCCCAAAATGAATACTCAAAGGAATAATGTAACCAAATTCCAGAGCTTTCAGGTCAAAGAGAAAATACTTCAAGTAGCCAAGGAAACATTCAAATATTGTGGAGCCTCAGTCAGATTCACACAAGATTTAGAAACTGCTACATTAAAAGAGTGATGAATTTAGAATATTCAAAAAAAGGTGAAAAACAAGGATGGCAACCAAGAGTAAACATGCTCATAAAATGGATTATAATTCTACAAGGGGGGAAATTGATATTTAATGAATTAGAGGACTTTCAAGCATTTCTGACAAAATGACCAAAGCTGAAGAGAAAAAGTTACTTTCAATACAAGACTGAAGAGAAGCTAAATAAATGTGAAAGATAACTCATAAGATACTCAATTAGGTAAAGCTATTTCATTTTTATATGTGAAATTAATATATGTAATTTCCAAAAACTTTATCATTATTAGAGCAGTTAATCTGAATTCTACATGGCCAGAGAGCTTAGAAGTAGATGTGATTAGTAGACTAATTTGGGATGAGGTTTAAAAAATGGATGGGCAAAAAAACAAAAAGAGATAACCTAGGTAAAGGGGAGGAAGGAAGAAGAAGTAAAATTATTTCATATAAATGAGGTACACAAAAAAGAAAGAGCTTTTACAGTGGAAGAGAAAAATTATGGGATAGGTGAACAATGCTTCAACTTCACTATCATCTAAATTGGTTCAAAGAGGTGAAAAAATATACATATACAAACACTCATTTGGGTATATAAATCTATCTTACCCTATAGAAAAGTAGGAAGAGAAAGGGACAAGGGAAGAAAGAGACTAATAAACAGGAGGTTAAAGAAAGGAAGGGAGTGGTCAAATGCAAAAGAGACTTTAGAGGAAGATAGGGAAAAAAGAAAGAGAGAAGAAGATACAGAAGAAGATAAGATAGAGGGAAATTCAGAGTTAATAACCATAATTGTGAATATGAATGGGATGAACTTACTTATAAAATAGAAGTTTATAGCAGAATAGAATAGAAATTAGGATTCAACAATGTTGTTTATAAGAAACACACTTGAAACAGGCACACACAGAATTAAAATAAGGAGCTAAAACAGAATCTGTTATGCTTCAGTTGAAGTGAAAAAAAGGCAAGAGGAAAAATTATGATCTCAAAGACAAAGTAAAACTAAATCTAATTAAAAGAGATAATCGGGGAGACTACATCCTGCTAAAAGGTACCATAGACAATGAAGTAATATCAAAACTAAACATATATGCACCAAATTGCATAGCATTCAAATTCTTAAAAGAAAAGTTATATAAGTTATAGGAGGAAATGGGCAATAAAACTATACTTGTATGACAATTTAAAATTCCAAAACATTGGCTTGCAGGTAAGAAAATAAATGTCTTGATCAGGCTAGTAATGACAATAAATTAATGATCTATGATTCTCTTAGTAATCAAACTTGATATGGGCATACCTATGCATACCTTTTTCTTAGCTGGACATGACACCTTCACAAAAATTGTCCAAGCATTAGGGCATAAAAACCTAATAACCAAATATAGGAAAGCAGAAATATTAAATATGTCCTTTTCAGATTAAGATGCAATAAAAATTGTATTCAATTAAGGGCAATGGAAACTGATTAAACCCTAATTACGAATTAAATTATATAATCCTAAAGAATGAGTGGATCAAAGAAAAAATCATAGAAACAATCAATAATTTCATTAAAGAGAATGAAAACAATGAGACAATGCCCAAAATTTGTGGGATAAAACCATAGTACTTAGGAGAAAATGTATATCTCTAAATTCATGCATCAATATAAGAGAAAAAGCAGATCATTCTTTTGTTCTTTTTCTAGCATTTTTAGTTGTATACAAATCCAGTTAATCTCCAAAATGGAAACCTAAAACCAAAAGAGAAATAAGTAAAATTGAAAGGAAAACAAAACAAATTGAACTAATAAATAAAACTTGAAGCTGGTTTTATTAAAAAAAACAATAAATTAGATAAATCATTGTCTAATTTAAATAAAAGAGATAAGAAAACCAAATTACTACTATCAAAAATGAGAAGGGTGAATGTATCAACAAAGACGGAGTTATTTTGTTCAGTTACAAGTCAGTAAAACTAACAATCTAAGTGGAATGATATACTATTTACAAAAATATAAATTGCCCAGATTTACCGAAGAGGAAATAGAATTCTTAAATAATCCTAATTTAGAAAAAAGAATTGAACAAACCATCAAAGATCCACCCCACAAAAAAATCTCCAGTGCCAGTTGGATTTACAGGTAAACTCTACCAAACATTTAAAGAATAGGTCATCACAATTATCAATAAACTATTTGAAAAAATAGGTAAAGAAGGAGTACTAAAAAAAAGAGTGGACTGAATATGTGATTCTATCATTTCATTGGTATAGGTAACTGCCCCTAATGAAGCAACTCTATCTCCCAAAAATAGGTCAGCACATTCTCTGCCATGTATAGTGTTAGAAAAATGCTTAAGGCACTAAGAGGTTGAGTGATTTGCTTAGGATAGTGCAGCCAGTATACATTAGAATAGGACATTAATCCAGGTTTTACAGACTATAATGCTACCTTTCTATTACACCATGCTGCCTCTTCTTATATGGAGTAACTGTTATGACATCGTTTCTGAGAAGGAAAAAGATAGGAAATGAAGACATGGAGCATATAAAGGAGGGATAACATTGTGGGAGAGGAAGATGAATATGAGTACTTTGAGTCTAGGGGAACCATCTCCCAAAATAAAGTAAGCTCCAAAGCCAAAACAGCAACAAAAAAATAGCTATAGATTTGTGTAGAGACCCTTAATTTGTACTTTGCTCTTCTCTTCATTGGTAATTGCAGAAAAAACAAACTGATTCTATTTGTATAAGCTTCTACTTTATTAAAGATTTCCTGCCCACCTGTGACTTTCTGATAAGGCTAAGCAGAGAAAACATTTTCTGGAACAAGTCTGATCTTTAATGTAAATTTGCTTATTTATCAACTGCTGTATCCTCAAGGTTTACACAATCCTGTCCCTCATTTCCTTTCTATTTCAGACTACCAATAATTTGCTTCATACTCTAAAAAGAGCTTGAAACATTACAGAAACTCTGTCTATAACTGAAGAAGCTGGAGTTTCTGCTACCAAGAACACCAAGCAGTCTTCCTTAGAGCACTGTTATGTTGATAAATAACAGATATTTGGGGGAAGCAGATAATTATGCCAGGGCCAGTTGCCACCAAGTCACAGACACTGACTGACAGGCTTCAGTGAGAAGGGAGGGGGTATGACACTCCTGCCTCTCAAGCTCCTCCCACCCCCCCAAGCAGTTGATTTTTAGTTGGAAAATGGAGACTGGCTAAGGTACTTCTGGTAAGTTTCTGTTGAAGCTGAACTCCAATGATGTTCCCTTTCTTTAACTTATATTCCCCACAGGTCTGATAGAGGAATAAGTAGAAGCTAGTTATCTAAATGTTGAGGACTGAGATGGATCTGATCTTAAAACTGGCAGCTGAGAGGATTCAAGCTAGGTGATAAATATGATTTGTGAGTATCCCCAAATAATTCCCAGGCACAGATATTGAAGGTAAAGCTTATATTAAGAAGGAAAGAGGAAAGCTATAGGGGGTAATTAGGGTTTGGATAAGGAAAAGGATAACCCTGATCTGTTAGGTTGAAACTGCCCTTCCCCCTACAGTAGGGGGTGAAGGGCACTTGGCTAAACTGGCTCTCTTGCTAATAGTGAATATTTCTAATCTCTAAATCACTAAATAATTGTTGTATTGATGTTGGTAAGGACCAATCCTACTAAGCAGCCTAATTCCTGAGTAGAAACCACGATGGCTTGCAGCCACAATGGCCCTCTCAGGTGAACCCCCAAGTCAGGAGCAGTAAGCAGTGTGATCTGCTCACATTAACCCCCTGAAGCAACTGCCTAACCCTTCTCAACTGTCCCCTCACCCAAAGTTCTCCAGGGGGGGGTCCCCTGGAATTCTGAGTGAGGTTGACCCTGTATTTTGCAGGGATTCCATGTTGCCATCCTTTACATAACAGCACTAATAAAATTTCTTTTCATTTCAGCCTGCTTCCTTACTTTATTTACCACCAGTCTCATGATCCTGCATAGAAGATGAGATTCTTCCTTAGCGCTTAAGAATCATTAGCTGAAAAACTTTCTGACACCACTAAGAGGTGGTGTCAGAACAAACTACTTCTGCTATACAATTTAGCTCAGGACTATCCTTCTTTCTCATAGTTATTTAAGTTTGCTATGAATTTTTTTAACAGTACATATAAAAGATAAAAAATAACCAGAAGAGTTTTAGTCATTTTTATAATGGAATCTGGGCTGTACTCAAATATGGCCCAAGGCAATTTTGGGGTCACCATTAATTCAAAAACACAGCTTACAAGTTCCTATTAATATTTCTTTTTTCTTTAAACCAAACTAGAGAATGTGTTACTTCAAATTAAATACAATATTATAAGCAGTAGATTAGTGATAAGGACTAGAGTTGTGATGTTATTGGTATAGGGAAATCCCAGATGAGGAAACTATCTCTGCCAACCATTAGGTCAGCACCTTCCCTACAGTGTATAAAGAGTTGCCTAGGGCACCGAGAAGTTAAGTGATTTGCCCAGGGACTCACTGCCAGCACATATCAGAACTAAGATTTCAACCAGGCCTTTCTGGCTTTGAAGCTAGTTATCTCTTTGCTATGCCAAAATACTTCTCTATTACAATAATCTCAGGAATTCTACAACTATTTTGTGAATCAGACTCATAGTTGTGGTAAAACAATCAGCAGTAACCCTTACCTCAAGTATGTCTTGTTAACTTTTTGCTTCTGCCTCAGTAAATACACACCAGCACAGACCTAGGTTGTAGCTAGAAAATAACCTTTTTTCATGGTAACTTCTGACCTCTAGTCTGGATTTATGAGAATTCTCATGGAGCTTCACTTAGCTAGGCTAGCAGAGGAGACTCAAATTCATTCAGCCTCAAGAATCACTTCCTTTCCTATAATATTGGTAGAGTTTCCATGACATGATTTTTCAGTTCTATAAAGAGTAAAAGCTTCGCATTACCTTTTTTTCAAACATTAAAGGGGTATCCCTCAGCTTTTGAACATACTGCTTATCATTTTTTAAAGTACATTTTAACAACACATGAGAAACTCTAAATAGACATAGTAATGATAGTTGGCATTTATTTCGTGCTCTAAAATTTGCAAAACACTTTACAAATATTGTCTCATTTTAGTTCACAACAACCCTGAAATATTGGTGCTTGTATTATCCCCATTTTATAGATGAGAAAACTGAATAAGATAGAGGTTAAATTAAGAGGTATCTAGGCAGCACAATGGATAGAACACTGGTCTTGGAATCAGAAGTACTGAATTCAAATTCAGGCTCAGAAACTAGTTGTATGACCCTGCTCAAATCACTTAATCCCACTTGCCTCAGTTTCCTCATCTGTAAAATGAAGATAATAACAAGATGGTTCTGAAGATAAAATGAGATAATAACTATTAATTATGAAGTGCTTTGCAAACCTTAAAGCTCTATATAAGTGCTAATTATTGTTATTATGCTACTTTGCAGCATCACACGGTAAGAGTCTGAGAAAATTTAAAGTAGTATTTTTCTTACTCCAGATCCAATACTCTATTCCCTCTCCACTTAGCTTCCTCTAGGAAGGTACTAATTTCCCTCTAATTTTTCCTGATAGAAATTCTTTCATCCCTTGTGGGATCATATAGTTGTGGCAGGAAATCATAAATCTAAGGTCTCTAGTTGCTTCTATTCTTTTCTGATTTTGAGTTTGGAAACCTGAATCTTCAGAGAGGAATCTAGAATTCTGGCAACCCATCCTTGTTATTGCAAAGAAAGACACAAGCAAAAAGAGGAAGAGACAAAGAAACTGGATACTGAGATAACAAATCACAGTATTTGTGTCTCCTTGGACTGATAAGCATCTACTTCCTATATTTGCATCTTTTGAAATTCACTTTTATTAATTCATTCAGGGATAACAATGAACTGGCTTTGGGAAAGCCTAACCTATAAATTCACAAAAAAAAATTGGTTTGTATCCCAGCATAGCATTTTATTCATTTACAAAGATAGAAATATAACAGACAAATGAACCAGAATGCTGGTTTCAGTTATTCAGTATATTATATTCTCAGGAAGAAATCAAATCACAATCAGAATGTTGGTTGTTTAAATGTACACAGAATCAGAATAAAGGGAATTGGATAACCTTAAGGGATAGAGCTATGGAGCTATGATATGCTAATGTATTCCTCTCTCTGCACTATAAAATACAGTTGACAAGTAGAAAAGTAGTCATATAAAGAAATCAGGATACCCTGTGCTCTGGATGATAATGCATAAAGTGATAAATTATTTACTGGACAGCTCTCCATTATTCTAAACTTCATGCAGACCACTGCCCTTTGACTTACATTTGCCATTAACATGTCAGAGATCCCAGGATTTCAATTCATTTGACATTAGTTACATTGAGATTTGTTTTCTTCCAGGGGGGATATTGAGAGATCCACTAGTCTCATTAGCCAAAGATTAACAAAAACTCCCTAAAGGAGGGTTATATCTGCTTATCAGTTAATCAGCAAGTATTTATTAAATGCAGACTTTGTCCCCAGACTGTACTGAGCACATGGGATACAATTACAAAGAATGAAACAAACTATATACCCAAAGAGCCTCCATTCAAATAAGAAAAGATGAGTATCAAGTATCGATAAAATTATGAACAGCACAGATATAAAATGAATAAATATAAATACATGCAAAGTAACCAAATAAAAAGATAGTTTGAGAGGGAGAGCACTAATAGAGGATCAGAAAAGGTCTCATTTAGCAGTTGAAGATATAGCTTTATCTTAAAGGAAGTGAAAGGCTCTGAAACAGAGGAAAGGAAAGGGTTCTTTCTTTCTATGCTTTTGGTTTTTTCATTGATTCTAGTTATATTAAATTTCAGAGGGTGAAATTTTCTGATTTGATCCCCCAGTTTTGGCCTTGGTTACTGATAGAGAATATAATTCTACATAGTCACTGATTACAGATGACAATTAAAAGCCCCTTGTTGTGCTTGAAAGAATTATGCAAAAGAGAGGTGGAAACTATGGGAGACTGGACATACTGTCAAATTCAATTATGTTTTTTAGCTTTACTTAATTGATTTTTTTCCTCTCTTAATCATTTTTCCATAGATGTTTTGGGGGAATGGTGGAGGGAGGATATATTTGGACAGAAAGTAGGTGTAAAATAAAAGCTATCAATAAAAACTTTTTTTTAAAAATCAAAGAAAGATTTATTAGTCAAGACGTAATGTAGTTTTATTACCAATTCCAGAAAAAAAATGACTCCATATGGGCCCTGAACACTTTCTCAGACCAGAGTACTGATTTACTCCTGTGATTCCAATGCAAATTTTTATTCTCTGCAAAAAACTGAAGAGGATTTTCTTCAGAAGGTTTGTATTAACTGATCATCAAACTGCAGGCTAGAATTATAGCCCACAAGTTGTTATCAACAAGGAAATTTGTACAGACAAAATAATCACACTTTGTCATTGCAGAGCTATATTTGAAAGAGATCAAATCCCTCAGAAACGGAACATAAGGTGGGTTTTTGTTGGTTGTTTTTTTTTTGTTTTCTTTTGTGGCCTGAATGTATGATTTCATCTTATAGAAACTTCCTTATTTCAATGTAGAGTTTCAACAGCTCTAAAATATATACAGTCTTAGAGACTTGCCTGAAAATCCTGAAAGACTAAATGATTTGCCCTGGGCCACATAACCAGGCAGTCAGAGGCAGGATGTGAACCCCTTTTGTTTGTGTCTGAGGCCAGCTAACCCTATCCCATAGGCTATGCCACCCGTCTGAAATATTAGCTTATTAAAATAATTTTATAAGTCCCCCAGTCAGCCAGTGATATTGACCTTGTACAATTGGTACATTGAAGGAAATAGAAGGAGAAGGCACTGAGAAAGCTGGTCCTCCAAAGAAACTGCTGTGATTGGTGAAAGGCTGTTGCATTTTTTATCATAGCAGGAAGTTTATTCTTGTTCTGGCAGATAATTAGAATCATGAAAATTCTGTTTATTTAAGAAGCCTCTGTTCCTCTCTCAGCCGGGGTTTGTGAATCATCTGTTTTACATAGGAAAGCAAGATATCTTATATAAAAGGTAAGGGGCCTGTCATCTCAAAATAGATAGAGAATAACAGCTACAAAAAATTCTCTTTGCCCCCACTCTACTTTAATAATGCATATTTATACACTTTCAACTTTTCAAAACACTTCCAAATTCTTTTTATCTTTATAGGTTTCTTTTTTAATGACAAAACAGTCACTTCGATTCAACAAAAAGTTTATTAAATGACTATTATGTGCCAGGTATTATGACAGGAGATGGGAATGCTCAGAGATCTATGATCTAACTGATGTGGATGGTCCTTGTAACGTTATAGATAGCAAACCAACCATACCTTCTCATCCTTTTTACAACTCCTATAAGTTTGCCATAAGACATTCACCTAATATGTTAAAACCCTGCCTCATTCTCCCCTTATAATAGTAAGTATTTATATAGTTTGTTAAGGTTTACAAAGTGTTTTCCAAATATCTCATCTGGTCCATCTCTGGGAAAGAAGTGTGACTATTATTAAACCCATTTTAAAGATGTGGGAACAAAGGAAAGCAGAGGTTAAGTGACTTACCAAGTTCACATAGCTAGTTTGAAGTCAGATTTCAACCCTTATCTTTTTCATTCCAGGGCCAACACTATCAATGTACTACTTAGCTGCCTCTATGTCTTGAGGATATCAATGGAGTGTTCAGAGTATTCCATCGTTCTTGCCATGTGAAAAGCATATCTTCTTCACTGGTCATTTCTTTAGTGAGATCCTTTCATCTGGCTCTTCAAAGTTTTATTTATTATGTGTTAGAGTCTCCTCATACCTGCTATGGGTTCCTTCATTGCCTTCTTTTTTTGTAATTTAAATTTATTTTTTTTTGTTACGTTAAAAATATCCAGTTAATACCACCCCTCCTTCTCTCCTCTCCCGCCATTAGAGAAGGTATCATTTGACAAAAAGATATATGTACATATAAAACTAGGTCTTACTTATTTCTATTTATTAGTGCTTTCTCTGAGATGGACATAGACAAGTTAGTCTTCAAACAATATTTCTTTTGTTGTATATAATGTTCACTTCTGAATGACAAGCATTCTTAATTCTTCAGAGACTGTAGTGTTCTGTTTTGTAACAACTAGATGGCACAATATTCGATAGAGAATAGAGCTGAGTCAGGAAGACTTGAGTTCAAATGTGGTAGATATTTACTTGCCTCTCTGACATGAGCAAGTCACTTAACCCATTTGCTTCCGTTTTCTTAAAATGTGAATTAAAATAGCACCTACTTCACAGAGTTATTGTAAGGACCAAATAATATAGTATTTCTAAAAAACTATGCACAGTGTTTGACAAATAGTAGGCTGCATGTAGATACTTAATTCTTTCCCCTTTCCTTCCACCTACTTCAAAATCACAGAATAATACTGAACGAATAGTAGTATTAAAAAGATGGACCTTTGTTTCTGGTAGAAGTCTGTTGTCATTAAATGAGCTTTGAAATTTCTTGAAGGTGCTGTGAAGGACACTGGACTTGGATTCAGGAATATATGGGTCAAATCCTGCCTCAGACATTTGCTAACTTTGTTACTTCTGATAAATCATTTAATCTCTCTGAGTCATGATTGTTTAATTTATAAAATGAGAGTAGTGGATTTGATGATTACTAAAATCCTTTCCTTTTATAGTTGAGGTAATGAGGTTCAGAGAGGTAATTTACCCACTATCTAGCTCTTAAGGAAGTACTTTAATTTAAATCTTGCTGACTAATGAATTGTGCAAGTCCAAGTTTTCATTGAGGATATTTGAACCCAAGTCCTCTGACTCTAGAGCCTAGATATGTTGTAGAAAAAATTTTGTTTTTTCTAGAGTCTCCCTTGCACCATATTATTTCTCATTCAACTCTGAACCTACGATCTTATGACATTTTCACTCAGAAATTTCCTTGAACTGCTAAAGATTTCTTTATGTAAGCTGTATATGTGCATGTAATTCCATAATTGATCAAGAATTATGGAACTGGAAATATAAAATCTAGCAAACCTGGAGTTTTCAAGAATTAATGAATGGAAAATATTTTCTTCATTCCTAAATGTATATGTGGACAACATTGATGCTTTCAATAATACCTTTAAACCCAATCAACTTGATTTTGCTACTATTCGGGTTAAATAGAGAACTAAACAGCACGAACTTTCTTGATATTATTATATCTGGAAGTTGCAGACAACAAATGGGAGAGGGATTGTCCAGTACACCATGCTTACAATCTGAATTAACTAGTAAACAAATGGTTTGCATGTATAAGGTCATCAGACATCCCAGATTCCCTGAGAGAGCTCCAGTTTCAATTTCACATCTCATTTTCACCTCCTGACTGCCCCATAGTCCTGGATTCATTCCCAGATCAAGACTTGGCTTCTGCCTGCAACCAACCAACTGCCGGAAAGGAAGGGAGCCAAAATCCATAAGACTTGGAAAAGGAGATAAGCCTGAAGGGTAAATCAACCAGCTAACAGGTAACATGGATATTTTTTCTAGATGAGACAAGGGAAAATATTCATGAGATGAGACCCTTTCCACTTTCAAAATAGAATCCCAGGGTAGACCACCAGATACTATATTCTTGAGCTGGAGGTTTTTGGCGGCTTATTAAATCTTTTTTTCTTTTTGTACCATAGAGCCTTTGGCTATGTGGTGCAGCCTTTGAACTTCCTTTTCAGAATTATGCTTTTAAATGCATAAAATAAAATGCACAGAACTACAAAGGAAATCTACTAATATATACATTCATATTTTTCATTAGCCTTTGGCTTATATTTATGTATTTTTATATAAACCCTTGAGCTAGAAGTTTGGAGAACAAATTTTGACCCTTAACTTGCCATCTTATTTCTTCCATTGGGATATCTTGTAGAAAAAAAAATTTTGTTTTTCCTGTTTTCTCCTTCTACTATTCATCCCTTTCAACAAAAATCTCCAACTTTTGTGTGCTTGCAAAATGTGAGTATGGACCTCTCAATTCATCTTGTCTCTGGAGATGAGTGCTGTATTGGATGAAAGTTTTTTTTGAAAGGCAAAAGAAAAGCAGAACTTCAAAAAGACAGGTCTCGATTAGTACAGAGGAACTCTGGACTAAATCTATTTCCAGATCTTTATAGCATACAAACCATAAGAAGCTAAAAGTAGCAAAATAACACTACCAAGACTCTCTGTCATAGACAATAAATATAATAGGCTGAAGGACATATAAGTAATTGATGAGTTTAGCTACATCTTAAATCACAGAAATCAAAATTCTTCTGTGTCTATAATAATTCTAATCTCTAAGACCATAATCTGGGCTAGCTTCATTAGAAGAATGGGCACCTTGAATTGGTTTTCCTGTATAGATAGAAGTAGAACACCTATAAAGAAACTATCTGTTCTTTCTATTTATATGACTTTGGATTAATTAATGAACTTTCGGTCTTTTGTTTTGTTTATCTTTAAAATAACAGGACTAAATTATGTAACTTTTATGGTGCCTTCCAGTTCTAAACTTTATGTTCCCAGGAGTAGTCAATCAATAAAACAACCTATATATATAAAGAAGAAGTATAACCAAGACAGAAAAAAGGATCCATCTGATACTATGATTTAGGAGTCAGATTCACCTACTCTTAGGTTTCTAACCATCTTCCTGAGTCTCCTTACCTAGAAACTTAAAATTAATTTGAGAAAAATATCTCTCATCAAAACCATTGAGTCATAGATTTCCACCAAGCAGAGTATCCTTTCCCAGGGAAAGAATTCATCATTAAGACTATCTGTGGGGAATATATTCTACTAGGAAATCTCCTTTCTTGGTCAAAAGTTGAATATTAATCTTTCCCCCTACACTTTCAAATGAGGGTCCAGGGGTGGGAAAACCCTCAAAACTAAGCAAGATGGTTATTTCTTTAAGGAAATGAATAAAACTTTCTTAGACCCTATCAGGGTCAGTGAAAGTGTCTTATCAGAAAACATCAGGGCAACTGGGTGGCTCAGTGGATTGAGAACCAGGCCTAGAAATGGGAGATCCTAGGTTCAAATCCGGCCTCAGACACTTCTCAGCTGTGTGAATTTGGGCAAGTCATTTGACCCCCATTGCCTACCCCTTACCATTCTTCTGCCTTAGAACTAATACATAGTGTTTATTCTAAGATGAAAGATAAGGGTTTATAATTAAAAAAAGAAAAAAAAGAAAACAGATGTCATGTCTTCTTTATAGTGACTCATATTTACCTTTCCATTGGTGTAAATTCTTCATTCAATTCAATAGGAATTTATAAAAAATACCTTTTGTGCCAAGTAGTTCAATGGATAGAGCACTGATCTTGAAATCAGAAAGACGTGTACAAATCTCTCAGCCTTGATTATGTGATCTGTAAAATGGAAATAATAATAACCCATATCTCTCAAGGTTATTATGTGGATGAAATGAGTTAACATATATAAAGCATGTTGTAAAACTTACAGCCTATACAAATGCTTTGATTATCATTATTATTATCATGTGAATTTTAAGAATCATCAATGTGTATTATGCCACTCATTAATTTCAATTCAATATGCAGTATTTTCAAAAAGTGGATGCTAAACAATCACCAACATCTTGCTCAGAAATCTGTTTAGGTTTTATGAACTATAAGAAAACTTCAAGGGCTACCAAGAGCCAAAAATAGAGCAAGAAGAGAGTGAACTAAATTGTCATTGGAAAATTCCACTGATTTTTGTTCAGTGACCTTGTACACCTGTGAAGTGGGAAGATTATAGTCACTAAAGAACCAAAGTGGCAGTTGGAGAGAGGTTCATGGTAGGCTTAAGTGAAATACAATAGATTATAAATTAGAAACAAACAGGATAAGTCATGTATATGATGTCATCAAAGAAATCTATTATTAGGAGAAAAAAAAGATATGTTGGTCAAGTGTAAGAAGCAAAGTCTAAGGAAATCTTACTAGCTCCATTAATATCTATGCAGTCAAGAGAATGTGAGGAAGACTAGATGAGTCACAAGTAGCAAATATATGAAAAGATTAAGATTTAAGAGAATCTTAAATAAGGATAGGAAAGTATAAATTAATTGTGAACTGCACTTTTGGAATGAATGCCCCTGTTGATGAAATCACATATCCTTTGAGTCCATCTATCAATCAATTAACATTTATTAGTCACCTACTATATGTCAGGCACTTTGAGAAACACTGAGGATAAAAAATAAAATTGAAACAATCTGAATCCTCAAGGAATTTATAAACTAATGGGTGAGATAACATGTACAAATTTAAGTATATATAAGATGGGTACAAAATAAATATAGATTTTTGTGGAAAGGGCATTAGTTGCCAGAGAGATAAGGAAGGACACACATATACAAGCAGAGAATACATACAAACAAATACAAGGTAGTTAGGGCACTAGCAGTTGGGGAAAATCAGGTTACTTCCTTTGGAAGGTGATGCTTAAACTATACCTAGAAAGAAATTAGGTGATTCTGTGAGGTTGAAGTGAGGGAGGAGTACATTAATAGGCCCGGGGAATTACAAAGGCATAAAGATGGAATATGGAGTTCCATGTAAGAAGAACGCAGAGCATGCCAGTTTGGTTGGAGCTTAGAATTCAGAAAGGAGAGAAAGGCCAGCGTGTGAAGGACTTTAAAAGAATACTCCAAAAAGAGCTCTAAAAGAGTTGTTTTTATTTTGTCCTTTAGGCAAAATAGGGAGTCAATAGAATTTATTAACCAGATCTGTGCTTAAGGAAAATCATTATGACAGATATATGAAAGGTGAATTAGAGTAAAGAGAAATTTAATGCAGAAAAACTACTTAGGAGCCACTGATAAATAAATATACTTATTTATATATTTATTTCTGATAAATAAAAATAAAATCCAGGTAAAAAGGGATGAGGACCTAAAGTAAAGTGATTATATGAGTAGATAATTATGAGAGAGGTTATGGAAGTAGAAATAGCAAAATTTGGCTACTAATATTCCTAAAGCATCAGTCTAACCATGTTACTCCTCTTATCAAGAAGTTGTAATGGCTCCCTATTTCCCTTTGGAGGAAATACAAACTTCTTATTTTGGCATTTAAAGGCTCTTCAGAATGTTTTCAGAATACCTTTCTAGGTTTATTTCACATTATTACACTTATAAATTCTACATTTTATTGGCAAACTGACCTACTTAATATTTCCTGTACTTGATATTTCATCTTGCATGCCTACTCATTGCTTTGCCCCTCATCTTTACTTCTTAAAATTCCTAGCAATCTTCAAGGTTCAGCTCACTTGGTAATTTCTATCTGAGACTTTTCTGATTCCTCTAGTTGTTTTTGTTGGCCCCTGAAATTAATTTGCATCTACTTTGCATATGTTTTATATTTACTAACCTATACATAATAGAATCAAGAATTTTTACTTGATTTGGACAGTTATTGAGTAAAGGAGTTACTTGATAAAGCAGTACATTAGGAAGTCTCCTGAGCAAATAATATGAAGAACAGATTGAAGAGGGGAGAGCCCAGAAAAAGAGGTTATTTATTATAATAAACCAGGGAAGAGAAGATAAGGTCTTGAACTAGATTGTAAGCACTGAGAAGAAAAAGAGGGGAAAATAAATATAATGACAATAATAATAACAAAAATAGCTAAAATTATATAGTGCTTAGTATGTGTTAGACACTATGGTAAAAATTTTACAAATACTATTTCATGTGATCCTCACAACAACCTTAGGAGATAGGTCTTATTACCCCCATTTAATAGTTGAAGCAAACAGAGTTTAAGGGACTTGCTCAGAGTCACAGAGATAATCAGAATCTGATGCTACATTTGAAATTAGGTCTTCCCAAAGAAAGATATTGTCATTATACTTCACGGATAATTTCCCTGTTTCAATCCAGAGTCAATATGGCAGAGAAAAGGGAGAATCTCACCTGAACTCTCCTAAATTCATCTCAAAAAAAAAAACCCTTAAATATCTCAAAACAAATTTTGAAACAGTAGAACCCACAAAAAGATGGATGAAACAATTTTCCTGCCCAAGACAACCTAGAATATCAGCAGGAAATATCTNATGAATTGATGCAAAATGAAGTAAACAGAACAAGAATATTACATGGTAACAATATAGAATGGTGATCAACAGTGAATAACTTAGCTGTTTTCAAGAATACAATGATCCAAAACAATTCTGAAGGATTTTTATGGTAAAAAAAAAAAAATTCCATCTACTTCCAGAGAAAGAACTGATGGAGTCTGAATGCAAATCAAAGTACTTTTCTTTGTTTTTCTTGTAGTTTTGTCTGTTTGTGTGTGCTTTCTTTCACAACATTACTAACATGGAAGTATGTTTTGCATGATCACACATGTATAACCTATATCAAATTCGTTGGCTTTTCAAGGATGAAGAAAGGGAGAGAGGGAGAAAATTTGGAACTCATTTTTTCCCTCTTTTTTGTTATCAGGCAAAACACATTTTCATATTGGCTACTGTTATAAGAACACACTCATACAAAAACCAAAACCACAAAATAAAACCATAAATACCCTGATATGAAAGACAGTATGCTTTGATGTGCATCCATCTTTCTCTGGAAGTGGATAACGTTCCCCAACATAGGTCTTTCAGGATTTTCCCAGACCAGTGATGGACAAACTTTTTAAAGAGGGGGCAAAAGGAAAGGAAATGCTCATCTGTCAGTCTGTTTCTAAGGCAACTCTTTCAAAGTTTCATTGTATTGTATCCTACTCATTGTATTCATCAGATTAGGAATAATGTCATGCAGCGGATAGAACATTTCAGGGGAACCCATCTGGCCTGCAGGCCATAGTTTGCCCATCACTGGCCCAGACCATTGCATTGCTGAGAGTAGCTGGGTTTTCACAGTTGATCATTGCACAATATTGCTATTTTTTGTGTACAATGTTTTCCTGGGTCTGCTTACTTCACTCTGCATCAGTTCATGCAGATCTTTTCAGCTTTTTCTAAAATTATCTTGCTTATCATTTCTTATGGCATAATAGTATTCTATCACCAACATATGCCACAATTTGTTCATTCACCTATCTATGGGAATCCCTTCAACTTCCAATTCTTTGCTGTCACAAAAAAAAAAGAACTGCTATATTTTTGCACAAGTAGGGGCCTTCCCCTGTTTAAGGATCTCTTTGGGATACAGACCCATTTATGGTATTACAGGATCAAAGGGTATGTATGGTTTTATAGCCCCTTGGGCATCGAGGAACTCAAATTTTTAAAAATGAATGTTAAAAATGTTTTTACATGTAATTAGGAAAAATAAAATGTCAAATATTTTAAAATAAGACTTTTTTGCTTCTTTATCTAAGTAGTTACTTTAATTACATAGTTGCATGATGCTACTAACTGTAAGAAATGTCCATCTCTCTTTTCTCCCAATCAAACCTTTCTTAATTGCTTTACTTTGTGCTCTAAGTTTCTGAGTTTGCACCTCTGCTATTCACAATATTTTTGTTGGATCTCAAGTTAAATGAAATGTACCTTCAGTCATTTCAAGAACAACTATCACATACAAAATTAGGCACACTACTTTCTGATAGAGATTGTCTTCTAGAACTTTTTAGTATTGTAACTACATAATTTGAGATTATACTAAAAACTGGGGGGGGTGTTCTTTTCCCTAAAAGTAGCAGTATCAATTCCAGGAAAGGGAAGAGAGAATTTAAATATAATTTAACAATAAACACATATACATTTACACACAAATATAAATGAATAAAAATAATTTTGAACTCTTCCAGGTACATACATCATCGTGGTGAATTTTTCTTTTCCAACCAGGTTGATTTGAAATGAAGAATTCATATTGCAGACGCTCTCACAACAGGGTATCTTTCAAAAGTATAGGTCATTCCCATCAAGACATATGCTCTAGCCTGTCCTCCAAAAAGAGGCCCAGCAAGAAATAAGCATAAGGTATTTTTACTCATGGAAAACTAAGATCTGTATTAATAGGATTTAATTTTTGACATATAGCAAATACATTTTCCTTGTTAGGAAGGAAAATAATACTTCTCATGCTGTGTTTAAACATCTTACATTTTAGGAGCCAAAATATTCTTTCCCTCTTTTCTGTTATTTATCTACATAAAAAAAGTTAAAAAAAAAAAAAAAGAAAGAAATACGTGAAAAAATGTTTGGCTCAAAAATAGCCTTTTAATCAGTGAAGTGATTAGAAAAAACCACTTCCAGGAGTGTCCAAGAACAGGATTCCAAACAGACTTTAGACTCAAAGCAAATAAATTTCCTCTTGCTCTAAGAATAACATCATTTAGCTCCCAGAACCTCAGTTCCCTCATATTTAAAATTAGGATACAAAAAACATTGGTATCTAGAAGTTTTGTGAGGATTAAATTCAATTCAATAAGTATTTATTAGATGCCTACTACATGTCAGGCACTGTGTCAAGCATTGGGGATATAGAGACAAAACCAAAGTTATCCCTATCCTCTACATTTGCCACAGAGAAACAACTACAAAGATAAATAAATACAAAATATACAGAGAGTAAATTCAATGTAATTGATAGTAAGAGGGAAGAGAAGTTAGCAGAATACTAAACTGTAGTGAGATCAAAAAAGGCTTAAATATACATAAAATGCTTTATAAACTTTAAAGTGCCATATAAATTTCATTTATTGTACTCTATTCCCAACATATTAATATAATTCTGAATACATAAAGACTTAATTGAATAATATAATGTTTGACCTCATTAAAAAATTACTTACTGGGCAAAAAAATCACCCTTTTTTCTGTGCATCTATAAAATAACACTTTCTAATGATTATTCCTATATAAATGGAATACCTTGAGAGGTATTGGTATTTCTATCACTGGATACCTTGAAGCAGAGGTAGTATTACCTCTCACTAGAGACATTGCAAAAAGGCACCCAGTTCAGATGGACTAAATCATCTCTGATATCCTTTCCAATTCCAACATTATGGGAAACTAATTTTTTTTTATTCATAGGAATGTCCTACCACCCTTGTTCTCTATTTGTTCTGATTTTATAGGCAACTCAAAAAAGCATGATTGGCTGGTTTTTTGGTTTATAGAATATTAGACATAGCAAATTAGGTCATGTGGTCACTATAAGCTTTATATTATTTAATGTTATAGTCAACTTCATATTTTATTTATAATGCTACAACTCCAATATAGATTCACTTGGGTTAAATCAACCTAAAGCCCATAAAAAGCATACAGGCAAAAAAGACTACTTTTCCACTGCTAACTCTACATCAGGCAGATAAGGCTTTCAGTTTTGGATTAGGTAAACTCTTGATCCATTGCATGTGACCTTAAATTATTCTCCTTCTACTTTATAACTCTAGTTATAATGAGATCCTCCCATCAGTTTGTGAACTGATTAGAAACTCTCCTTACCTGAGCTTCACCCAAGCCGGGTATTAAAAAGTGACTCCAATTCACCCCTCAAAAAAACTTTTCCCACCACATCTAGGTCTGATCAGGAATGCTGATTATATGCCTCTCTTGGGGCATATAATTTTGTCACATGAACCCCAACTTTGAGTTTTTCTCCAACATCTCACCCCAGCCACAGATACTGGGTGAATTCCTTACAACTTTAAAAAGTTCTGTTTATTTTGCCATTTATTGGGTGTATGTATGCTTGCTTATCTCATTGCTACACCACATGATAATAAAGTTCATGATTATGTCAACTTATTTAGCACCAGTTTTCTCAAAATTCCCAAAGCCAGGTATTTGTTTTAACTCAAGCAGTGAGGCCAAATAAATCAGGGAGAATAAAGGGAATGGAAGGAAAGATCATTATTTTCTTGACAAATAGGAAACAGGCAAGATCTCAAAATGACTTAAAAATAAATTTTTCTGAGGCTGATTTTTTTTTGCTTTCATATTACAAACATTTCTGGGTATGTCCCATAGCTCTACTATAGAGGAAAAAGAAATTACTGGTGTTAAAGGACCTGTGTAAAAATGTTGGCCCATTATCTGCGTGATCTTGGACAAGTCACTTAACCTCTCTGGGCACTAGTTCATTTATCTATATAATAAGGGCATTAGACTAGATGTCCTATAATGTCCTTTCCCTATCTAAATCTATGATTTCATAATCTTATGATATGCCATATCCCAATCCCCTCCTTTGTAAAAAGAAAAATAATTGAGAAGGCAATGAATGCAATGACCTTAACTGTTTTAAACATTGTTTTCCTTAGCTTCACTTTTCTTCTGGGGGGTGGGGAGTATGTTTCATATGTTCTCTAGAATTATAATAATTTTTTAAATACCTAGATTTCTCTTTTCTGTTAGTGATCTTTTCATTCACATATTTATGATTATATGTTGTTCTTCTGAGTCTTTTTACACTCTGTATTAGTTCATATAAATCTTCCCATGCTTCTCTGAATTCATAATTTCTAATGCACAATAATATCCAATCACATTTATAGATTATCATGTTCAGTCATTTCCAAATTATTGGATATCCAACTGACTTTTGAAAGCAAAGAGAACTATCAGTTCTATTGATTCTATGAAGCTGCCATAATTTTTCCCTGTCTGATGATGTCATTCCACCAGATGGTAGGAATAGGGCCACTTAGAAAGACAGATGGTAAAGTAAAGCCATGGTAAGTAGATATAACAGATTTTCTCCTGTCCCAATTCCTAGCTATTCTTTCCCCTTCCTCTTTTTACATTTCTTCTATCCTATTCTGTTTCTCCCCTTTTTTATGGATTCTTTTTCCTCAGGTATCTTAGGGAGGTACCATTTTATTTATTTAATAAATTTTAGACTTGAATGAGGTTTTACAACAACAATAATAATAATCAGTTATATGTCAATTGGATTTTAAAGTTTTTAAAGGTACTTTTCTCATAGTATATCTATGAGGTGTTCAGTATACATTTTATCTCCAATTTCAGATAAGGAAAATCAGATTCAAAGAGGTCAAATCAACTGCATGAGGTGACAAAGCCAATAAGTAGAACGAGGATTCAAATATAGACCCTTTGACTTATACAGTTCTAGTGCAATTCTCTTTCAATTAGACCAAACCTTAAGAAAGTAGAGGAAAGAAATACTGCAGGAGGGTCAGTATGTAAGAACTATTGATCAGTGTTTCCCAGATAGATTTAATAAGCATATCTCCACTTCTGTAGGGTGGATGAGGTGTTCAGAGAAGGATATTATCTCAGGTGTGAAGGATTGCCAAGCCCTTTTTAGAGCTGCTTGCCTCCTTTGGTGTCCACCTGTCACCCAGCTCTCACTTCTGCCTCCAAGAAGCTGAACAGTGGCCATACTCTGGTAAACTGTCTCAGCAGTTGGGTTAAACCAGTTTGAGGGTAACTGACAGACCTCAAACTCATTGGTGAGTTAAGGAGGCATGTGAAGACTTCCTCAATTGAAAGAGTAGATGCAACACTCTGTTCCAATGGCCATGAAGGCAGTTGAAACAAGCGCTATGGAGTGCTTAGAGCTTGGCCAGACACTGAAGAAGCCAAAGTTATTCACTGAATCCTGAAACATCACCAGTGGTCAACCTTTGATTTACCACTGGATATGGATGACTCAGGAAGAGAGAGTGAAACTGATGACTTTGTGCAACTCTGCCTCATTTACATACAATTTATATGCAAGTCAAAAGGTATCACCAGTGATGTCATTTTGGTCCTTGTTAAGTAGAAAGAACAATACCAACTTAGCCATGTATGTGTGAATGTGTTGCCTTCTATCTATTTGTAGGACAGATTTGAGAAAAGTCAAGAAATCAAAAACAAACAAAAAAAATATCCAAAAACAAAAAAAAAAATGGCCAAGTTTCTTGGCTCATTCTTTTAGATCAAGACAAAAGGTTGACTTCTCCCACAAAAGTCATCCTCCCAAGATTTCTAGACATCCAATTACCTCGTAGGGCAGACCCACAGGAAATCAGTCAGGAGTTGTCTTTTTCCTCTTAGGATGATGATGGGTATATCCATATTCTATAGGGGGAGAGATATGTTTATCATCGACTGGAGGAACTCCTCTGACCAACCTCTTTTTATATATTTATTAATAATATAATTGATAATATTACTAATAAAACATTAATAATTATGTTTATATCACACTTTAAGATTTGCAAAGCACTTTATAAATCTGATTTCATTTGATCCTCACAACTTTTCTCTGGGAGAAAAGTACTATTGTTATACCTACTCTACAGATGAAAGAACTGAGTCAGACAATGGTTAAGTGACTTGACCAGGATCACACAGCTTCAAATTATCAGAGGTCACATTTAAACTCATGTCTTCCTGACTATAGGCCTAGCACTCTATTCACCGAGCCACCTATCTGTTGCTTACCATACAGAGGTTAAGTGATTTGCCCAATGTTACACAGCTAGTAATAGTCTGAGGCTGGATTTGAACTCAGGACTTTATGACTCTAGGTCCATCACTCTAGATCTTTAATTATTTAATAGCTCTGATCTTGTCTCTCTTCTCTCCATTCCATCTTCTACAGTGTTACCAAAGTATTATTACTAAAGCATAGGTCCGACTAATTCTACTCAATAAACTCTATTGACTCCCAGTCTTTTGTAGGGTTTAATATAAACTCTTCTATTCAATGTTTAAAACCTTACATCATCTTAGTCAACATACCTTTCCACCTCCCTTTCCATACCCTGCTATTAATGAAATTGACTTTCTTGCTGTTTATAACACATAATCATCCATTTTCCATCTCTGAGTTTTTATATTGTCTGTCCCTTGAGCCCTGGAATGAAATTCTTCCTTGTCTCTATCTCTTCTAATATAATTTCCTTTAAAATTCAGCTCAAAAGCCATCTTCTCTGTGAAGCCATTCCTTTTTTCTTCAGCAGCTAGTGCTTTCTCCATAAAAATTATTTTACATTTATTTTTATGTATTTTTCATATATGTGTGTGTCTGTGTGTTTGTGTGTCTGTGTGCTACTCTCCCCTATTGCATATAAATTCCTTGAAGGAAGGGACTGTCTTTGTTTCTTCAGTGTCTACCATAGTACATGGCATTCATACAGATAACAAGGGATTGCTGATTAATTGATTGATTAATTCAAATAATATATAATCTCATTTATGTACATTGTATCCCTAGTTGAATGTGAGCTTCTTGTACCTAGGAATTGATTCATTTTTTGGCCTTTGTATACTCAATGCTAAACATAGTGCCTGGCATACATTAATTAATGTTTATTAATGGAAAGAAGAATGGATTGATAGATGAATGGATGGATTGGAGAATGGAGAGAATGTAGTCAGAGAGGCTAGTTTGAAAGCTACTGCAATAATTCAGTTGAAAGGAAATGGGATCCTCAATTTGGGTGTCCATATGAGTGGAAATAAGGGGATGGATAAAAATTATGCAGAGGTAAAATAGATAATTTGTGACAACTAATATAATCTGTTGTGTGAGGAAGTGTGGAAGAGTTGAGAATGACCATAAGATTAAGAATCTGAATCATCATAGTGGTAGTAGCATCACATATCAAAATAGAGAAGTTTAGAAGAAGGGTATGATTATTGAGGTGGGAAAAATAATGAGTTCTTTTAAAACATATTGAATTTGAGATGCCTGTGAGATACCCAGTTGAAGATGTCTAAGAGTTAGTGATGTGAAACTGAAGAAATACATGCACTATATATCTATATTTGGAAGTTTTTTGTGTAGAGCTGATAATTATGCCCAAGGGAGCTAATAAGATCAATAAGTTGGAAAATATAGAGAGAAAAGATTCATTGATAGAACTCTGGGGTATATCTATGCATAGGGGATTGGACATATATAATAAAGGAACAAATAAGAAGGAACAGGGAGACAGAACAATCTTTCCATATTCAGGAAAAATCAGTGCCATGAAAACCCAGTGGGAAAAAAGCATCAAGTAGGCTAAGAAAATGTCAAACATGAGAGAAAAGTCAAAAACAATGAAATCTGATGGAGGAAAAGGCCATTAAATTTAGCAAATAAGAAATTATCAGTGAGGTTAGAGAAAGTAATTTGAATTGAGTACTGGAATCTGAAGCCATATTGCAAAAAGTCAAGAAATAAATGGGAGACATCTCACTGGAGAAATATTGGGACATAGGAGTAGAATGAAACATACTCTTTTTCCAGAAGTTATCTATTACATTAGACAGATTCAATTTATTTGTTTAGCTTAAAATTACTTCATCCTTACAAAAGAAAGTTCTATTGGTTCAAGAAAAGTTATTGTAAAGTGACAATAATGCAAAAAAAAGCATTAAATTATTTGTTTTCAAAAGGAATGAATGGGAGGTGAGAAAAGTAGAGGCAATGAGTTATTCCTAGGAGTTTTGTTAGAAAGGAATTACCTTGAAGAGACAGGAGGTTCAAGGTAAGATTTCTTAAGAATGGGAAAAATCTGAACATACTTTTTTGACATCAGGGAAAGAGCCAAAGTTAAAGAAAGATGAAGATTAGAGGAGAAAGGTGGAGTGATTAAGGAACAAGTTCCCTACCTTCACCTCTAAGCTTCAATTTCCTCAGATAGAGAAAGGAACTAATAATATTTGCAATTACCTTCCAGAATTGTTGTGAGGATAAAATCTGGTAATATATATGTAGTCTTTGTTACAATAAAATGCCATACACACGCAAGTAGTTATTATTCTTCCCCACGAATCCCACTCCTTTGCCTCCTCACAGTACTTGGAAGTGATCTTGGATTCTCATAGATTGTGTTGGTGTAACAGAAACTCTGGCAGGTCCTATCAAGCTGAGAAGGCTTCTAATATTGGCACTGTGGCACACCAGATGTCTGTTGTCAAAGGTCCTGCTCCATTAAATTTGGAGATCCTCATCATCAGGAAGTTGGCCACAGGGTGATGTGTTTTTTTTAGCCTTAGCAATTCATAAACACTTTTAGTTTGTGGGATGAAATCACAAACTGTTTAGATATTTGATCATAAATAGTATTGACTACTTTTGCTGTGGAAAAGCGCTCACTATTTGGAAATTTTTTCTAACAAAAATAAAGAAATCTAGAGGTTAACTTGTATTGTTCTCCACCGATTATTGTCTTTGAGGCCCAACTAGTCTCCTACTAGCTTTGGGATAAGGAGAAGACGTATATTTTAGTGGAAATTTATAAGGGAGAAAAAGTCTTTTTAAAAATTTCTTATGAAAATGAGTCTGAAGAACTATATAAATAAAGACTGACAATAATTTTATCCTTAGCTACTCAGACTTTTTTTGTTTTGTTTATTTTTGCCTAACTCCTTCTCCAAGAAGAGATGAATAGAAATTGAGAAAAATCAGTGCCTCTGTGGTATAGAAAAAATGATCTCCAAAGGGAATAAAGTAAGAAGTTAATATGGAATGGAAGAATTAGGACTGCAAATATCTTCTCTTTTTTTTACCCACCATTATCTTCTTAATTCATTTTGTATAAATTTATATCAATAAAGGTGTACTATCTTAGCTCATTGTTGGATAATTTAGTCCTATTATAATTTCAGTCATCTTGCTTTCATATTTCCAGAGTTATTCCAACTGAGATGGTGAAAAGAAACCAGAACACTAATTATATTTCTGAAAAGGCTCTTTAACTTGGAAATGTCAGTGTGGTTAATTAAGCAATTGTAGCAGAGCTTTATTTCTTATAGCTAAACTCAGGACCTGGGTTAGTAATCTTTTTGGTTTGCTAAAGAAAAACTAACTCCACAGCAGATGAAATTCATTCTTAGGTATGAGAGTTAGTTGGTTTGAGGTATTGTGAAAGATGAGGGGAATGAGAAAAAAAGATGATTTCTTGGTTATATTTTTAGTCCTAGGGGACTCCCAACTTCACTGGCTATTCCTCATGCCTAGAATTCTCTTCATCTTCATCTCCAATTCCTGTCTTTCCTGGCTTCCTTCAAGTCTTTGCTGAAATACAACCTTCTGCCAGAACCTTTCCATCTTCCCCTTAACCCTAGTGCCTCTCTTCTATTGATTATTTCCAATTATTATGTAGCTTTTATTTAGCTTGTTTGTAAATACCTGTTTTCATATTGTTTTCCTTACTCCTTTAAAGCAGTGACTATCTCTTTTCTCTGTTTAGCCAGTGCTTAGCACTGACTACACTTAGTAGGTGCTTAACAAATATTCATTGATTATTTTAGAATATAATTACTTGTTTATAAATACATCTTGGCTTGAAAAAGATGAAGTTGTGCTCTGTTGTAGTTATGAACTCTGGATGAAAATGTTGCCAGCAACCTTTGGGCTTATTCATTAGAACTTATTCAGTGAATGCATCCAAGGATTCTAATTTCTAACCTAAGATGTTAGATAGATAGCCCTGAATAAAAAAAAAACTTCCATTCCTTCCTAATGCTTTTAGTTCACTAATATAATATAATGAGAGATAGATTTTGAGTCAGAGGACCCAGGTTCAAAAACAATTCTTCTGGCTGCACACTTTCAACCTGGTCGAGTAATGAAGGACAAATTACTGCATGTCTAGTGAGTTTCAATTTGATCATCAGTAGAACTAGAAACCAGATAAAATGACTTCTAATATCTCTTTAAACTCTAAATCTATTATCCTGTGATATGATATACCCACTCTGGTTCCTGTATGCAGCATCCAGAATATCCTGATAATCTTTGCTGAGGCCATTTTATGCTAAAGCCATAGCCAAAGGGGACCATTTGCTCCATGACAAAGATGAATGTAATGATTTCCCAAAAGATGAGCATAATCTGATTGCTCCATGTATGCTGAATTAGCTCTTTCCAACTCTCTCATTTTTCTTCAGGTCATCCTGGAGGAACCTATTCATCATACTGTTCTCACATAGAACCATTTAATTGGGGGATTCAAAACCCAAAGAAGAGATTCAAATTCATAATTACTGTGGACTTTACAAGATGCCCAACTAACATCTTGAGCTCTAAAACTATGTTACCAAATAAAAATCTCTATTCATAAACACCATCTGGTGAACTTGCTCCTTGTCTTTTATTACAGAGAAACATGAACAAGGAGCATACAACAATGTTTAGAATTTACATAACCCTTTCTAATCAATATTCACTTTAATGGGTTTCTCCCAACCAGGAACATGAATACAATACTTTTGCACTAAATTTGTTTTAAGTTTTTATTTGAAGAGATGCATGAATTTTCATTTAATTAAATTATTCATCTTTCTGACAATGTCCAAACTTCCATTTCTGTCTAACTTAAGTACATACATGAATCCCCCAACTATGATTGGTGCCAAATTTGGCTTTTCCATCTGGTAGGCTTTCTCTTTTTCTGGGTCTCCTAGAATTCCACAATGTCAAAGTGACATCTAGTGGCTCACTCTATTTATTAAAGAACAAATTAACAAACATTTTCAGATTTAGATTCCAGTCAAAAGTAAATATTTTTTTTAATTAGTGAGCATCTATTCTCTTTTTCTCTCTCTCTCCGTCCCTCACTCCCTCCTCCTCCATTTAAAAGAAAAAAAATTTTACATTTTTAAAGTCCATTTTCTTTCTATGGCATCTATTTGTTCTAAAAAATAAAAGATGTCACTAAGATAATCAATCATTCAGTGTGAGTTAGTGTATTATTAAATGATTAAAAGTTGCAGCAGAATAGGTTTGCCTGGGTCAGAGAAGGAACCTTTCTTTCTAAATTCCTGAGTTTTCCTGTTTCCAAAAAGATGGTAACCTTGTAACAAATATGCATGGTTAAGCAAAACAAACATCTATGTCTCATTCTGCATCTGGAATCCATCACCATTCTGTTGGAAATTGAATGATGTAGTCCATTATCAGTCCTTTTGATGGTCATATTGATCAGAGTATGTAAGTCTTTCATAGTTGTTTTTATTACATAAATTATTTTACTGATTCTGCTCACTTCATTCTGTATCAGTTCATAAAAAGTTTCCAGGCTTTCAACCTGTTCCTTTTATAATTTCTTAAGGTACTATAATATTCTATTATATTCATAAAGTATAATTTTAGCCATTTCTCATTGATTGACTACTTATTTAGTTCCCAGTTACTTGCTACTATGAAAAGAAAAGCAATTTCAATATTTTTACATGTAGGTACTTCTCTTTCTTTGATCTTTTTGGGTATGAGTGGTAGCATTATATACATATCAACATAGAGAATAATTTCAACTGGGTGGAAGAGTACACACAATTCAGTGACTTTTAGGAGAGAATTAAAACTAGTGCTATTAATTTGTAGTTTCACAAGCAATATATTAATATTTGAATCCAACCAGAACTCAAAAAAAACCAAACCCTGTAATAAATGAAGGAGATAGAGCACAAGCAATCAGAGAGAAAAAGAAGGGTTGTGTTATAAAAAGAAATTAATCTTGGAGGCTTATTACTAGATTTATATGTATTTATTTGTAAAGAAAAAGAAAGAAATAGATTTCAGCCTTTCTAACTTCAGGTAAAAATCCAATTCCCCATTGCAGCCAGCACTCTAAGCCGCTGAGGCTTGCCAGAGATGGCCAGAGAAGATAAGACTTCCAGGACAGTTAGACAGTCAGCTCAGCTAGAGAGATGAGAGCAAATAGAGCCCCACTCAGCTTTCTGTGCTTGCTTTTCAACCCCCAGTTCCTCCCTCTCAGACCCAGATCTTTCCATAGGCCAATGGCTTTCAAACATTATATACCATTATGCCAGGCCTGAGGTACTCAGGATCATAAGTTGTAATGGAGGTCCCCTAGATATTTTATTTCACACAGTTGTAAGATTATAGATTTAGAATTGAGATTGGGTATGGTCTAAGGATAAAACATTGGGATTGGAGTTAGGAAGATGGAGGATCAAGTCTTCTCTCATACATTGACTTTGGGTAAATCATTTGAACTTTCTGGGTCTCAGTTTCCTCACAAAAATGATGTCCTTTATACTTCTAATTTTTTTTTAGATCCCATGAGCCATTTAAAAAATCTTCCTAATTTCAACATCCTATGTCTCCTTTCCATCCCCATAATTATAGTATAGCTCAAAAAAAGGATATTTTACTGGATTCTGGCTCCTTTTATACACAAAGTTTTTTTTTCAATTACCAGTCATATCAGAGTGTAGAGAAGTCCTATGGCAATAGCTGTTATTAGACCTTTATGATTGATTCTAAAAGATGATGAATGAGGGAGATGATGCTAAAAGCAGGCAGTATGTTACCAGTGAGTTTTTGATTAATTACACTCACAAGTGGTAGTTTGGAATTGGTTATTCCGTAACATATAGACAAAAGTAGCAAGAAAAGTAGAGAGATTACAGTGATTTTTCTTTGTTTAGGCTAGATATAGATCTTAAATATATACTAAAGATAGAAAATGAACTTACTTAGAACAAGAAGAGAGCAGACTACATTTTATTTGAGAAATTTGTAAGGTGCTTTTAATGACCCCTAAGCTTTTCTCTGAAGTAAAGGATTACCTTTTTGATATAAGTTCTCTTTCCATGATTAAGAATCCTGGAGTAATATAATCTCTGAAGAATTTGTGGTTGAAGATCGCTCAAAGAATGGGTAAGAATAGGCTGCAGTATATTACTAATAAAAATCATGCACCAAAAATGGTTAAAGATAAGGTTAGAGACATCTGATTGATGGATAAAGCAAAGGTTCACAAGCCAAATCTGGCCTATGGTCTGCCACCTGGTTTTGTACTGCCTTTGAGATAAGAATTTTTAAAAATATTTCAAAATAAAGTATTATTGTGTTTTTAAAATGTAAAAACTAGGGGGCAGCTGGGTAGCTCAGTGGAGTGAGAGTCAGGCCTAGAGACAGGAGGTCCTAGGTTCAAACCCAGCCTCAGCCACTTCCCAGCTGTGTGACCCTGGGCAAGTCACTTGACCCCCATTGCCCACCCTTACCACTCTTCCACCTATGAGACAATACACCGAAGTACAAGGGTTTAAAAAAAAATGTAAAAACTATTCCAAGGTAGGTCATTGGTCAATTTGGCCTGCAGGCATATCATGTTCATAGATTTAGGGATAAAATTAAAGAGATATATGACAGAAAGGGGTGGTAAACTACTTTTATAACTAAAAGGAAAAATAACAGATTGATGTTTTATGTACCCCATCAGCATGCATTCAATGTCAAGAAATCAAAAAGAAGGCCTGGAACATGTTGTGAACTCTCTAAAAAAGAATTATGTGAGATCAGTATTCTTAGAAGCTAAAGAAGGATTAAAGTCATCACCATTTAGAATGAGTGCCCATGTTGATGAGAACACAGGTTTTGTTTGTTTTGTTTTTTTTTTTTTTTTGTCTCAAAGCCCAGGATCAATTTCTATCTGGGTTGAAATTCTTAATGAAGTCTTATATGGAAGTGAACATGAAATGATTTGAAGTAGACATTTCTAGTTTTTTCTTTGAACACAAAAACTTTGGATTAACTATCTAGTAGTTAATTATATATAAAACTACTTAGTCCACAGATTATCAAAATATATCCTCTAATTCTACTGCAGTTATCTATGAATTTAGGCATAGATTTGTGAAAGGAAGAGACCATAATAATAAAAAGTATTATTTATATAGTGTTTTAAGGTTTGTGAAATACAAATGCTTTATATATGCTTATGCTTTACAAAAATTATTTGAGCCTCATAACAACCCTTTGAGGATGGTAATGTATGTAGTATTAGCCCCACATTATAGACAGGAAAAACAAGTTTAATAGAAGTTAAATGGCTTGTCCAAGGTCAAGTGTCAGAGGCAAAAGTTTAATTTATGTCTTTGCTTCTCCAAATCTCATTCATACTCTGCCATGTTCTGTTGACATCAGTAGTCTTCCCATGTTAACCATAAGCCTCCAATGATCTTTCCCTTATTTCAGAAGTATTTCAAAGCAAGTGAACATAGTATATATAGTATAATATTTCCAGCTTGTTTATATATCATCTCTGAATGGCTTTCTAGTTGTTTGTGCATGTATGCTTTTGTTTGAGAAAATATAAATCATCAAAAATCCCATTTACTTTCCTATTTGATATCTAAAATTTTGCACCTGTTCTCAGTCCTATTGTGATTTCTATGTTCCAGTAAAGCCAACTGAGAAATTATGGGAAAGAATGATTATGGGAAAATGGCAGAATAAGGCAGGAAATTGCCTGACTTTCCAAAATTCCCCTCCAAAGAACTTAAAATAATTCTTCAAATTGAAATTTAGAAAGGCAGAAACAATAAAAAAATTTAAATAAAGCAGTTGTCCTGCCTATGACAACTTAGGAAGTTGTTAAAAAGATCTAACCTACCAGGGGGTGGTCTGGCTGGGAACAAAGTGCAGATACTGCTGACTCAACAAACAGCAAGACTTGGAGACAGCTATGTAGGCAGCAGCACAGCTTCAGGAACTTTTGCCCCATAGACAGTGGGCTGGTCAAGCAGTTGATTAGGGGAATATTATGCAGGTCTTCTGTTGGCAATGGATGTGTAGTCCAGGCACAATGACCAAAGGCAATCCCAGGCTGTGGTTATAGATGAATAGGAACATGTATATTCTAGTGATTGTGGTTACAGAGGGGCAGGGTCTCTGCTCATGGTTCCAGGATAGAGAGGACTGATCATGGTCACTCACAGGAGAGAAGACTCCTTTGTTTCAGTTGCAGGGCAGAGGGGTACATTTGGTACCATAGAAGAATAGAGCTGATACATTTTGGGGACCAAGAGGAATTAGAGGGTTTGTGGGGACAGTAACACAGAGACTCTGGTCACAGTTTAGAGGTAGGGAGTTTCTCATAAACCAAGGTATAAACTAAAATTACAATGAACACATCTCCTTTGGATCATAGCACATTCGAAGAAACAAAAAATCTAAGGCTTCCTGATGGATCTCTGAAAACAACACAAAAAACTTGAAACCTGAAATATTAAACACCAAACTCTGAGAAGCAGAGCCAGACCCTAAAATAAAGTCAACAGCAAAGAAAAAAACATTTAAAAATAAATACACAACAGAGAAAGAATCTGATCACAGGTTACTATGATGATAGAAAAAATCCAGATTCAAACTCAGAAGACAATGAAGTCAAAGCAGCTACTTATAAAGCTTCAAATAAAAAAAAATAAAATGGTCACAAGGGCAAAAGGAATTTAGAAGAATTTAGTAAAGGACTTTAAAAATAAGAGAGGTAGAGGTAAAATTGGGAAAAGAAATGAATAATGCAAGAAAATTATGAAAAAAAAGTCGACCAACTGGAAAAAGAGGTTTAAAAACTTACTGAAGAAAATAACTTTTTAAAAACTAGAATTGGGCAAGGGAAAGCTAATGACTTCATGAGACACAAAGGCGAACTCTTTAAGTAATTCTCAACCAGGATTTTCCAAACTGTGCTGTAGAACCCTTCTGTTCCATGCAACAGAGTGAATAGAGATTTTATGGGAATAAAATAAATACTAGTGATGTTTCTATATACTAATTAAACATGAAATGAGTGTAACATACAAAATTTTAGAACATGAAAATGGGCTTATTTTCTCCTACATTATCACTGAATTTTCTTGACTCAAATTTATTCTGAGAGTATTCTATAGTCCCCAAACACCTACTTCAGACATTTATTTGTACTTCAATTTATTTCAAATAGAAAAGAGATCAATGAGCCATCATCTTAGAAAATTATTTTCTAGGTAAATTCTAAAGTATTTGGAGTAGAAATATACCCAACCTAAGCTAACGAAAGTGTTTTGTGAATTATATACAAACTGTGTAATAAGGGAATAAGTTTTAGATGTTATAAGGGAATAGGGCAATAGGGTGATATGAGACCAAGGGCTGAAAGTAATAAGGGAATTTAGGCAGAGGTAGGGTTGTAATAGTGGATAAGGCAGGTAAATGACTAAAGGTAATGTGAATGGGGAATAAGGCACAGTGGATAGGGTTTTGTGGATCCCTAAGGCAGTAAAGTGGATAAGGAAAGGTACAATGGTGAAGGTACTAGATTGAGATGGTAGGAGAAGTAAGGGAATGACTGAGTTTAGGGAATATAAACACAGAGGTATAAGGAGTTGTAAGGGTTAGGATGAGAAACTTTGGGCAAACAGCTACTGCCTGGGAAACACAGACTGGGACAACAGGTTTGAGACAGAAATACTAAAGAGATCAGTCTGAGCCCTTCAGCTAGGAAGGGCACTTTTACATACAAAGGTTAGGGCCAGCCAAGAATGGCTTGAAACTGACTAGAGGGCTTTCTAGTCAGTTTCTCAAGTTCACAAAGGACGGGTTCAGAGGAAGTATTGAGATCTCACTTCCTCCAAAATGGACAGCTCCAGCTTCCCTCAAAACCCAGAGAGAAATTATTCCTTCTCCCTTCTCCCTCTCCTATCAATCAACTAATAAACTAGCCAAAGGCTTTGATTAAGTGACAAACAGGGTTTATTGAATTTTAGGGTTGATTGGAAGGGATGGAGGATACAAGGCAATGAACAGCCACCTAGAGAAAGCTTCAGGTGTGGGAGGGAGTGTGAGACTGAGACTGAGAAAGGTTTTGTAGCCTATAGGGTTAGGAAAGTTGGATACAATAATTAAAGAGATAATTTGTAACAAGGGTAAGCCCTATTTGACTACGGGAAACTAAACTATCAAGTTTGAAAACTAACACTCAGATCTACCCTCCTTTCAAAAACTCCAAGAGATTTAGGAAGGGAAAATGATGGTGGGAACAAGGGAGGTTAGGGAGACTCAAAGGAAATAGTTAAACTAACAAATTTTAAGAGAAAAACTGTAGAATATAGGTCAGGTTTTCAATCCAAATATAGAGCTCAGATTGACCCTCCTACTCTCCAAGGGTCTCCAGGGTCAACTGACTCTCCTCAAGATTCTAAACCCTTCCTCAACTGTCAGAAACTCTGCAGCAAAGCTTCGCAGGGCTGACATGCACCCTATTTGCACTACAACTACAATATATGCAATGACTGCAATAACAGAAATAAGACAAAAACATAAAAGAACATAGACTAAATATGGTGATCAATATTGATTCCACCTGACTAATGTTGGAAAATGCTGTTTTCCTCATAGGTAGAAGTGGTAGGTTATATATATATATATATATGATAATATCTATATTCGTTTCTTCATTTTCTCCCTAACAACTCCTTAATCTTTTGCACCTTGACTTTCTGTTTCATTACTCACCTAATGTTATCCTCTCCAAAGTTACCAGCTGTCAAAGCTGATGAACCTTTCTCAATATTTATTCTCTTTGACCTCTCTCATCCTAAAGACTCTTTTCCCTCTGTCTTTTCAGTGTTCACTCTTGTTTTCCCTCCTACTTGTCTGATTATTTTTATTCAGTCTTCTTTACTGGATCATCAATAATGTTGAACACAGTATAGATGTACTATTTACTGAGCTTTTTCTTCTCTTTTTATAGTCTTGCTTTTGTTGAGATATGGGTTTAACTATTATTTCTAGGCAAAGGACTCCATTCTGAAGTCTGGATCTCAATCTAAACTGTTTATTGGACATTTTGAATTCGATATCCCATGGGAATCTCAAACTCAACATTTACAAAATGGAACTGATAATATTTTCTCCTAAAGTAACTTATCCTGACTCCCTTATTTTTGTCATGATTGCCACCATTCTTCTAATTATCCAAGTTCAGAACCTCAGAATCATCCTCAACTCACCATTCTCCCTCTCTCCAGTTGCCAATCCTCATACAGTTAACCTCTACAATATTTTGAATCTGTCCCTTTCTCTCTTTTTGAAAGAACTATCATTCTACTTTATACTCTTATTGTTTCTCGCCAGGGATATTGAAATAGCCTCATAGACTCTTTGGCCTAAGCCTCACCTCTTTTCAATTTATCCTCCACACATGCCAAAGTGATTGTCCCAAAGAATAGCTGATGAAAGCAAAGATCTGCCTATGGAAGTCAAGACCACTCCAGTGGCTCTCTATTATTTCTGTGACCACATATAAACACCTTGTTTGGCACTTAAAAGCCTTCACAATCTGACTCTAACCCACCTTTCCAATTTTGTTATATATAACTCCCCTAAACACAGTTCATGATCTAGCCAAAGTGGCTTTTTTGATATTTCTTATATGCAGTATTTCATTGCCTAGTCCCATGCCTTTACATTGGCTGTACCCCAAGCTTAAAATGTACTTTCTCCTCATAGAATTTCTTAAAAATCATTTACTTCCTTGAAAACTCAGCTCAAATGCTATATTCTTTCTCTATGAAACTTTTTCTGATGCTTTTATATACTATTCATTTCCCCAAAATTACTTTGTTCTTATTTTGTACACATTTCTACACATTCAGAAATGTATGTGTATATGTGAAAATGTGGGGTCAAAAACAGTTTAATTTTTATCTTCTTTATATCTCCAGTGTCTAAAAACAATGACTAACAATAGATTTTTAAAAATACTTGTTGATTAATTGTATATTTAGTCAGTCACTGGATACTAAATCACTTGGTTTCCTTAGCTTTTATTGGGATTTTATATTTTTTAAAGATTGTTATTGGATATGAGGGGAATGATTTGATAAATTATGGATAAATAAATATCACATAAAATAAAAACAAATTCATAAAACATAATTTCAAAGAAATGTATACATGTATATATATGTATTGTATAAATGTGCATGTGTACATATGTGTGAATTTACGTACATGTGGGGGAAGAGAATAATTAGTATCTGGTAAATCCAGCATTTAGCACACTCCATGTCTCATAGTAGATACTTAATAAATATTAATTAAGTAATTGTGTTTGGTACATTTTCCTATTTAGAAGCTAAAGAATAAGGTAAGGAATTGAGCTTTGTCTCTCATCCTGCCTGCCCACTCAGTCTTTATCGCCTCACTGCAAATAGTATTAGTTCCAATATGAAAAAAAGATTAAATTGAGTTTTCACAACTGCAAAGCTTAGTTTTCTTCATTTCTCTTCATCAAAAGATGTCATAGTGACACCTAGTGGATAAATCTAGCATAAGACTAATCGCATTCTATTGGTTTCTACCAGTTTTCAGGTTCCCATATTTCTGTGAAAACTGGAAAGGGGGAAAAAAAAAAAAAAAAAAAAAGACTTAGATGAGATTGGGTATCAAAAATTTGTAATGGGTTCAGCATGATTTCATAACTTGTATCTATCATTCCTCAGCTACCTGGAACAGAATAGACTAACTGATTGAGGGTTGGAAGCTGGCAAAATGGGTAAAGTAAAACATAGAAATACATTCAGGTGTCATATCTGAGGCAGAATGTATGGCATATAGTCACAAATACATAATTGTTCAAGACAGATTCCTGAATTCAGAATCACTTGCTCTATGGAGACTCTCAAATTCCAAGAATGCTCAGTTCCAAGGTGATGAGATACACAATCAAAGAAATGCAAAATGTTAGAGCTAGGGTGGACTTAAGCAGCCATCTATTCCAATCCCTTTATTTTACATATGTGGAAACCAATGCCTTGAGAGGCTGAGTAGCTTGTCCAAGTTTGAAGCTTATAAGGAACATAGTCAGGATCTGAATCTGTGTCTTCTAACTTCAAGTGTGCTACTATTCAGCCTAATTGACCTTAGTCAATTACCAACCTCCGGTCACTGCTTCTCTTCTGTTCAAATTGTTGAGGAATGGTAGTCTAATAAACATTTCTATGCCTAATGGAGCTTCAGCTTCAGCGCTCTCTCTCTCTCTCTCTCTCTCTCTCTCTCTCTCTCTCTCTCTCTGTATCTATCTATCTATCACACACACACACACATGCACACACGTACATACACACACACACACACACACACACAAAGCATCCCCAGTCATTGGACTCAGACATATGGTGATGGCTTTCAATCCTAAGGGAACCTGGGCTTATGCTCTGGTTTATTATATCCCTTAAAGGGGCAAGGGGCATGTAAGTGAGGGCTGGGGAATTCCTTAAGCTTAAATTATTGTTTAGCAGAATTTCTTAATCTAGACTCAAAAAACTTTTGTTTTTTTTCTTTTTTACAATTAGTTCAAGGAAAATAAATTTAATGAGATGGCACAGTATGAACAATAATGGCAAAATATATCTACTTTAAATCCAGAAAGCACTCTCTCAGAAATACTGTCAACATCAGTGGCAAGGGTGAGCATACATTTAGTGTACTCTACTAGGGAGGCACAGACTTAAGAACTTTTTATGGGCAAAGAAATTCATGCCTATAATATTCTGTTGCTTGATGCAGTCAGCACAAAGTCATCTACAAACAGGAACTATGCCATCTATTGGAAATCCTTTTTGTGATGCGAGCTTTTGGGCAGCTCAAAGGCACAAAGGAGAGAGTACTTGGCATGGAGTCAAGAAGATTTGAGTTCAAATGCAGCCTCAGATTCTTACTAGCTGTGTGATCCTCAGCAAGTCAACCTCTATTTGCCTCAATTTCCTAATCTGTAAAATGAGGTTAATAACAGCACCTACTTCTAAGGGTTGTTGTGAGAATCTAATAATTATAAAGCACAAAGCAGAGTGCCAAATGCATAGCACTATATAAATATTAGTTATTATCATTTATGGATTCAAGAGGCAGCATTATACAACTAGTAAGTGTCCAAGGATAAATTTGAAAAGTGTTGGAGATAAAAATTGTTGTTGTTGTTCAGTAATCTCAGCCCTACCTGATTCTTTGTGACCCCAATTGAAGTTTTCTTGGCAGAGATATAAAGATAATGAGGCTTGACATTTCCTTTTCTAGCTCATTTTCCAGTTGAGGAAACTGAGGCAAACGTGGTTAAGTGACTTTGCCAAGATCGCTTTGCAGGGTCACAATTACTAATTGTCTGAGGCTCAATTCTTCTTGACTCCTGACCAACATTAAAGAAGCTTATGTTCTGATGGAGGGAAATAACACATAAAGAGGAGTTTTAAGTACCTAAGTGGTAGGGTAAAGAGAGGTGGGCTATGCACCCCATGAAATGGTTTGGCCTGATAGCCAGGGAGTAAACTTCATACATGCTTTGGTCACATTTCAAAAATACCTCAGCATAAGGGGATATCATTTGTTGAAGGAAAACAGGTTAGTCAAATAGCCACAATAAGTACCTACTAAGTGCCAGGCCCTGTACTGAATATTGAAGTTATGAAGAAAAGTAAAAAAACAAAAACAAAAACAAAAAGCTAGTCCCTGCTTTCAATTAGCTCACAGTTTAATGGGAGAGATAACATAAAAACAACTATGTACAAACAAGATATATAAAGGATAAATTGGAGATAATCTCCGAAGTAGGGCTTCTTTGAACTATTTATCAATTGAAGATAATCAGAGGGATTCAATGCTCTTTTACCCTAGCATCTTTATGTACTTATAATCTTGAATTATGACAGAAAGGGAAGATTTGATGCATTTCCTTCCCCTACTAACAAGTCCTACAACATGGATCACTTCTCCCTACTCCTTGGTTCTATCTATCACCACCTCTACTCTCCTTAGAATTGCATTCTCTAACCACCAGGTTCGATCACATTGGCATAAAAGGGATGGGAGAAGAGGACCAGAAGTGGGCAGTAATTACACAGGGCAAGGAAACTTCTAGGCTATCATCTCATTACATTCAATAAGATATTTCATATTTTCTTCTATTTTTTCATTCTTTTGATTATGTTTTATTATTTCTTGATGTCTTATAAAGTCATTAGCTTCTATTTGCCCATAGGTTTTGTTCTATACTAGATATCAAGAAATCCTAAAGAGAAACTTAAAAATTTTGACCTAAAGGAAAGGAACTAAGCCAAATCCCTCATGATACAAACAGAAACTGAGACTTTTTTAAGGTCATATAGTATTTTACAGATTTCAAATCAAGTCCCCTGACTTGGGTCATATACAGTGACCCTTCTACTATATTGCTGTATCTTTGAGAGCACCATCAGAAATCCCCATTTGTCCTCAAAGTAAGTGGAAGTTTAAGCCAATGACAGAGACAACTCATGCAATCTTTAGGTTTTTCTAGAACTCTGAGGGTTGAAATAGACTACCTAGTCCTGGCAGATTGAGTGGAAAATATACTTGTTCAATATAAATCCTTTGTTAGCATCCAATGAATATGTCTGATTGTATGTAATGTTTGCTCAATGGCTTTGGCAGTAATTAGTAGCATGATTTATTCATAGGAATTTAGAGATAGACTTCTCCAGGAGTTTTGAAATATAGTGAGTTCTTCTTTTCTTTACCCTTTACTAGCCTTGTCTTATTGAAATTCATCATTAAATCCAAGAGTAGAGATAGTAGAAGTCACAGATCATTTCTTAAGAAGCTGTTCACCTATACAATTGTATCAAGGAAAAAACTATGTCTGAAATGTTGCTATTTTTTTTAAACTCTTAACTTCTGTGTATTGGCTCCTAGGTGGAAGGGTGGGCAATGGGGGTCAAGTGACTTGCCCAGGGTCACAAAGCTGGGAAGTGTCTTAGGCCAGATTTGAAGCTAGGACCTCCCATCTCTAGGCCTAGCTGTTCAAGTTGAGCAAGAAGACCAGACTTGGGTGGTGGATATACCAGGCTGGTTCAAGCTCCTTGTCTTTCCCTGTGTGGATTATTTGCTGAGGATCCAGTTAGGTATGAACATCACTGGAGCTGAAGAGGACTCCAGTTGTGAGACTATCACCTTACTCTTCTAACTTCCAAAAGCTGGACCTCATAGTCTATGTTAAAACAGTGTAGATTTTGACCCATTTCCATTCCCTAAAGTCAGTTCATAGTTATCTAGTTCAGTGTGACCTTTTCCCCAAACCTCCAACTTTAAACCTCAGAATAAACTGTTTTGTTTACTCCCTGTTGTCTTTCCTCAAACCCCAAGAACAATCCATAAAGTGTTAAGGTCCAATCCTTGTGTTTTCCCCAGTGGTTAATGACTGGTAACTGCTAACTGTCATTTCAATAACTAGAGTGGTTTCACCTAACACCCACATCCCTTGTGAGAGGTCCCTTGTTGTCCTGAGTGATCCTGTCACTTGGGGTGTGTGGGTATGTCCTGGTAGTGTGTGACATCTCCATATTATCCAATTTAGACAGTTACTTATTTCACTAGGATGGGAAAGACAGTTAAGAAAAGAGAACAGACAGATTTAAACTATTTCCACCAAGCAGACAACAAAAATTTCTACAATATTTAACTCCAGGCAAAATTATCTCATTCCATTCAGCCTTCAGAGCCTAGTGATACAGTGATACCTTGATACAAGCATACCTTATGTCACGAGCAATTTGTGATATGAGCAGCCACAGTCAGAATTTTTTGCTTTAAGTCACCAGTGGTTATTCAAATCACGAGCTTCCACCACCTTCCACTAGATAGCCTGCAGAAAGTTCAATTTCATAAGTTACACTAGACTGTTTCATTTAGTTCAGTGTTTATCTGTCCGTCGAGCATCAGTATTGAATTGCTTTTGCTTTCTTCTTTATTTTTGTCTTTATTATCAGTTTTTTGCTTGTGTGTCAAATTAGCCATGGAATGAATTAAACTTATGTGTCAAGGTACTGCTGTACTTCTTTTAGTGCTATTCTTCCCATCAAAACCAACCTCTCTGAAAGAGTCTGAGATTAATCATTCATACCATATTATAAAGAAGTTCAACTTTTTCTTCTGTCCTAGGGACTTTTGAATTGTAAGTTTTCTCTTTGATTATGGGATAAGATACTTTATCTTTAATTAAAAGGCATTTCAGAATCCAACAAATTTAGAAAGCAGAAAACAATTGCCAAGTCCATCATTTCTAAAGACTCCATCTTGTACTCCACAACTCTAGAGAATTTCTAGAGCTACAAATCACCTGTCCATTTCCTCTTACTCAAAATATAGAAATACAAGTTATTCTCTATATAAATGAAGTCCACACCTCTGGAAACAAATATCTCTAAAATAGAAAGCACCCTAGATCAAGGGTCGAAAGTCTTAGATTTAAACACCAGCTCATCATTGTGATCCTGAGTAAGTAACTTTATGTCTCTTGGGTTTAATTTTCTTACCTGTAAAACTAAGGTTTCAATCAACCAATAAACATTTACTTAGCATTTATCATGTGCCAGGAACTATGCTAATTACTAAAGATATTTAAAAAAAAGACATAAAACTTCCTTTCTTCAAAGAGCTTACCATCTAATAGGAGAGACAACATACAAACAGATATCTACAAAGCAAGCCATATTCAGAATAAATAGGAAATGATTAGCAGAGGAAAGGGACTGGAATTTAGAATTGGGAAAGGCTACCTGTAGAAGGTAGGATTATAAATGAGATTTAAGGGAAGCCAGGTGAGTCAAAGTATTCAAAGTGGAGAAGGGAGAGTGTTCCAGGAAAATGTGATCCTAGAAATGGAGCACATTCTTCAAGGAACAAGTCAGGCCAGTGTCATTGGATTAAAGAGTACGTGTCAGGGAATAAGGTTTAAGAAGACTATGAAAGGGAGGAGGGGGCTAGATTAAGAAAGGTTTTGAATACCAAATAGGTGGTTTTGAACTTGTTCCTAGGAGCAAAAGGAATTCACTGGAGTTTATTGGGTATGGGGTTGGAGTATGAGTGACATGGTCAGACCTGGGTTTTAGGAAAATCATGTTAGTAACTGAATGGAGAATGGATTGGAGTAGATAGGCACCTGAGATAGACAGACCCATCAGCAGGCTATTGCAGTAATCAAAATCTATTCCCATCCATTATGGTCATCTTGACTTTTGTCATGCCACAGGACATGAAAGTGAGGACTTACAACTTTGTTCAGTTTTTCTTCACTTAAATCCAATTTGTGCACAAATCAAAAGACATAATCTGTGGTATCATTGGTCCTTCCAGTTCAAAGGACAACAACCTACCAGTCCTAATCAAGGTGTGAAATGATAAGGGCCTTCTCTAAAGTGATAGTACTGTTTGGTCATTTCTGTTATAACCAACTCTTTGTGACTTCATTTGGGATTTTCTTAACCAAGATACTGGAATATTTTGTCATTTCCTTTTTCAGTTTATTTTGAAGAAGAGGAAACTGAGTCAAACAGAGTTAACTGACTTGTCCAGGGTCATATAGCCAATATGTATCAGGTAAGATTTGAACTCAAATTTTCCTGACTCTAGACTCTCAAAGGAGAGAACTGGACATATAATTGTGGAGATCTCTTTATCATCTCTGATAATCTGATGACAGTTTAGTTGATAAGGAAATAAGGACAGGACAAGGGAAATGTCTTTTACTTCATGCTTCCAGCTCTGGCTCCAGGAGCATGGAGTTTATTATATAT